>NC_090926.1:704361445-704664475 GCF_040938575.1 Ambystoma mexicanum | reverse complement strand
ACCTCAACTGGATGACAAAGCAAATATTAGATTTGTGGGCTTAATGAAAGCCAGAAGGAGCAAACAAGGGGGCGATATTCGACTCCGACTTAGACATATGGAATCAAGACTAATCTGTTTTCTAAGATGCACTGAAAGGGGCCTCAACACGGATCATGAGATGCATGTGTTATTATAAATCATCTTTGGATTTTGTTTTGATATCTTTCCAATAATGTACATTGTCATCACAGTACTTATTGAATTTTCATATCAAACTATTTTCTACAGAGTACAACGGCTGTTACCAATGCAAAGAGATTGTAATATGATTGTATTTTTATGGAAAATCTGTACCAGTATTCAACTTGGATGATTCCTCATTTACTGCACTTGTTAATCCTCATGACCAATGAGTGTCCCCTATTAATTACTGGTCATTCATATCTCTTGTTCTTATTTATGATATTTAATATTAATGCTTGGAGCCATTGGCGTTTGCCACCCAGTCTTTGCTTCTATAGCTTCAAGTTGCACTGTAGTTGTCATGCACAAGGCACAGTGATTTATTTTGCTAGTGGCTTGAGGGATCGCGTCAGGGAGGTAATGGGTTTCATTTTCATTTTTTCCAGCATTTGCAGCACCTTGGGTGAGAGTTACTTTTATTGACTCTAACAATATCAGTTTGCTTGACTTAGGATACGAGATGTGGACGTTATCTATCTACTTGTGCTATCATTGTGATGTTTTATTACTTTTGTTTTTACATTGGTGCATGTAATATCTGCCATGCTCACTGTAAGCACTTTGTGGGATTATGCATTGTTATTGGCTTATTACAGTAGCTCTGCTTTTATGCTCAGCATGAACTCCAGTACTTTTTATTGTTTACATGGTGACGTCCGATACGCTATATGCGTGATGTCACCACGTTATTTACATCACTTCAATGACGTTTCACTTTTTAATGGAACGTTGCTTTGGGCTCCGTTCACCCTTAGACGATCCCTTGCATTATTTTGTTTACATGGTGACGTCAGACGCATTACACGTGTGACGTCACCATGTTATGTCGTCACTTCTGTGACGTGTCATTATGTGTGGTTGACTGGAATGATGAATCGTGCTCGCGAAAATGCACAGAGGGATTTAGCCCTGATATTCTAGCTACATGCTAACCAGTTGGGAAGCTTATAATCTGCTCTTTTATTTCTGTTCAACCTATCACGTTTTGTGCTAGTCAGCCATTACTGCTACATGTTGTAGTTCTTTGAAGAACTAAGATTAATATTGGTTTTGTTACCATTTTTAATGTTCACGTCCCCTAACACTTTGAGCTACAGACTTTGGTTCTCTCCAATTAATGGGAGTAACTATTTGCGACCGCTGGTGATATGTTTTGTCGCTAATGAGCTACTTTGGAATAAGGGCATGACATTATGTCCACAGGTATGAATGTTTACATCCTTGATATCTTTCTATGCATTGGCATTTGAAGAGACTACGGTGTAATACCTAATTTACTGTTCCTTTCACAGCTAGTATTTGTACTTGAACCGGCTTGCACTTGAACCGGCTGCGTTGGTAAGAGAGTTATAGTAACTCAATTATTGCTACTTGGGATGTAAGGCTCTTTTAGTCCACCGTGATTCATTTGCATATTTTAGCTATAACACTAATACAAGGTTGTACTTGCGATGGTTCCTGTGGTGGCAAATCTTTTCACATAAATCACTTTACTTTCGTGGAGGATATTACATTCTAGACCTCTATACACTGACTTCATGTACTCCGGCCTATTCTTAGCTACATAATCGGTTCTCTAATGGAGCAGACTTATAACTATTAATTCTTGTGGATCTTGTTTTTTGCTATGGTTCCATGGCACTAACATATATACATATATTTTTTTTTCTAATGTTTTTTGCATGTAATCATCACTTACTTGAACACCACCATCTGCAACTGGACTGTGGTATGTTTTTTACATTTTAATGCATTGATAGTTCGTTTCATTCATAAAATATTGGACTTATGCAGCCTTGAGGACGACCCATAGGTCGAAACACGTGTCGACTGTCTGAAATTTTGAATAAATCCAAGTTCCACATATGAGTTCCTAATTAATGCGTGGAAACCTTTGTTTTTTCTTAATCTTGTACATTACTTGTTTAGACTTGAGCGCTTGTACTGTATCCACAGCCTTCAATTTTGTCTATTCAATTTTGCCATCTCTTGGTGGATGAGCTGGAGGATATTTGAGTTCACGCTGCCCGTCAGATCCAACATACTGTTTGATCCAACACACTAGTGACTTTTTGCATAAATATAAGGAGTGGTCAAGAGCGCACAGCATTTCTTTTTTCAAATCCACAAACAAGCCATCTACAAATATTACCCTTTTTAGGAATAGAGATCGACACAATAGACGGGCTAGGCGGAATCCCAAAAGCAAAAATAATTGAACTACTAAAGAAAATACAAGAGCTAAGCGCAAAGAAAAAGGGTACAGCAAGAGAATTACAATCATTGCCAGGCAGCCTCAATTTCGCTGCCAGGGTCATTCCACGGGGCAAGGTATTTTCCAGGAGCCTGGAGTTCAAAAATCAAAACATGCACCAAACCCCACCTACACATCAGGCTTGACAGACAAGTGAAGGAAGATTTAAAAATATGGGGGAATTTCCTCCAAAAATTCAAAGGGGTCACACTTTGGCGCACGCCATTGAACACAGGGGACAAAAGAGTCCTTTTCACGCATGCTGCAGGAAGCAAAGACTTTGGGGCCATACTAGGCACCGAGTGGGTGGCTGGGCAATAACCTGAGGCTTGGCACACAGCAGGATGGACAAAGAACATCACTCTGTTAGAAATAGTCCCTGTCTGGCTAACCATACACATATGGAGTCGGAAGCTGGCTAGCACATAACTCCTGGTTTGGTGTGACAACATGGCAGTGGTAGGAATTTTGAACAGAAGAACCACCAAATGCCACTTGGTGCTCAAAGTTCTGCGAGCCATCACAACAGTCACACTGCATGGAAATGTTGTTGTCAAAGCCAAACACATCACTGGAGCAGATAATAACATTGCCAACGCTTTATCTCGCTTTCAGTGGACAAGATTCTGGGAGGTAGCGCCTCACGCCAAAGAAAAGATTACATCAATCCCAGCGGAATGCTGCGCAATAATGGGAAGCTAGAAAAATCTGCATCAACGCCTGTGCCTGAGGGCCAAGGCTGGGATGCACACCTACAACCAAGCACCTTAAAAACTGGTGCCAGCAGCATGCTGCCCACATAAAACACGAACCCTGCAACGGGGTACCTAGAAAGGATGGTTGAGAAAGCATTGGCAAGCAGCACTACAGCTCAGTACAGTAAGTGCTTGCAAACGGTTCTTAGAACAACTGGTTTAAACCATGTAGAATTAATTACAATAAAAGGCATAGAAATCTTTTTTTTAAATGGGCACACAGTCAGGGTTTTAAAAAGGATTGGGTGAAAAGACACCTCCTAGCAATATCTTACTTTTCAAAATTACGGGGTGACTCAGATCCCACTCAAAGCACATTGATTTCATATGCAATTAAAGGTTGCGGCAAAATAGAGGGACCCCAGGTAGATACCAGCCGCCAATTAGATTTCGTTCAGCTAGTAAAAATAGCAACTCTATTGCGCAGCATATGCTCTCAACAATATGAAACATTATTATTAAAAACAACATTCTTTCTCTCCTATTTCGGGACTTTCTGGGTGGAGGAACTCATTGCCACCAGCACAAAAGCCAACAATGCGTTAGGCATTATGGAAACAAGGGTTAGACAGGACAGCGTCAACATAGAGATACAAAGATCCAAAACTGGGGCAAAAAGGTCATCAACATTTGCTGCATTGACGATGCACCAAACTACCCGGTGTGCATCACCAACCTATATTATGCACAGGGGCCAAAAGTGGGGGGGGGGGGATTTCTAATCCACGGGGACACAGCTGACCTAAGTCAGTACCAGCTGGGTGGAATCCAAAGGATTTCGGCACCCACTCATTCAGGATCGGGGCAGCAACATCAGCATGTACTTGAACCGGCTTGTACTTGAACCGGCTGCGTTGGTAAGAGAGTTATAGTAACTCAATTATTGCTACTTGGGATGTAAGGCTCTTTTAGTCCACCGTGATTCATTTGCATATTTTAGCTATAACACTAATACAAGGTTGTACTTGCGATGGTTCCTGTGGTGGCAAATCTTTTCACATAAATCACTTTACTTTCGTGGAGGATATTACATTCTAGACCTCTATACACTGACTTCATGTACTCCGGCCTATTCTTAGCTACATAATCGGTTCTCTAATGGAGCAGACTTATAACTATTAATTCTTGTGGATCTTGTTTTTTGCTATGGTTCCATGGCACTAACATATATACATATATTTTTTTTTCTAATGTTTTTTGCATGTAATCATCACTTACTTGAACACCACCATCTGCAACTGGACTGTGGTATGTTTTTTACATTTTAATGCATTGATAGTTCGTTTCATTCATAAAATATTGGACTTATGCAGCCTTGAGGACGACCCATAGGTCGAAACACGTGTCGACTGTCTGAAATTTTGAATAAATCCAAGTTCCACATATGAGTTCCTAATTAATGCGTGGAAACCTTTGTTTTTTCTTAATCTTGTACATTACTTGTTTAGACTTGAGCGCTTGTACTGTATCCACAGCCTTCAATTTTGTCTATTCAATTTTGCCATCTCTTGGTGGATGAGCTGGAGGATATTTGAGTTCACGCTGCCCGTCAGATCCAACATACTGTTTGATCCAACACACTAGTGACTTTTTGCATAAATATAAGGAGTGGTCAAGAGCGCACAGCATTTCTTTTTTCAAATCCACAAACAAGCCATCTACAAATATTACCCTTTTTAGGAATAGAGATCGACACAATAGACGGGCTAGGCGGAATCCCAAAAGCAAAAATAATTGAACTACTAAAGAAAATACAAGAGCTAAGCGCAAAGAAAAAGGGTACAGCAAGAGAATTACAATCATTGCCAGGCAGCCTCAATTTCGCTGCCAGGGTCATTCCACGGGGCAAGGTATTTTCCAGGAGCCTGGAGTTCAAAAATCAAAACATGCACCAAACCCCACCTACACATCAGGCTTGACAGACAAGTGAAGGAAGATTTAAAAATATGGGGGAATTTCCTCCAAAAATTCAAAGGGGTCACACTTTGGCGCACGCCATTGAACACAGGGGACAAAAGAGTCCTTTTCACGCATGCTGCAGGAAGCAAAGACTTTGGGGCCATACTAGGCACCGAGTGGGTGGCTGGGCAATAACCTGAGGCTTGGCACACAGCAGGATGGACAAAGAACATCACTCTGTTAGAAATAGTCCCTGTCTGGCTAACCATACACATATGGAGCAGGAAGCTGACTAGCACATAACTCCTGGTTTGGTGTGACAACATGGCAGTGGTAGGAATTTTGAACAGAAGAACCACCAAATGCCACTTGGTGCTCAAAGTTCTGCGAGCCATCACAACAGTCACACTGCATGGAAATGTTGTTGTCAAAGCCAAACACATCACTGGAGCAGATAATAACATTGCCAACGCTTTATCTCGCTTTCAGTGGACAAGATTCTGGGAGGTAGCGCCTCACGCCAAAGAAAAGATTACATCAATCCCAGCGGAATGCTGCGCAATAATGGGAAGCTAGAAAAATCTGCATCAACGCCTGTGCCTGAGGGCCAAGGCTGGGATGCACACCTACAACCAAGCACCTTAAAAACTGGTGCCAGCAGCATGCTGCCCACATAAAACACGAACCCTGCAACGGGGTACCTAGAAAGGATGGTTGAGAAAGCATTGGCAAGCAGCACTACAGCTCAGTACAGTAAGTGCTTGCAAACGGTTCTTAGAACAACTGGTTTAAACCATGTAGAATTAATTACAATAAAAGGCATAGAAATCTTTTTTTTAAATGGGCACACAGTCAGGGTTTTAAAAAGGATTGGGTGAAAAGACACCTCCTAGCAATATCTTACTTTTCAAAATTACGGGGTGACTCAGATCCCACTCAAAGCACATTGATTTCATATGCAATTAAAGGTTGCGGCAAAATAGAGGGACCCCAGGTAGATACCAGCCGCCAATTAGATTTCGTTCAGCTAGTAAAAATAGCAACTCTATTGCGCAGCATATGCTCTCAACAATATGAAACATTATTATTAAAAACAACATTCTTTCTCTCCTATTTCGGGACTTTCTGGGTGGAGGAACTCATTGCCACCAGCACAAAAGCCAACAATGCGTTAGGCATTATGGAAACAAGGGTTAGACAGGACAGCGTCAACATAGAGATACAAAGATCCAAAACTGGGGCAAAAAGGTCATCAACATTTGCTGCATTGACGATGCACCAAACTACCCGGTGTGCATCACCAACCTATATTATGCACAGGGGCCAAAAGTGGGGGGGGGGGATTTCTAATCCACGGGGACACAGCTGACCTAAGTCAGTACCAGCTGGGTGGAATCCAAAGGATTTCGGCACCCACTCATTCAGGATCGGGGCAGCAACATCAGCATGGCAAGTAGGTTTAGGCTCCCAACAAGTAAAGAATATAGGGGGACGGAAGTCATTGTTAGAAAAGATACATCAGACCAGAACTTATATAGTTCAACCTCCATACACTCCATCACAACCCCCCACCCCTAGTTTTTCTTACACCCTATGTTTTCTCTCCCCAGAAACAACACACCCCTAAAATCAGCCTGGATAGTCGGACACTCGTTTGTATTCAGGACAGGGCATTTGGCCGAAGAAACTAAATACGGCCCAGCTTTCAGGAACACTATTGCATCATGGTGGGGCTACAGAGACCTCCACTGGCCTGACATCCATGACAAACTAGCTGACCTAGTTGCATACAGAGACCCGCCAGAATTTTTGATATTACATTTAGGGGGCAATGACCTGGTAAACATGGGCAGAAAAACCTTATATGAAGGAATGTGTGCATCGCTATCAGGCTTTGCACACAATTGGAGGGACACGGAAATCTCTTTTTCAGCAATCCTGTCTAGAAAAAGATGGAAGGGGGGCACCTTTTACAAATCAGTCGACGACTCTAGGAGAAAGTTAAACAGAGGGCTGGAGAAATTCGGTATAGCCAAAGGTTTGGGCTTTATAAAACACCCAGCCATAACACTGGGTGACCCCGATCTGTTAAACAAGGATGGCACACACCTATCGGGGCACGGTTGGGAACCATTTTATAGAGAAATCACCAGTACTTTAGCTTCCAGGGGCTTCAAATAACCTAACTTTTGGGGGAACTCAGTCAGCCAATAACCTAGCTGAGTGTGGCGGAATGGGCCTGAGGGGATAACCTCAGGACCTGGTGCCCAAAAGTAATATATGATTACTGATATACAAATATTGTTTATTTCCATAATCATATCTTTAACAATAAAGACCTACAGCCTTTTATTGCCAACACTTGACCAAATGTTGTGGTGTAATAATTTATGGTGAGGGAGGGGGTCGACCAGACACACACCCCACCCCAACACAACAAAGGTAAGGTTGCCTGCATATGGGTCCAGCAGTTATGCATTGTCGGTGTCTTTTAAAAAGTGAAAAATAACATACATCTTTCTGAAAGACCCGGGGATGGAGCCTCCGCAGTCACCCCCTAGCAAAGCCTCTGGCGGAGAGCCGCAGGTTCAAAGATCCCCAGAAAAGAAGAGATGGAACATGAAGAACTGCATAAAATTTAAATTCTTGTGTGCATTATCCACCCCAAGGTTGAATAACAATGATCAAGGTTACACAAGTGCCCAAGGAAGAGCGGGCCTCGCTACTAAAGTACTAAAGGTGACATCTATATTCATGAAGAATGGGAAACAACTCAGACAACAGAGTCCTCCAATGAGGTACGTGGGAATAATTATATTTCTGAGACAATTGAGATCGCCTGCCAAACTGACCCAATACTGCCAGAAAATGTTTAACATCATATAGGTGCTATAGTGAATCACAAAATTGTGTCAATCTCAACTAAATCAGCCATGACTGTTCAAAAGTGAATAATTAAGGACTCACTGTGACCTCGATCCATGGCTTCTTCTCTTCCCTGATGACGGCGGACTCTGGCGTGTTATAAATGGATAAATAAAATAAATAAAAATAAGGAGTCGCAGGTCCCTGTTACATTTTTAGAGAATCACAGGGCCTGACCGTTCACCCTTTAAACTCCAGGAAAAGTGTGTGAACCCAGGTGGGAGACTTCTTACTAGAATGTTCCATGATGAATATAATTTGATCTCGCATCGCAGTACAATGTTGTCTCTGCTGTATGATATTCCGGCACTGAGAAACATTACCTCAAGGTACATTTTGAGAGTGGAACTCATGTTGAATATAGTTTAGACATAGCAGTGATTGATATTTTAGTTCAGAACTACTTGCAATGCATCAATGACCAATGACTTGGGGGCATCGATGTGAGTATGTATGCTTGACCTGTGATCTAACCCCCTTATCTAGAGTGTGAGACTGCTTGAGGGAGCGGTTGTCTGCAGTATTGTACTAGATCGATTCTAAATCAGTCCAACACGAAGGAGAGGGGAAATTGGGTTTAAGTTCCAGAAACACAGGTGACTGGGGCTGAATGGGGCTGTCTTTTGAAAGAACAGGTTTTTAACATTGTTAGCTGGAATTCCCGAGGTTTCAAGCACCTCATCTGTCAGGAAACCGCCATTGTGAAACTTGACAAAGTAGAATTGATCCTAATACAGGAATCCTTCCTGAAGGGTGCAGTCTCTATTGATGGCTCTGAGGTATGCCAGCAAATGACATTGGTAAGTTTGTTTGGTAGGCCCTGAAAGGGTTTGTTGATCAAAGCTAAGAAAGAGTGGGTTTGTAGTAGAACTTGTAGGCTCCTATCCACCATGTATCCAGGTTGTGCAATTTATTACACAAAGTGATTTGGTGTTCCATGCTGATCATCAACTTATAGCCTAATTACAAATAAGTGAGGCAATCTGTAATTATTGAATGGTTGGAATCGATACTTAGGGAAAATCAGAGAGGACAAAGCACCAGCCATGTGTTACTGGCAGGTGATTTCAACATAGACTGTCTCAGGGATATTGCACACATGATGGGTGCATTGGGAGCAATGGGCACAAGGCTTTTAACATTCCCGAGACAGTGGGATCTTGCCCTGTTAAATGGGAGTGTGCAGGGAGACCTGAAGGGCAGCGCTACTTGTCAGCGTGGGGAGCAGGCCTCGAGGGTTGATGTCAACCAGTGATCACTCTGTACTAAGGGGTAGGTGTGTATGCACCTACCAAGGGGAAACAGTGTACCAAACATAACAGTAAATATCTTCAAAAACAGGCTGACATGGAATGATAAAAATATGAGTTTGTCAAAGTTTTGAGTAAGACAGAAAGTAATGAAAGGCACGCTACAGCTCTCCATGCTTTGTTCACTAGATTATTGCAGGATAATATTGAACGTTTTAAGACTATGGGATTTCATGAGATCGCAAAAAGGGCGAATTACATGCCCGAAGTTCAAAAATTAAAGAGCGGTATGCAAAGGAATGCGAGAAATATTAAAAACTCTAATCCAATTTCCTGTGAATGGTCAATAGGCATAGGAAAAGAAAAGGAGAGCTATAGGAATACATTAAAAGATTTACAAGTAATGAGACATCAAAAAGAAGGGGAGAGGATGTTGACGGCTATTTTGAAAAAATCTGACAATAGCGTCTAGCCCATGTTTACCATCATGCACTTCCAAGCATGTAGGGGGGGGGGTTTGGGACTTTGACTTTGATGATGGGGATATTGAGATACTTATACAGAAGCTTAGCCACTTGAGCCCTCACCCTTTCTGGGAATCTCTACGGTATGCAGTGTTTAAATCTGCCCTAGCTGCTCAACAATTCCCAGAATCCTGGAAAACTGTGACCATTCTCTCTGTTTTTAAAGGCGTTTGATAAGATTGTGAAAAACCTACTCTGGAGCAAACTAAGGACGTGTAGTATCCCCAATAACCTGTTAGATATCCTGGTAAACCTGCACTCCAACACAACTCTATGTGTGAGATTAAGTAAGGGGATTTAATACATCTGCAAGCATTCAAACATCAAATGCACTTCACCAGGGCTGTCTCCTCGGGTCCTTATTATTTAACATGTATTTGTCAGACATTGGAGTAGAACTTGCAGATGCAGTGTTTATCTCACCCTCTGTGCTTGAGTGCAAGTTCTTCTGGGTTACATATGCAGACAACATCCTGCTTTTGGACCACTCTAATGTCAGCATCCACCATCTCCTGAAGTCTGTTGGCCAATATACAATAGAAAATACATTGACCATAAATTAAAATGAATATGTCAGTGTTCCATGCTGGCCATAAGAAGCTTTCAATGAGCTGGATGCAGAACTCCCCCCCCAAAAAAATAGGTCTGTAACCTGAAATACCTGGGTTTTAACATTTACGGGGTAAAGGGTGTTAGGGGAATTTTCCTAAAGTCTACTTAGAGGTAATACTTCATAAAACTAACCCAATGGTTTTTAGATCCCCAACACTTAGTATCAGTCTTTACTACTCATGGAACCTTGGTAGAGTGGCAGAGCAGTCAGGCGTATCATAAAAGGAAGATGTGAGCTGTAGTAGGTACACAAGTACACTGAACCCAGTTAGTGATTCAATTCAAAGAAAGACCGATAAATGTATATCATATATATTTTTTTTTATATTTACACAAGGGATGTTTAAAATACTTAGCACATATAACCATAACACATAAGATTACTTATAGATACTTTTCAAAGGCCACTGCTTCGTTTGATCACGGTTACAATTGTTACAGCTTTTGACACTAATGACAGCTCTACCATACTATCGGGTATACCGCGCACTTGTGCACAGACAAATATGTACGGTAATTGTATTAAGTTAGCAGTACCAAATAAGATAAAGCCTTTAAGGAAGGAAAACTGTTAGTTAGTCAAACAGAGTGAGGGCAGCAGTGGTAGCTTTACAGTGCTGAAAATGGTTTGCAGGCGTCTCTGGTCGTATTCTTCTTCGGTTAGTTCAGTTTCCAGTGGTTGCCTTTCACCCCAGGAACCTTACCTTTTATTCCGTTTCAGCACACACTCCTCTGCAATCTCTCTCAGCAGTTTACAGAAAGGGGCGGGTGGCTTTCTAATCAGACCCTTAGTAGGAGATAGTTCCATTCACGCAATCAGGCAGACAAAGAGCAGGGGAGTGAAAATCTCCTCCCCCACTTCCTACCTGCCCAGACACAGTGGAGCCTAAGCAGGGGCACCCAAGAATTCCCACCAAAGGCAAAACACACACATATACCTCCCCTTCCCAGAATGGTAGAAGAAAGGAGCCACCAAGTTAGTACTTAGGTGACCATATTGTGCCTAACCGAGACTGTGAATACAGTCTGCTGTAAAAAATAGCACAATAGTTGGTAGAACACATTCACTGCCACCACCCATAACTAGAAGGTTGTCTAGACGACTAGAAATGCACAGGAGAAGAGAGAAAGGGGATACTAAGTTTTCCTTTGCACTCTCCATACAGTGGTTTGTGATAATCTCTCAGAATATAACGTTTTAGGAGAGCTACAAGGTGTCTTTTTATCCTTTAGAACAGTAGAAAGTAAGAATAAGAAATAATCTCAAAAGAAAACCCAAAGTGTTCCCAGCAACACTGAATATAGGGAGCTGTACCCTGCAAAAGTAAAATACAGATGCCTTAAAAGAGATATGGAGGAAAGTAAACTCCAGAGTAAGGGTAAAACACAGAGAACAGAGTTCAAAAAGGCAGACCCCATAATAATGAATGAGTGGACAAAATGCTCCACTCTTTCAGGATAGAAAGAAAAAGGTCAGCAGTCCAGCAAAAAGTGCTCTGGGTCTCACCAGGAGTGGGGATGAAACATAAACATGATGAACTTCCATTAACAAAGGGTGAAACCATGCTGATTGAGGAGGTGGTTGCAAAGATCAAACACATGCTATGACAAATGAAGCTTTTATATCATCGATTTGGCATAATTCTCACTAAAGGCATTGCTAAGGTTTTATGAATCCAAAGTGGTAACAAGTGTTTGTTATGGGTTAGAGGTGTATTATTAATTAACAGAGTATGATTTTAATTACTTGGAAAGGTTACTATGGAACAGTACTCTGGGTCTTTCCAAATCTGTCCCAATGGCGATCATTCAGGCGGAATTGGATCTGATTATTTGGTGGAAGAGGATTCAGTTGGTCCTGAAAGTCCATCTACCCCCCTTTAACTATATCTTTGAGCAGACGGCTGTAGAGAAAGCCGATGCTGAGAGTGTTCTGGTGCAATCATGTATCACATTTCTGAACTTGACTTCTATAATTTGGTAAAATGCTGCATTTAATAACATGCTGCTGAGGAAGAAGATTCGCCAACCTGATTGGATCTTGCAACCTGATTGGATAAATACCTGTGAAAAATCCAAGAGTAAGTACAAGAATTATGCAGACTTAGGGCGAACCGTAAATTGGGGTTTTGTGAACCATACTTATTATTGTATCCATTTTGGGGATTTACCAGAACTATTTTGTGTTTCCCAACCAAGGAAATCAAATTTTGATGGAAAGTTAAAATCGGGGAAGGCTCTATCTGTGATCATTGTTTGTCTTCTGTGGAGTCATTGAAACATTTGGTATGTGAATGTCTAGAGTTAAGGAATTTAACTTTTGGGCTAGTCATTGAAGAAATAAGACTGTATCTGTGGGAGTTCCTTTGGGAGCGCTTTTATCTGGATCATTGTTCAAGGCATTGCTTATTTCCTTGCATTCCTTTTTATGCAACTTGAGTCTGTAAAAAAATTGGGATTTTATTTGTTTTATGTACATTTCTTTTCAGCAGTTCTTTAGTTTGTATTTTGAATGGTTCAAATCAATGAATTGGAGTTTATATTCTTATATGGTACTTTATTGTAAATATGTATTAATTGGTATTATGAAAGGAATTGTGTCACAGTCTATTTAGGCAATAAGACACAAATAAATAAATACATATTCACTCTGCCATAGTGGACCGTTAAGGGGAAAATAAAAAAGGGCTTGTTGAGAGGATAGGAGCAGGGAGTGAATGTGCTTTTCCCCAAGGATTTGCACATCCAGACGGCGACCTCAGGTAGTGATGCTAGGCCAGAAGAATAGAAAGTGGATGAGATTGCCTCCGAGTACAGGGAATCCCATTCCCCCTTCACCTAGCTTGGCTGGTGGACTTGGGGAGCACTGTGGGAAGCATTTCTGTTCACTACCAGTGAGCGCCACTGCTTGTGCAGGACAACAGAAGAGAGGTAAGTTGGAAAAGTCCTGGGCTGCTGTGTATCCCTGACCCTCATGAAGAGTAGAGGTTTGCCAGCTGGTGACCAGATCCCCGGACACATTGGTTGTTTGGGAGTACTGTCAGCTCTACCTCTACTCACAGTGCCGGATGAACACAAGCAGATGCCAAAAGTAAAGAACACAACATAACAAACCTGCAAGTGCTTCACATCTTCTCTGGCATACGTAGCTCGGGTAAGAAACCATGGAGAGAAATATCATTGACTCTTGGAGAAGGAAGGAAGAGAAAAAATACATTTTGAAAGGAGCAAGTCCCTGCCTCTTAGCTGACAAACAGCAATGTGTCATGCCTGACACCTTGCACACTTCCTGTTTTTTGTCCATGTTGCATGCTGGAACTTGGAGTTTCACGTTTCCCCTTATAACAAGCATTGGCAATGCCAACAGTTTGGGCATTTATGTAGGCCTGGTAAAGGCACTTCTGTAGTCGTATTGACCGGCCATTCATGGTCGCAGGTGCAAAATGGTGCAAGTACCTTGGTATCTAATAGCAGTGCCAGGCAAATGCCTAATACTTGAACACAAGACAAAACTGTTGATTTTGGCAATGCTTGTTCTTTCAGGACTTTAGTGAAGGACACACAGCATGCTTATAAATCCAGGGGCTTAAGGCAGACCTGATAAGGCATTTTTATTTCACCAGCAGCAGGTTTACAACTCAAATTAAGTAATTCACTCTCAGAAAACTACTTTGAAAAAACACTTGCAGGCACCTGAGTGCAAAGTTTGATGGTAAGGCTTGAATAAATTGAAAGAGTTCCCAGGAGGAGGTGTTTTAGGCAGAGAAGGGCAGCAACTGGATGAAAATGTCTAGAGGGATTAGCATGGCTATCGGCAGTCAATGGGTGGGCAAATAACCAAACAACACCTACAGGCTGTGTGTTCCTCCAGATATGTCATTACATCCACATCCCTCTTCCTCATCACAGTACTTACCTCTGAGGCCTCGATTCCAAGAAGCCTTCTTCACTTCCATGCTTCTGATGTATATTACCTCATACTTACCCATAAGCCCCAGTTTTAAATACCCTGCCTTCTGGCCAGGATTGATTTGGGTGTGGGGAACCTGGGAGCTACGTAAATGCTGGCTGCCTAGCAGATCCCTTTGCTGGGCATCACTCCCTTCCTTTGGTGGGTGCTCCCGGTCTCCTCTGTGGGATTTGGAGGGACGGTTGAGTGGGGACATCTCCCTGGGCTCCCTGCAGGGCTCGTGGTTTGTGGTGCTTCCTTTTTGCTTCTGTCTGCCCCAGTCGTTTGAGGCCCGGGGAATGCAGGTGCATGCAGGGGTTGTTCTCCATGATTGTGCATACTGTGTTATGGTCTTTAGGGCTGGGGGCACGGTGTTTAGTGTTGTGGGGCCTCTGTCCCCTTTTCTTGTTTTCTGCCTTTGTCGTTGTCCGGAGGTGCGGCATCGCATGGTTTTCTGGGTCCTCCCAGGCCTTGGAGCAGCAGGCTCTCAGGCTCCTGCAGTGGGCATTTCTGTGGCTTCGCCGCTGGCGGGGTGACAGTTTTTGATGTTTCTCCTGCCTCCTCTGCTTGGGCTAGGGTGCTGTCATGGCGTGGCTTGTTGCCTTGCTGCTATGGAGCAGGTATTTGGTTCAGTTTTCCCGTGCTGGGAGGTTTATAAGTCTGCAGTGTGTGTTTCTACTGTGCTCTGACTGCCTGCACTATGGGGAAACATGTGGTGAAGCTTTGTCACCTGAAGTTTCCTTCTTATTCTGACTCTCTGGAGCCTCGGTGGGACCATGCTGCTGCAAAGCGAACAGTGCCTGAATGTTTGTCTTGCTCCCAAAAGGATATTAAAAAGTTGCTGCTCGTGGCTGCTCACGACCATGACTGTGGAGGTAAGCGCAGCTGTGTTCCTCCTTCCTCTTCCTCTTCTCCGTTTCTGGCACTGATGCCTCCACCTTGAGTGCCCCTTCTTTGGAGGCAGATACTGAGGGGAAGTACCTGGACCTTGATGCTGTGGCTGTTGTCTTGACGAAGGTGTGGAATTGTATGGAGTTTTCATAGCCGTTGGTCCAGGGCGATCCCTACATTACACAGTACAAGCATAATTCTAGAACAGGGTTGCCTTTCAATGCGAACATTCGCCCGAAAATCCTTTGGGAGTGGAAGGACCAAGAACGGATTGCCATGCCCCAGTTCATGGGAAAGCTCTATCCTATGTCTGGTGGGGACTTCTTGCCCTCAAACTCTGTGGAGGTGGACGATATTCTCATCAGCCTGTTGGTGCGCTCCTCCATGTAGGCTGAGGAGGCTGCCGCAAGGTCAACTCAGGCCTTAAGAAAGTGCACTTAGGGGCTCATATAGCCCTTCCTGCAAATGTCTTTGGCTCACACACGGCAGAGACTGTCCTTGGGGGTATTAAAATGCTTTGTCAGGCTATGGAAGATGGTTCTCACTGTGCTCCTCTTCTCTCTGATATGCAGCACCAGGTGGAGTTGTTGTCGGACCTGGCATATGATGGTGTGCGTGGGTATGCCATGGCCATGGGTGCTGGGATTTCAGCTCAGAGGCATGTTCATCCTCCTGATCGGAAGTCTGAGGGTTCACAGAAGATGGTAGCTCTTAAGCTTCCTTTTGAAGGTGATTTGTTGGAGGTTCACAAGGTGTTCGGTCCAGACAAACATATGGACAAACTGCATAGAAAGCGTCCCTCGGTCACCAAGAAGTCAACTGCCAAGTCAGGTCCTGCTATTTCTGGTTCCAAGTCCTATTCCTTCCATAGGCTCCGAAGTGGGGTGTCATGCTCCACCTCACAACTCTTGACCTTCAGGCCCTGTGCAGGAGTCCTGACAGTTCCAGGGAACTGGTGGGTGGGCGTCTCTGGCTTTTTTTTCAGTGTGTGCCCAGTGGTGTTCTGACATCTGGGCACTTCTGGCTGTCTGGGATTGGTATTGAATGGACTTCCTGTCTCCCCAGGTTCAGCCCTTCTTGGTTAGGACATCTCTTCCTCGCTAGCTCAGCGATAACTATAGCCCTGTCAGTGTTGTTGCTGAAGAACGCTATTGTACTGGTCCCTCGGGCCAAGCGGGGCCAGGGGTTTTACTCAAGGATTTTCCTGGTTTCAAAACCTTCTGGGAAGTTCTGCCTCATCCTCAATCTCAAGCACTTGAACTGTTTGTTGAGAAGGGAGTGCATGAAGATGGAGACTCGACAGAACAATCTGCCTCTGGCTCAGAAAGGGGATTGGTTGGCATCCCTGGACCTTCATGACTCTTACTATCATGTGTCTCTACTCCACTCCCAGGTTCAGTTCTTCTGGTTTGCTGTGTGATGTCAACATTTTTATTTCCTGGTTTTCCCTTTTGGTTGCGATGAACCCACTGGGTGTTCAACAAGTTGGTGGCTCCCCTAGTGGCTCATCTACATCTGAAAGGTATTCAGCTTTGTCCATGGATGACTAGCTTATAAAGGCCGACCGGTGGGAGACGGTCCTGTCCCATCTCTGTCTGGTCTGCCTGGCTCTGTGAGAATGGAGGTTTATGATCAACTGGCCCTAATCCCACCTGTGTCCGTCTCAAGATCTGGTTTTCATTAGGCCCAGATTTGCACCAGGGTGGAGAGGGTCTTCTTACCTTTGGTTAGGGTTCAGCAAAGTCATTTCATTCTCATCAGGGTTCTCCAGCAGAGGTGGGCCCTGGCTCACCTGTTACTTGCTCTGCAGGGGCACATGGCCTCTTGTGTTTTTTTGATGCCATGGGGCTGTCTCTATCTGTGTCTCCTGATCTCCTACATTCTGGGCCACTGGCTTCCAGGCCTCTCAGCCATACAAGTCATCTGACCCGACCTCTCGGGCTCTGAAGGAGGATCTGCTCTGGTGGTTGCAGGTTTGGAATGTTCAGGTGCGGGTGCACCTGGTTTGTCCCGAGCGGGCCACTCTGACTAGCGATGTCAGTGGGGTGAAGGGGAGAAGAACCAATCTGGGGTCCCGTGCAGCACAGGGCCTTTGTGAGCTGGAGGAGCTTCATCGCTCAACCAACTGGAAGGATTTGTGTGCCATTTGCCAGCCTTGTTGTTTTTCAAGGAGTCCCTGGTGGGCTGGGCATTGCTGGTCAGGACGGGCAACACAATGGCCTTGGCCTTTGTAAATCATCAGTACTTTTCTCTGATTGATTCAGAGCGGGTACACATTTGTAAATTTGCCAATTAAATTTACGTGAGGATAGCTTAGAAATTGTGATCTCCATTATTTAATTGTTTACATTAGGCCGATTGGCTTTTTAGTAATATTGTTGCTCAATATAAGGTTCAACTACAACATACTTATTTAATTCATTTTTAACCTTGCATCTATAGCGAGGTGATTGTTTTATTAGTTACTGCATTGCTGGTGCTCTTAACCGCGTGGCGATCAACACGTGGTTGGGACTACATTGCCCAACATTCCTACTAATTGTGCACCCTCGACTAACACCCGACTCATGTGATGCAAGCCATAACTGTTCGGTCGGGTCGTGATGGTCGGCGAGCAACGCTGCTTGTCATTCTGATCTCTGCTCCCTGCTTCTGGCCATGATGTTTATGTTCTAGGTAAGTCTGTCAACTGGTATTTTGGCAATCTTCTGATTTACTTGACTGTTGGATTACGCACATAACTTGAATAAAACTTGCTACTCAAGGGAATCATTTTTGAATATGAACATTAACAAAGGGTCTTTTTCGCTCCCAGCATTACTAAAAAAAACAGGGCTTGGAATTGAAAGAGTAGAATCAGTGAATGTCTGTACTGAACCACACTCAGATGCTCAGACATTGATATTAGCCGGACTGTTAAACACTAGATCTGCGGTTTCTCATGCTATGGAGATCTGTCTTTTAATTAAGTCAGAGTGATTGGATGCTTTATTGTTGACTGAAACATGGGTTACAGATACTGCACATTCCGTCTTTCACTGTTTAATCCCAGAAGGTTACTTAATCCAACACATTAATAGACAGGGCAAACTGGGTGGCGGAATGGCAATCATTTATCGATCCCATCTAAAGTTTGACTATCTGAAACCCTTACAATGGGACACCATATCGGAGATAGATGTCATAACCTTTTCACTGACCACAAAGTACTCTTTAAGAATTGTATTGATCTATGGGCCCCCTGGTTGGCAGCAGTATTTTTAGAAGGTCTGCATGATTTTCTCATCTCAACAGGTAGCAAATATAAGGAACTGTTGTGCATTGGTGATCTTAATATTTGGCTGGAGGATTCCACCAAGCCAGACTCAAAGCAGCTACATGAACTTTTAGCTCAACATGAGGTGTCAATTCTAGCCCATTCACCATCACCTATATTGGGTCACAGTCTCGATGCAGTTCTGGCCAGAGAAAAAGGGACTAGTATGATTAATACACTGCCTATTCGATGGACAGATCATTACCTTAGGGTGTTTCATATTAAGATTGGTCCATGTAATACCATTACCTCAGCTTCGGTAGATGCCAAACTTGCCCGAAAGAAAAAGGAACTGGATAGTATATCAGGAATTGAACTTAATAAGGCATTGAGTAAGTGTATCCATCTGCAAGATTGTGACTCTCTTTTTCAACAAGGGACCAAAACAATGAGCAATATTTGTACAACATATGCCCCTTTAAGAACTATTGCCCCAAAAAGGTCAGCTAAGACGTGGTATACCCCACAACTCTCTGAGTGAAAAATAGAACATACATTCCACGAAAACAGAGGTTGAAATTATCTCAACATGCTGCACTTGCAAGTATAGCATTGAGTACCTACAAAAAGGCTGTTTTTAGAGCTAAATCTGACTTTTTTGTCAAAGAAAATCACAACAGCAGCAAATCGTCCGAAATAATTGTTTAAAATAATTGCAAACTTTGTTAGGCCAAACATAAATACCCCTGTCAAGACTTCTTCTATAGACTATGCCAATGGGCTAAATATCTTTCTTAGATATACATTTTCTTACATTCGAAAAAACATTAGGCTTCTTAGAGAACCAGATATTACATCACATTCGGAGGGTGCTAATATAAATAAAGAAATCACTGGTACAACAGAGATCGAAACAATGGGGACAGGTCAGTTTAGTTTACAACAAGTCTCAGAGGATGAGATCTGCACTCTCTTGACACAACTAAAACCCACAAACAATTCTTTCTTTCCTATCCCTGCTTTAGTTGCTAAGCGACTCTCTCCTGAGCTAACTTCATAAATTACCAAGTTTGTAAATCTATCATTAATTCAGGGTGTTTGTCCTGCTCTCTTGAAACTTTCAGTTGTCTCCAGCGATTGAAGATGGCCAATTTAGACCCTGAGGACTATAATAACTATTGCCCAATTGCCAGTGTTCCCTGGCCGGGAAAGTTTCTGGAAAAGGTGTTTACAAGTCAGCCACAGAATTTTGTTGAGGGTAGCTGCCTTCTCCATCCACTGCAGTCTGGCTTTCGCCCTATGCATGGAACAGAAACGGCACTGCTGGCTGTATGGGATGAGATGTTGCAGGCAGTGGACATAGGCAAAAGTTCCCTGCTTGTAATGCTCGACCTGTCTGCTGCTTTTGTCACAGTGGACCATGATATTCTGCTGGACCATATGGGGAGCCTTTTGAATGTAGTCTCCTGTGCTATGAACTGAATTACTTCATTCCTTACCAAGAGCAAACAATGCATACAGTCGGGAGGTTTTCTATCCAAAATCCTTCTTCAGTGTTGTGGTGTGCCGCAGGGATCAGCACTTTCTCTGCATCTTTTTTAATATATACCTTCATGCCTTAATGGACATTTTGTAGAAATATCATCTTAGATTCCACTCCTACAATGATGACACTCAGCTATATATCAGGCTTGATGATGTGGAGGATTCTATTGCCCTAGTTGGCAGGTGTCTGGAAGAAATAGGGACGTGATGGAAACAAACTGGTTGGAACTCAACCCTAAATAAACTGAGGTGATACTATTCAGTCCCAAGTATCTGCTCGAGGGAAAGAGCTGCTCCCCACATCCCCAGGTTTTGAGGACTAGTCTCAAATATCCTACTAAGGTTAAAAACCTAGGCTGTATGTGGGAGAGCGAGTTAGGCTGCAATGGCCAAGTTTCAGCCAAAGTACAAGCGGTTTTCTTCAACATCCGCCTCCTACGCCAAGAACTACCCAATGTTCTCGACACCTATTGTGGTGTTTTTGTAGGAGCCTTAGTTAATTCTAAGTTAGATTACTGCAATGGACTTTTGATTAGCGCTCCAGCCAAACAGATTTACCGTTTACAAAAAGCCCAAAATGCAGTGGTAAGGCTGGTTTTCAGTGTAGCAAAAAACACCCCAATCTCTGGTCTCCGTCGGTCGCTGCATTGGTTAGCGGTGGAAGACTGTATAAAAATCGAAATAGGTTGTTTGGTGTACAAATGTATGCACGGGCTGGCACCAACCTATTTAATAAATAAATTGAAGCTCTATCTGCCTTCCCGGGCTCTAAGATCCGAAGATCAGTGCTTACTCACCATACCTAGGACCAATTGTGTCTGAAGAGATCACAGCTTTTCATTTGCTGGACCAAAACTATGGAATAGTCTACCATTGAATCTAAGAAGGGCAAATTCTCTATCAATTTTCCAAGCGGGCCTAAAGACCCACCTGTTCAAGTAGATATAGCTCTTTTTATGCTTCACTGGTAATTTTCAGTGGCATTAATCCACCTTTTTGGCTGATTTTGTTTTCTCAACCTATGGTACCATCTGCATCAGGATTCGATTAAGTTCATTGTGTGCGCTATATAAATGATTCAAAATTCAAAATTCACCTCAGAGGGAATTGGGTCGCTACTTGAATACCCGGGCCTGTCTCATTGTGGCTTAGGGAGAGAAACATCTGGTGTCTCTGGAGGCCACACAGAGCATGGGGGGGGGGGGGTAGACAGCTTTCAGGCGGATCGCCTCAGCAGGGTTTTTCCTCTTCCCTGGATCTGGACCTCTCGGGCAGCCTATTTACAGAGATCTGCCACAGGTTCGGGTGCCCGGTTCTGGATCTCTTTGCTTCATCAGCATCAGCAAAGGTGTCCTCCCTTTGAGCCCCTTGAGGGTCATCGACATCTGGTTCCTCACTCTCAAGATGTCCTTTTTTATTGCAATCATGTCTGCATAGCGTCTGGGGGATGTGAGGGGTTTGTTATGCCACCCTCCTTTTTTGCATGTGCTCCCTAAATCCATTGTTTTACGTTGTGACCCCAGGTTTCTGCCAAAGGTGGTGTCTCATTTTCATACTTCTCAGGATCTGATTCTCTGGGCTTTTCTCCAGGACCCCCAGACTCATGAAAAGGTGGCTTGGCACACCATTGATGTTCGGTGGGCTGTCCTGGAGTACATTTCTAGGACAGAACTGTTCAGTCAGAATGATGGCCTGCTTGTCATGTTTGGGGTTGCTGTTGCGAGGTGGAGGGCCTCAGTGGTTTCCATCAGCCATTGGATCCGGACTGTCATCTCTATGGCTTATCTGACTGCTGGTTTGCCTGTGCCTGACCATATGCAGGGTCGTTCCACTAGGGATATGGCGGCTTCCTGGGCTGATGCCCATAGGAGTGTCGCCGCAGGAGATAAGTAGGGCTGCTACCTGAGTGGATCAGAGCATGTTTATATATTTATATTTAGTGTGGCGGTTAAGCCTTTGCCTGGGTTGATTTTGTTTAAATTTAAATGGGTATTTGCCACTGTCTGACAGTTCGGTAAAGGTTATTTTCTAATTGTGACCTTATTAGATCTTAGGGAATGATTGGTCTTTGAAGGCTTCTAATTGATGGACGATTTATCGGTTAACATAGCGCCTAGTAGGAAGAGAACAATATGCAGATGACTTATAGATAATTTGTCGGAACTGTCAGATTGTTGGGAGGCTGCATTTGATTCTACAACATGTTGTTTTTGACATGTTTTTCAATTGATCTTACTCACCCATGCTGTTTCATATATAAGCACAGTACCCACATGCAGAATTCCTACATGGCAATACATAAATATACAAATCCTTTCCTTTAGTCCTTCCCTAAACCCAACAGTGACCTAGACCTCCCCGACATGCATCTCGTGCTTTCTGGGGCAACTGTTGGTATTTTCCACAAATGTGTGTTCTGAGTCTGTCAAAATAATGTTTCTTATGATTATTTTATTGTAGGAGGAGCCAACAATATGAATACGTTTTAGCCTTTCATTCTTAGTTTTTTATGTCTACTTTCTTCTACCTTTTGTTGACTTTTGTGTTTTTTATTTATGTATTTACTGATAAGCTTTTCAGCGTATGTTCTTCAAATTTTAAACATTTTTTTAAGATAGTGTTCATCACTACCACAATATGGAATATATTTAATGATAACATGAATTCTGACACTACAAATGGCTGCCGAAATCAAGTTACATTGTCTCTGTAAAAGCAGTTATTGGTGCAAATTGCAAAATGTGATATGATTTCTCTTTCTTCGCAAGTAAGGTTTGTTTAGCGACTGTGAGTTCTCTAACTGATTGCTCAGAATGACATAATTGTTCCAGTGAAGACATATATGGGGTAATTCATGGAATAATTGTACGCCGAAATGTGTGGCGCCAGCGTAAAAAAGCCAGCGCACGCGTGCGATTCACACAAAAGCAATTCATGGAAGGCTCTGTGCGTGGCTTTCCCGGGAGCTGTGCTAAATCTGCACTTATCCTACACGTCACTGCAACTATCCAAACGCTGTGCGCGACACGCACATCAAAAGCGAACAACTCCTAGAGCACACATCTAAAAAGGGGGCGGAACATGCGGAATGGGGAACAACGCGTGAAAATCTGGGCATAACGGGGGGAGTACCACTGGGAAATGCACGCAATGCCCACACGCTCGTGAACAACAAATTTTCATGGAATTGAATAGGGAAAACCTTTGCATGCCAAAAGACACTCACACATGTAAATACGTCTGCCACACAAAAGCAGGCGGAAGCGCCCCTGTGCAGTATATAAGTGTGCATAAACAAGCATATACAGCTACGATGAATGTCCCATTTCTTGCAGCAATGATTGTGGGACACTGCAGGAGGAGGAGAATAGCCAGGCCCTGTATTTTTTTGCCCAGGACCAGCTTTTTTGGGATGCCTGATGACAAGGTCTATGGCAGGTATAGGTTCCCACCTCATATCATCCTAGACCTGGTCACTGAGTGGGAGGAGGACCTAACATCACCCACCTTGTGCTCCCAAGAATTGAGCCCCTTGGAAAAGGTGCTAAATGTACTGCATTTGTTGGCCACTGGGTCATTTCAGCAGACAAATGCCAAAGTCGGGGTTGTCTCACAGCCCACGCAGTCATGCTGCCTACACCAGGTGTTGGCAATCATGACTGCGCGCCCCTCAGTCCGCAGGCACATATACATGCCCAGAACACCCGCTGGAAGGCAGGCCATGGTCCAGGACTTCTACAGTGTGGCACACTTCCCCAAAGTGCTTGGTGCCATAGATTGCACCCATGTGGCCCTACGTCCACCTAGGGCCACTGAGAACATCTACCGCAACCACAAGCATTGGCATTCCATCAACGTGCAAGTTGTATTCAATGCCACGGGAATCATCACCTCTGTCTACGCAAACTATCCACGGTCCATCCATGACAGTTTCAAATACAGAATGTCTGCCCTGAGCCGGGACCTGGAAGCTGGTAAGCATGGCAACACATGGCTCATTGGAGAGTACAAATGCCTGTGCACATGCATGCATGTCACACACAGACAAATACACCATCACAACTAATGAAAACCATTATCAACTCCCCAGAGGACAGTGCCTAACCTCTGAGAACCTACATGATGACGCCAATATGGAACCCCACCACA
The DNA here is from genome assembly GCF_040938575.1 of Ambystoma mexicanum. NCBI lineage: Eukaryota > Metazoa > Chordata > Amphibia > Caudata > Ambystomatidae > Ambystoma > Ambystoma mexicanum. The sequence continues at coordinate 704,640,241 of NC_090926.1, read as the reverse complement.
CCACCTCAGGTAAGATATAACGCAGCCCATATTGCAACCAGGGCCATAATGGAACACACATTCGGAGTGCTCAAGTCATGCTTCCGTGCCCTTGACCGCTCTGGCCGCCAGCTACTATATGCACCCCCAGTAGTGTGCAGGATCATTGTGGCAGCATGTGTCCTGGACAATGTTGCAACACAGTGGGGTGTACCGGTAGATATGGTGGTGCCCACACATCCCCAACCACATGCACAGGTTTTGCACATGGGAGGGGAAAGGGCATGTGGCGAGGCAACTCGTACCCAGCTTGTGGTCACATTCTTCACCTAAACTCCCACCCCAGCGGAGTGCACACAGGCCTGGACATACCAGGTGACAATCGATGATGACAAAGGGACAGTTAACTGTCACAACCTTACCACCCTGAGAATCTGCCCACAGAAGTGCTACATTGTGTGCATCCCTAGCTATTTAAACATAACCAATCCTGTGTGACCAAAGGAACACATGCAAGGTGCATGCCCCACCCCCCTGCAAAACAGGGCATACAAATACTGGTATGTCACCTAAACCCTCCCAACCCCCAAGACCCCCGTCTGCCACACCATGCCATGGCATGCAACGGCAAAACAGCAAACCAAATGCACAAAACATGACACAATGGTCATGAAGTGCCACGTGAGAAAAGGAAACAGGCAGTAGAAAATTACACCTGACATGGAATCTGGTGAAATGAGTGACCAAAACCTCCCACCTATAAAAAGTGAGGCAGAAATGCATGACACCAGCGGTACTAGCAACAAAAGTCAAAATGCTTGTTGCCAAGCACATTGGCCAATAGAAATTTGCCAATAGAAATACTGTGTGCTGCGTGTGTGTTCCCTGCAACACATCACTCACCAGACAGCACAGTGAGTCTGCTGTGCATTTGTGAAAGCCCTTGAGCATCATGCAAAATAAGTACAATCAACCAAAAATACCCTGTGATGCATGTACACGATCAAGGAATTGAAAGTGATCATGCACTGCAGGGACACAGCATGCCTGAGAAGGCAATCTGGGTGCACGTGTGTGCATGTAGTTATTGTTGGTGTGGGGGCATATTGTCTAAGTGTATGTGTCAGTAGGGACATGCACTGAATACATGCATGTGAAAAGAAGTGACCCTCAGTGTTCTGTACACATCATATGTGAACATTTTCCCTGTGAACCCCTCAGTGTGTTAAACAACACCAATCCCCTGACACCTCAAATGCAAACACAACACAGGATCATCATTGACCAGCAGAACACATCATGTACAGAGTACCCCACATTGACAATGTCAGACAGTGACCAATCACTGTAACCCAAGTGTTCCAATGTAACCCAAGTGTTCCAATAAACACATACGCATGGTGATCCAAAAGAGTAGATGTGCAGCCTGTATGTGGCCAAGTGCAAGGTTAGTCTGAAAGGGAGTATCTGATAAGTGCAGAAGAAGAGGGGAGGCTGTATGGGTCCAGATACAGGCCCCAGTGCAAGGGGTGGCCAGGAGGCAGTGCAGGAGGGTGAGCAGGTACCTGGGCCCGAAGGACAGAAGGTGGCCAGGTGCAGCATTGCTGAGAGCGAAAGCAGATCAGCAGGGAAGAAGAGGGGCTAAGGCAGAGGCGAAGAGGAAGGTCTTGAGGAGCTTCATGAACTGTAGATGGTTCTCCTCAAGTTTCAAGGTGGCAGGTGAGCAGTTCCAGATGGAGGCCCCCGCAGAAGATAAGGATCTACCACCAGCTCGTTCCTTTGAAAAACGGTTGACCCTGACAGAGTTTGAGGTGGAATAGTGAAGGGCTCTAGAGCGGAGGTATATACGGAGGGATAGTTGAAGGTAATTAGGACCCAGGCCCCAGAAAGCCTTGTGGACAATGTAAAGGGTTTTAAATTTAATCCTTGAAACCACAGGGAGACAATGAAGGGATTACAGAGGCGGAGCGATACAATGCCAGGGCTTGAGGCCCAGGACAAGTCTCCCAGTCCTGTTCTGGATTAGTTGTGAAAGGCGGTTAGAACAGTCCAACCTCGAGAGAATCTGAACTTGTGAGACAAGGAGCTTCTGTGGGAAGGAGAAGAGTGCCTTTAATGAGGTGCAGTAAGAAGTTTTACTTTTTGGTGACATCAAAGATGTGTGCGAAGAAGGAAAGTGTGGAGTCAAAGATGACCCTGAGGTCCTTAGCTTCGCTGGTAGGGACAGGAGGAGGGCCAAGGGAGGCCGGCCAGAGAGTGAGGGGAAATGATGGATGGGGTGTACCAATGAGGGGGATCTCAGTCTTGTTGGTGTTTAAAAAAGGATCATTTGCGGCACACCAATTATTAATGATGATTAGACTGTCAGAGATGAGGGAAGGAGAGGAGGTGGCTGAGGGAAGCCTGATAATGATCTGGGTGTCATCAGCATAGCACTGGAAATTTGGGAAGAAAATGGAAATGTAGTAGGCAAGAGTTGCCTGGTATTGATTGAAAAGCCAGGGTGAGAGATTAGACCCCTGGGGAACACTGCAGGTAGGGAGGGAGATAGAGGATAGGAAGGACCCAAGTTGTACCTGGGAGGGCAATCAGAGTGAAAAGAGGTCAGCCAGAGCCTGATCAGTGATGCCCAGGTTGTGACGCAGACAATTTAGCAGGGTGGAATGGTTGACCATGTCAAAAGCAGAGGAGAGAACAAGTAGGATAAGGACAAGGGAGTGTAAGAGTCAAGGATGGAGAACAGAACATGTACCGGAGGTGCAGCCGAGTGACTTGCATGTGAGTAGGGTGCATGTGTGGTCATGAGGACAGTCCCTGTGTGCATCACATATCCTGCATGCATCTCAACAGGCACGCATCAGTGAAGCATTGCATGCCTCACACATGACAACCATGTATACATAGCATTTAATAGAACAAGAGTAAGTTCCCTGTTGGGGAGCTCCAGTCCCCTGCTCACTATCTATGGCTAGAATAGCCCAGTAATTTTCGAATAGTAGAAATAAGTATTTCAATTCAAGTCACTGTTTTCTCTGTGGATCTGTTTCTGCAAATAAGACCAAAAGTAGTCAATGCACAAAGTCTTTTTTTCTTCAACAGTGATTTATTCCAAATGTATGTGCCCAACGCGTTTCGAGATTCATTCTCTTCATCAGGGGCTGTGAGTTCAATCAATTTCCATTTATCTATAAATATTCAACAAAAATACGAATCAATAAGTGTATAACATCCAAAGTAATCATAGTGTAAATCATCTAAAAATTGTTCTTGTTCAGAAATCAAGTTCAATCATCATATGTGAACACCTGATCAGATTTCTCATAATGTGACAATTTAAAGGAACCAGAATTTTTTGCAATGTTGCCCATCCTAAACTATAATTTCTGAATATAATTCATGATTGTGAACACAATAGGGAAGTTTTGGAAAATGATAAATACCATGTCAAAAATAGAGAAAACATATGTTAAAAAATAAGCATTCTGTAAATGATGAGATATGCTAGAGATTAGCCTCAAGAATATGTCTATGCTTTGGACTAAGTGTTCTGACTACATAAGTGAAAGAGAAGTTAAATCAATTACTCAAGTATACGGTGTGGCTAAATTCCAGATGTAGGAAAGCGGCCAAATAAGTGTGGCTGAAGCGGGTAAACCAAGAACAAGTCTCACGGTCAAGAAGTCTGTGTTCCTACGGACAACAAAACGGGGTAAAAGTAAAGAAAAATAAGGACCCGGGCTTGAAGAATGCCAAGAAATGGTGCGGAACGAGTCTAAGAGTACTTACAATAGGAGGAATCATGAGCTATCCAGTTCTTGCCTTGTCCAAAGCAGCAGAACATGGCGGCATAAATATACGTTATGCGCGTGACATCATCACATCGAGAACGTGTCTGATGTCATGAAGGTAAACAAGTGGCGTTTGTTGGCTATGTTTGTGACGCGATTGCGTTGTGAACACAGTTCTTATTACTATTGTAATGGAAGGAACAAAGAGTAATGTGCGAGATATACAACCAAATTATCTGATCCAGTCTGCAGGTAAAATCGCGTGTTGTGAGTGTATGTAAAAAATGAAAAGAATCTTATAATGGGAGCGATAGCATGCGATCTGGGATACCTTTCACTGCTTAGTCCATATCAGTAAGGGTATTTCTAGGACTCAAAGAGCAGTGAAGTGTCAGAAAGACTGTCGTTGTCAGAATAAATAGTAAGGTGCTATGCTATATATGGTGTATAACTAAAATGGTTCCTGTCTCCTAAAACTGGAGTGCACAATCTGATGCAGTACTAGACATTTCACCAAATAATTCAAAAATACAGGTAGCTAGTGGCCATTCAACATAGTATGTACAATCTGATTTCCTATAACCATTTAAGGTATGAAGCATATTTTGTCAACAATCTTTGCAGTATCATTATCAACCTTGTTCAGAGGAAGGATCCTAAGTAAAAATGTTCATTGAGACCATGTGGTTGGACGGTGTCTAATTTATGTATCCACCATAATTCCCTCTGGGATAGTTTCTTAGCAAAGTCCCCACCCCTCAGTAATGAGTGTACAGTTTCCAAAACTAACCATCGTAGTTGGGTGATATTGTGACGATTTTCTTTAAAATGTCTAAAGACTGGAGATTTTTCATTTTTGGTTCTGATATAGTACTTGTGCTCCGTCCTGCGTTCTTTAGCCTTTCAAATCGATTTGCTAACGTCATTTTTCCCGCACGGGCATCTGAGGGCATATATGATGATTTTACTATCACATGTAGCAAAATCGTGAAGAAGGATTTTTTTGCCATTACTGGGATGGCGGACGTGATCTCCCTTGATGATATTGGAACAATGTTGGCACTGTAAGCATGGGTAAGTTCCCGGTTTTTGTTTCGTAAGTGTAGTTTGACTCAAGGTTTTCTTCCTTGCTGCTTTGATGAGGCTGTCTTTGAAATTCCTCCCTCTTTTGTATGCCAGCATTGGGGGTTCCGGAAAAAGTATTTTTAAATTGGAGTCTGATTTTATGAGATCCCAATTTTTTGTGATGATCTTTTTGATCTGATAACTCTGACTTGAAAACTTCATGGTGTGGATGAGTCTGGTTGTGTTTTTTTTTGGTTTTACTTCAAGTAGTTGAGCTCTAGAGAATGATTTGGTTCGAGCAACTGCTTTATCCAGGATTGTATCCGGAAAACCTCTTATTTTAAATCTTTTCTTCATTTCGTCATATTCACTTTGTAGTCGTGTGACGTCAGATGTTATCCTTTTGAGTCTTAGTATCTGGCTAAAAGGGCGGTTTTCTTTGAGATGAGAAGGATGAAAGCTTCCGAAGTGCAATGTGCTATTGAAGTCTGTAGGTTTCCTATAGATTGTAGTATTTACATACAATCCAGTTTTTTGAATATTAACATCCAGGAAGTGTATGTCAGGTTGCCCTATTTCCAAGGTGAAAGTAATTCTTGCATTACAGTTGTTGAGATAGTCAAAAAATTGATGTAGTTCTTCAATAGTGCCATTCCATATCCCGAAGATATCATCTATGAATCTCTTCCAAAAGACAATTTCTGTATTCCAGGGTTCTTTGTTAAGTATGTGCGTTTCCTCAAAGTGGAACATAAATATGTTCGCATAAAATGGGGCCACCGCTGTAGCCCATTGATGTTCCTGCGGTTTGTAAGAAGAATTTGCCGTTGTATCAAAAATAGTTGTTAAAAAGAATGATGGTAATAAGTTCAATAGCAAAAGTCTTATGGATTGTAGTGTCCTTATGTTTGAGAAGAAACCATTTTAGAGAATCAATTCCTTGTTGGTGAGGGATCGAGGTACACAGACTGTTGACATCTAATGTAAATAGGATCACTGCTGGATCAGTGATTTGTATTTCCTCAAGTAATTTCAAGAAGTGGGATGTGTCTTTTAAGTAAGTTGATGTTCGTTGGACCAGCGGTTTTAAGGCCTGGTCTAAATAAACCCTTAAAGGGTGAAATACACTTTCTGTGCCCACCACAATCGGTCTAAAAGGGGGGTTGTTTTTATTTGTGTGTATTTTTGGCAAAGCGTAAAAGACCAGAGTAACCTGGAATTTTTTAATCAGGAAGTCACATGTCTTGTCCGATATCCAATCCATATCCGTGGCTCTTTCTATCGTGTGTTTAATAGTTTCTTTGATAGAAAAAATCGTGTCTGTGTCTAGGACAAGGTATGTCCCTTGGTCATTCAATAAATTCAAACAACCCTCATTGTAGAACTCAGTATCCATCAAGACAAGGGTTCCCCCCTTATCAGCTGGTTTCAATATAATAGTAGTTTTTTTATCAATTTCAATTAATGTTTTATAATATTGATGTTCTTGGTGGAACTGTATTTGAGATGTTTCAATTCTTTCGATGTCTTTAATTTGAATAAATGTATGATCGGATGATTTATCTGGGGGTGATAAGAGCTCTTATTCTTTAATTCCAAGTAATCATGTTTTTTCTGTCAGTCTGGGGTTTCCTGAAGTGAATCAAAGAAAACTTTGAGTTCCATTTTTCTTATCAATTTAAACAAGTTTACTTCTTCTTCAAAGTTTGAAGTATTAGTGGTAGGAATGAAGGATAATCCTAGGTTAAGGGTGTACATTTGTGACGTGGTAAGTAGTTTAGAGGAGATATTCACAATGATGGAGTCTACTGCTTCTTTTTTTGTTTTTTTGTCGCGGCTTTCTTTTTCCCTCTTCAAGTTTTCCTCCTCCTAAAAAAACTGGAGCAGTTGTAATAGCAGCTAATGTATCCGGTTGAGTAGGTGTTTCTATTCCATTATGCGGAGGATATGTTTGTGATGAATCCCGGAGAGGATTAGTTTCTGATGTGGATGGATTTCATTTAGGGTCTCTTGTTCTCCACTTGTCACATCGCTACTATCACTATTGTTTCTAGGTCCTGATGGTCCTGATGGTCTTGGAGGTCTTTTTGGTCCTGATGGTCTAGGATTGTTGTAGAATTCTTGCCACATGTAGACGATATCACGTGCGTATTCAAGTGTGTCCCGGCGGAATTTTCTTATTTTTCGTTGTTCAATGTCACGTTTATATCCTTCCAATTTTTTGTTGGTGTCTTCCAAAATAGCTTTCAGGTCCTCCTCGGTTTTTAATTTTGAGAGTTGTACAGTAAGATCCTCTATTTCTTGATTAATGGAGGATAAAGATCCCGCTAGTTCTTCAATAGTTAAAAGTATCAGGTCCAATGAACATTTATTTAGGATCTGTTCCCAACGTTTGACAAATGATTGGTTGTCTCTGCACAATGTGGGGCGAAGATAAACGTGTAGACCCCTGGGGATTTTTTTTCTTTTATAATATTGCGCTAAAGTTGTTGCATGTAATTTTTGCGAGATTTCCCTTCAAATCAATTTTTCAAGTTTAAAGATAAGTCTCTCTGGATTTTCATCACCTGTTGTTTCTTTATCAGTATCCTTTATTAGACCTAAAATACGATTTGCTTCTTCTTCGCTGAAGGCTAAGGTAGTGGCTCCTTTATCTGTTAATGTATTGATTTTTGAAAAGGACATAATTCAAAGGTGTGGGTGCAGGTGTGTGTATATGCCAACCCATGTGAGGGGGACAAAACTAAACAACCTAGCGAATTAGACACCATGCACTCCAAATGTATGGTACAATTATTACAGTAAAACAATTCAAGAAAATATAAAACAGGTTTAAGGTGCAGAGGAGAAAAGAAACAGCCCTGGCATATGGGTTGCCAATATGTCAATCTGGAAAAATGAATACCCTTCATTTGGATGATAGACGTATCTTGATGGCCGAAGGCCAACCGTCTTATGCACAGAATTATAGAAATACAGACTGCTATGCTTGACCAACAAGCAGCCATTTTAAACGTAGCAAGAATCGCCATTTTGCTTGTTAACCATTGCTCATTGCTTTCTGTCTAAACTGCTTTGCAGCTTGCAATTCTTGCGAATTCTGCTTACTCTGCTCAACTGTTAACATTGTTGTCTGAATATGAAAGGGCAAGGCCGCGGGACTGAGGAGTTTGTTGAAACTCCTCATGAGCAGCCCAGAAATTAATGCCCATGCTCCCTCTCTGTAGCCTTGAGGGAGAGCTGCAGGGCATTTAATCATTTCACAGCTGCCAGCCAGTCTCGTACTGTGGTAGAATATGTTAGAATAAAGCAGCTAAAGGCTTGAATTATGCTCTTCTTACGGCCCCCCTTTCGAGCGTGTCAGCTCCCAGGACACGAATAGCACCTCATAGATAGCAAAGCTTGGAATGTGACTCTTCCCCCGTGTGCAGCTTGCTTCCAAGAACAGAAGCACCGTGTTCTGTTCAACAACTAGAAGATGTCTCTGCACTTTCTAAATTGCACATTGTTACTAGAATAGACATCGAAAGTGTCATAATTGTCATACTCGTCGGAAATGTTCATCATCATCCCGAGTTCAAAGAAACTCAATAAAGGGGGGTGTTAAACATGACATAGCTGATTGTATGATATGCATTTTGAATATATGTAACTGATGTACGTAATTCGCTCTCTTGCATCCCTCGAGGTCTAGAGAATACACGTCGTGGGGCGTGAGACCACAGTTGGCCAATTGGGACTATTTTGCTTGCAATAAACCCTAGCATTAGGAATTTGAACCTTGTGTCTGGCGCAACCTTTAGTGTATGGTTATTGCCTTGTTTCCATAACGCGAGGGACCCCTAAGGGCCCCTTTCAAGATTGTGGAATTGGATAAAATGAGGAGCCTTGGATTGTTATCATTATGATGAAATCATAGACTCTCTGTAGAGAATCATAACACCCATTATTAAGACTCACTGTTAGAATCACCATTACCCATTCACCATTATCCAATCATTACTCTTTGCTATGGAATCATTCCATTATTGCATTCTGTTTAGCTATCCATAGTGCATTGCTGTAGTAGACACCATTACCCAATCACATATTATACTGATGCATTTGCAATATGCTTTTAGAATGATTTTGTGTGCATATAGTGCTTGCCATTTAGAATGATAAAGAAACATGCTGCCACTTTGCACTTTTGCCATTTGCAATAGAATGACACTTGCCATATATTTGAAGTGCCATGTAGTGTTTTAGAGACACGATATATACTCACCATGATATGCTATGTATTCATGCTTGCATTAGAAATAGCGCTTAGGCTGAGAGAAACATTAGGCCTGTAATGACACACACAGTGGCATATTTGAAATGCCATGGAGAGACATTTAGAATGACACACATGTATGCTTTGTAGAGACACATTAGAGATATGTTTGACACGCTGTCACACATGTATGTATGTATGTTGAGGCACTTAGAATTAGTTTGCTTTACAGTATGAGAGATTTGCGGTAAACACTAGGAAGCATTCAGAACGAAACATGAGGCCTATGATCCATTTTCTGATGGAGAGACAGAAGTTGCCTGCGCCACTGGCTCAGTGCGGAGAATTGTTATGAGTTAACAGGGTACACTGAGAAGGTATTTGTAAACATTTGCTTGGCAGGAACACAGATAGAGAGAAGGAAGCTTATCAGCTTGGCTGGTGTGCTTCGCGGAAAGAACACGAGGGTTGGGGCCAATGGAGTGAGTAGACAGGAGAGAGGGAAGCCTTTTCACACAGAAGAGGTGCTTTAAGAACGGGGCCTAAGAGCCTTTTATAATGAAGAGAGTGCCAACACAGTGGAGAGAATGGGTATGAACAGTGAATAGATGGAATAAGATGGGGTATTTCGCAACAGACTCTAAAGGCCAAGGCAGAGAGATATGATGTCACGCTGATAGTGCAGTAACAGGACATGCCATGCAAGAAACACGCAAGGAGACAGGCAGGCATTTTTCTAAACCCTGAGAGAGACATTCCATAGACATTCCGTGCGTCATTAGAGACTATAACCAGGAGTGGCTGGAGAGAAAGGAGTTAGAGAGCTTTGAAAGGACAGAGAGAGTTTTGGGAGGAGTTTGGGGAGTTCAAGAGAGTTGTTGGCGAGAGCTGAGGAGATCGAGGAAGAGACACAGAGAGAGGCTGGAGAGATGGTGCAGTGCTAGATGCGATGGGAGAGGTGTCTTGGTGCAGCAAGGGAAATAAAGTGACCAGATCTTGAGAGGCAGACGCTGACTGACCTGGCACATGCAGAATGGGAAGTATGGTTGGCCTAGGTTAAACTGATGGAACAGACAGACACACACACACAGACACACACACACACAGAGCTTTGGGTGAAGGGGGAAGATCAGACAGTGTATTGTCTAGAGTGAGAGTGTGGATTGGTGTGGATTGAAGGAGAGGGTTGGATGCTTGAAGCTTGCATTAGATTGCATTAGAACCACACACTTGCAGCAACATAGTTACTGCATAGTAGCTTTGCACCAAAAGTATAAAAGGTGCAAATTAGACATTGCATTAGAACTGCTTGCATTGTTATGCATTGTACTTAGCTGTATGTATACCATTGTATTATAATTGAATCGATTCTTTGTGTTTTCTTTGTGTCTTAGTGTTATTTGTTATTTCCCACGGTAGTAAGATAGGTGTAATCTAGGAGTACACAGTGCATGGGGCCTGATACGAATGCAGTCAAAAGGGGGTGTATAGTGATCCACACCCCAAATGGAGATTGTCCAAGATTGTCTGAAGACCGTGGTTGCCCAAGGGGGGGCAACACGACGGTTAGGGCTTTGGGGTTTTCAGACTGACAAATACAATAGAACAAGAGTAAGTTCCCTGTTCGGGAACTCCCGTCCCCTGCACACTATCTATGGCTAGAATATCCCAGTAATTTTCGAATAGTAGAAATAAGTATTTCAATTCAAGTCACTTTTTTCTCTGTGGATCTGTGCAAATAAGACCAAAAGTAGTCAATTCACAAAGTCTTTTTTTCTTTAACGGTGATTTATGCTAAATGTATGTGCCCAACGCGTTTCGAGATTCATTCCCTTCATCAGGGGCTGTGAGTTCAATCAATTTCCATTTATCTATAAATATTCAACAAAAATACAAATCAATAAGTGTATAACATCCAAAGTAATCATAGTGTAAATCATCTAAAAAAAATTCTTGTACAGAAATCAAGTTCAATCATCATATGTCAACACCTGATCAGATTTCTCATAATGTGACAATTTAAAGAAACCAGCATTTTTAACAATGTTACCCATCCTAAATTATAGTTTCTGAATATAATTCATGATTGTGAACACAATAGAGAAGTTTTGGAAAATGATAAATACCATGTCAAAAATAGAGAAAACAAATGTTAAAAAATAAGCACCATTCCTCGGCATTCTTCAAGCCCGGGTCCTTATTTTTCTTTACTTTACCCCGTTTTGTTGTCCGTAGGAACACAGACTTCTTGACCGTGAGACTTGTTCTCGGTTTACACGGTTCAGTCACACTTATTTGGCTACTTTCCTACATCTGGAATTTAGCCACACCCTATACTTGAGTAAGTGCTTTAACTTCTCTTTCACTTATGTAGTCAGAAGACTTAGTCCAAAGCATAGACATATTCTTGAGGCTAATCTCTAGCATATCTCATCATTTACAGAATGCTTATTTTTTAACATATGTTTTCTCTATTTTTGACATGCCATTTATCATTTTCCAAAACTTCCCTATTGTGTTCACAATCATGAATTATATTCAGACATCCTGCCCCAGTGGTGCACCCCTGCCTCTTCCCCCTCTGCGGCCACCCTGGACTCCCTGTACTCCTTGTCAGCCCGGCCACATCCCCGACCACACACAACACTGGGAGAATGCCCAACTTTCCCGCCCTGTACATTTGGTGGCCTCCCAACCATGGAACAGATGGTATATTGCCGATGGGAGGTGCACTCAACAATTGGCTGGGGAATTGGGGTATAGGGGTCAGGGAACGTGATGTTAGATGCACCCATGTGCTTCTGGAAGGCTGTTTGTGACCCCCAGTGATAAATGAAGGGTCGTGATAAATGAAGGGTCATGCAATGCTCAGGCACCCCAAATATGATGACAAACGTGCATGCAACCCCTGGTATCCCACGTGCATGGAAAAAACCTACCGCAGTATGTTGTGGCACCCAGGGACACAAAAAACGCATATGTGTGGAACACACAGGCTACTATGACCTCGAAAACGGGTAAGCGATACACAGGGTCACCCGCAGTGGGAAAAATAGCATGCAGGACTCACTGTCTGCCTTGCGTGGAAAAGAAAAACACACGTGCTTGTGCGCATAGGCAACACCCCTGCTAAAAGAAGAAGTACAAACTCTATCCGCTGTGAAGTAATAGCTTGTGAAACCACAAGAAGAATAAACACATGCGTCGGTCTCCATGAAAAGCACATACAGCGAACTGTTACCCGTGCTCACCTTTAACCCGTGCCGAGGGAAAGGCCTACATATGTAACGTCACTCGTGTGCTTACGCCTTAAGGGCCTTTCCTTGGATTTCACTCAATCTCACGCTGATGTGCTGTTTTTGCACATGCGGATTCACTCTGCATCAAGATGGCCGCGCAACAACACACAGAAGACCACACTCCTGCCCAGAAGGCAATTTAGCTGCCCCCCAGAGCCCCGGGGAGCCTCCTACGAGCCATCTGCTGCTGCGTGCCTGCCTGCCTGCTGCCAACATGCCCTGCTATTTGCTTCCTTCACATCAGCAATCACCAGGGGTCCAGTTGCTGTGACCGCCCCTGCTGGAACAGAAGACTCCCGACTGGTGTTCTATCGCTCCACAGCCCAGTCCTAGGATCCAGTTGCCCACCTACACCTGCCATGTCGGGCCAAACACCATCTGGGACCAGTGGCGACCCCGTCGGCAGTAAGGCAGAGGGCTGCCAGCTTCACTGCAAAAGAAGTTGGCATCCTGGTGGACCAAGTCCTGGGGCATTATGATGCCCTCTTCGGAAGAGCACACGCTGACAAGGATGGACGGGAGAGGATCTGGTTGGACATTGTTGGTGCCATTAATGCAGAGGGGGTGGCACTCGTGACTTCAAACACGTCCATAAGCGCTGGGAGGACTTCAAGTCCAGGACCCTCAGGAAGGTCTAGCGCCTCTTGGACGCAGCGGATACAGTGGGGTGCCGGGTCCTGATTACCACCGACCAGATGAGGGTCCCGGAGCGCATTTGTCCAGCAATTCACCTCCAGGTCCTCAAGATGCATACGCGTCTGGAGTCAAGCAGTAATTGTCCATGTGTTCTCATTCGACACAGTGCATGTTGAGGTGTGGCAGGAGTGTGCAGTTTGGACATATGTTTGACATGGCCCATGTATGGATGTGTATGTGCAGGGACATGACTGTGCTGCAAGTGAGTCCAGTCATGTGTGCTGCACATCAATGGTGTATTTGTTCTGATGCATGATGCACAACTGCATGTGAAGATACACACATGTTTGCATGCCTGTGCGTGGACTCAGCCATGTTTGGGGTGTGACACATGGATGCTCGACCCACCTTCACCACCTTCATGTATGTAAATGGTGTACATGTGCATGTGTCTGTTTGGTGTGTGTGTGTGACTGAGACGCCATGGATGCATGTGACATGGACATGGAGGTACCCGATTGGCAGATGTGACATAGTGGATGATGATTGCACTGTGACAAGAGGTAGAGATTGCCAGATGCATGTCTGTCTGGTGGCGTGTGTGCATGTGAATGGCATGCTCCATGAGGCTTGTGACGTCAACCCACCCTTAGGATGTTCATGCAGTTCCATTTGAATGGATACAGATGCCTGTTGCACGTTCCCTGCTTGTTTGTGCATGTGTGTGTGTTCAATTTTCCTGAGTGATGGGTAGTGTGATGCCGTCTGTGATGTCTGACACTGCTACTCATGTGCTATAGTCATGTGTCTAGCAGACCATTGTACAGTGTCCTGATGCATGTGTTCTGTCACTCCCTGTTTGCAGCGTAGACTGATGAAGAGGGCGGAGATGGAGCTGTGGAGCCCAGCGACAGGGATGCCACTGTCAGCTCGAGACACAAGGCCCTGCCCCCCCTCCCAGGTAATAATATCTTCCAGGATTGAGGGAACGGGCACCGTGTCCATGGTCGCAGCTGCCGAGGGGAGGTGCAGGAGGCCAAGGTTGGATGTGGAATCCTCGCAGATAAAGGTGTAGGTGAGCCCCACAGGGGCATACTACGGAAGACGGCACAGAGTCATCCAGGTTGGTGGGGTGTGTGGTTGAGGAGAAGGCCATATCAGACCCACGCATGGGGCCTGAAGGGGGTGGTTCCACTGGTGCAAGTGGTGCAGTCCAGGGGCAGGAGGCAGCACAGGTCGCCGTGGAGGTGCCTGTGTGTGTAATCCTGCCCCTGATCCTGTGACTGCATAATCCTGCACCAGCAGGGATGCCTCTGTCCAGGCCTGTTCGCAGGTAAGGGATGTGTCTATGTCAACTGACCTTCCTCTACCTGCGGACGAGGCAATCCGTGACGAGTTGCGCACACGAGTGATTCAGGATGATGTGCGTGGTTCCAGGCAGAACAATGCACATCCTTTCGGACACCGGTGTGGCCGCACCGACTTGCTAGGACAGGTTGTTGGCACAGGTTTCCTCCATGTGCTGGACGCTCTTGCGACACCCACACCCTATGCGCCAGTCGTCCTCTGTGCCATCATCCCGCCCATGTCTCACCTGGGCACCCTGTGGATCGGCCCCATCCACCACGGCCAGCCTGGTGGAGAACACATCCCTTCCACAGTCGGGAGTTGGAGGACCATCAGAGGTGGTCACCCCAACAACTGGACCCCTGCCAATGGAGGATGTGCAGCCACCAACGAGCAGGGCACAAGCACGGCGGCACCGGGGGATTCCATCGTCCCGGAGGCTGTTGTGGTTCCAGAGGCAGTTGGCATTAAGGTGGCGCCAGGCTCGAGGTGGGTGACGTCAGGCCTCAGGGCTGTCTACATCACGGGGGCAGGCACGTGTGTCTTCCATGGGCCAGCAGATAGATGCCGAGCGGCGGTGGGCGGAGAGGGCACAGCTCACGATGTTCAGGGTGGAGAACTCCATGCACCGGGCATGAGGCGGGCAGCGTTCCTTGAGGAGACTCGCAGGGAGTTGGGGGAGACGATGGCGACATCCCTGCGAGCCCTCGAGGACACATCCCAGGCCCGCCTCCGGGACATTAACATGGAGTTCGATGATGCCCTGGCCAAAGACATTAACATCAAGAAGTGAGCCGTAGTACTAGCACACCACCACTGTAAATAGTTCCTTAGTGTTAAGATTCCTTTCTATTTAAAAACACATGGACTCTTTTGTATATAGTTCTTTTTTGTAGGTAGTTTTTTGGACAGGTCTGCAGTTTGGGATCATGGACCCTTTGAAATGTTGTGCACATAGTTGGACTTGTGTGGATTGTTTTTTTTTATTTGTCCTTTCCCATGGAGTAATGGGTTTCCTTGTTTTATAACTATTTGGAATTGACTGCATTTTTTTAGTGGAAGTGCATTTTCATCATTTACTTCGATATTTTTTATTTTCTACTTCATTTGAATTGGCCATTTTGTTTAGTTTCAGTTCATTGCATTTTTATTTGCATTTTTTATTTATGTAAGGTGTAGTTTCTGATTTCACAATACATTTTCATTTGGTCCAATCACAGTGTTGTGTGCTCACATTTGTTTGTTGCATGTGTCATTCGCCATTGGCTCAGGCATGTGTCAGTGCTGTGTGGCTATGTTGTGCATTTATATGCATGCATGCATGTGTGCTTCTGGGTATGGCATGCCATGGGGCCAGTACTGTGAGGTGGGGGCAATGGATGGGTATGGAGTAGCATGGGGGGCAGCGGAGGGATCCATTTTGGGGGATATTGGATCCATGGTTTTATGTAATGACTATGGGTTTGGTGGGGGACATGAGTCGGGGCCTGCTGGCAGGTTGCCGTCACTGGGGGTGGGGGCCACATGAGTCGGGGCCTGCTGGCAGGTTGCCGTAACTGGGGGTGGGGTGGGGACCACATGAGTCAGGGCCTGCTGGCAGGTTGCAGTCCCTGGGCGTATGATTCGAGGCATGCCTGCTGCCATGGTCACGGGTGGTTGGGGGTGTCCATTGTGGTGCGGGCTGCCTGCTGAATTGTGCACAGGTGTTGGGGTGGTCTGTTGTGGTGTGGGCTGCCTGCTGACATGTGCACGGGTGGTTGGGGGGTCTGCTGTGGTGTGGGCTGCCTGCTGGCATGTGCACGGGTGGTGGGGGGGTCCACTGTGGTGTAGGCTGCCTGCTGGCATGTGCACAGGTGGTTGGGGGGGTCCACTGTGGTGTAGGCTGCCTGCTGGCATGTGCACAGGTGGTTGGGGGGGTCCACTCTGGAGTGGGCTGCTTGCTGCCATGGTCACAGGTGTTCAGGGTGTCCGTTGAGGTGTGGGCTGCCTGCGGCATGTGCACAGGTGTTGGGGGTCCGTTGTGGTGTGGGCTGCCTGCTGGCATGTGCACAGGTGTTGGGGGATCCATTGTGGTGTGGGCTGCCTGCTGGCATGTGCACAGGTGGTTGGGGGTGTCCATTGTGGTGTGGGCTGCCTGCTGGCATGTGCACGGGTGGTTGGGGAATCCGTTGTGGTGTGGGCTGCCTGCTGGCCTGTGTACTGGTGGTTGAGGGTGTCCGTTGTGGTGTGGGCTGACTGCTGGCATGTGCACGGGTGGTTGGTGGGGTCAGTTGTGGTGTAGGCTGCATACTGGCATGTGCACGGGTGGTTGAGCCTGCCCGTTGTGGTGTGGTCTGCCTGCTGGCATGTACACAGGTGGTTGGGGGTGTCCATTGTGGTGTGGGCTGCCTGCTGGCATGTGCACGGGTGGTTGGGGGGGTCCGTTGTGGTGTAGGCTGCCTGCTGGCATGTGCACGGGTGGTTGGGGGTGTCCGTCGTGGTGTGGGCTGCCTGCTGGCATGTGCACAGGTGGTTGGGGATGTCCGTTGTGGTGAGGGCTGCCTGCTGGCATGTGCATGGGTGGTTGGGGGGGTCTGTTGTGGTGTGGGCTGCCTGCTGCCATGATCGCGGTGGTTGGGGTGTCCATTGTGGTGTGGGCTGCTTGCTGGCATGTGCACAGGTGTTGGTGGGGTCCGTTGTGGTGTGGGCTGCCTACTGGCATGTGCATGGGTGGTTGGGGTTGTCTGTTGTGGTGTGGGCTGCCTGCTGGCATGTGCATGGGTGGTCCGCTGTGGTGTGGGCTGCCTGCTCACATGTGCATGGGTGGTTGGGGGTGTCCGTTGTGGTGTGGGCTACCTGCTGGCATGTTCACGGGTGGTTGGGGGGTTCCATTGTGGTGTGGGCAGTCTGCTGGCATGTGCATGGGTGGTTGGGGGTGTCCGTTGTGGGCTGCCTGCTGGCATGTGCACGGGTGGATGGGGTTGTCCGTTGTGGTGTGGGCTGCCTGCTGGCATGTGCACAGGTGGTTTGGGGGGTCTGTTGTGGTGTGGGCTGCCTACTGCCATGATTGCGGTTGTTGGGGGTGTCCATTGTGGTGTTGGCTGCCTGCTGGCATGTGCACAGGTGTTGGGGGGGTCCATTGTGATGTGGGCTGCCTACTGGCATGTGCATGGGTGGTTGGGGGGGTCCGTTGTGGTGTGGGCTGCCTGCTAACATGTGCACGGGTTGTTGGGGCGGTCTGTTGTGGTGTGGGCTGCCTGCTGGCATGTGCATGGGTGGTTGGAGGTGTCCGTTGTGGTGTGGGCTACCTTCTGGCATGTGCATGGGTGGTTGGGGGCATCCATTATGGTGTGGGCTGCCTGCTGGCATGTGCACAGGTGTTGGGGGGGTCCATTGTAGCGTGGCTGCTTGCGGGATGTGCTTACGGGTGATACGAGCATGCGCAAACTTTTTCACGTGATTTGGATGACGCTAGCAGGGTATGCATATTCTGAGGGGTGCGCGAGGTGTTTTACATGCAATTTGGCAGGCGCGAGAGGGGTACGTGTATTCTGAGGGGTACGCGAGGAATGCATACGCTGCTCACGCCAGCCAAATTTCATGTAAAACTCCTTGTGCACCCCTCAGGATACGCGTACCCCACTCGCACCAGCCAAATTGCGTGTAAAACTCCTTGTGCACCCCTTGGAATATGCGTACCACACTCGCACCAGCCAAATCGCATGTAAAACTCATTGAGCACGCCTCGGAATACGCGAACCCAGCTCGCGCCAGCCAAATCGCATGTAAAACTCCTCGCACACCCCTCATAATATGCATACCCCGCTCGCGCAGGCCAAATAGCATATAAAACTCCTTGTGCACCCTTTGGAATATGTGTTCCTAACATGCGCCAGTCAAATTGCATGTAAAACTCCTTGCGCACCCTTCGGAATACGAGTACCCCGCTCGTGCCAGCCAAATTGTGTGTAAAACTCCTTGCGCACCCTTCGGAATACATGTACCATGCGCGCGAGCAACCAAATTGCACGTAAAACTCATTGCGCACCCCTTTAAATACGCATACCATCCTCAGGCCAGCCAAATCGCATGTCAAACTCCTTGTGCACCCCTTGGAATACGCCAACCCCGCTCGCGCCAGACAAATCACGTGTAAAACTCCTTGCGCCTCCCTCGGAATATGCGTACCCTGCTCGTGCCAGCCAAATTGCGTGTAAAATTTCCTTACGCACCCCTCGGAATACGCACACCCGTATTCTGAGGGGTGCACGAGGAGTTTTACACGTGATTTGGCTGGCGCGAGCGGGGTACACAAGCGTTTTTAGTGCAATTTCGTTGTTGGGGGGCTGTATGCTGGTCCACTGGGCTTTGCGTCATATTGTGGATTTGTGCAGCTGTTTTTGGCGCAAGGGGCAGTGTTAGGAGCGTAACTGGCGCTGCTGGATGTTCGCTGCGGCACAGCTGTAAATGGCTTGGGAAATCCATGAATACGCGGTGCGCGTAAATGGGAATTAGCGCACGCGGCTGGCGCACGCTGGTGCACGCTCCCTCTCTGCGCCAGTCGCGTGCGCTACTTCTGCATGAGAATCTATGAATTACCCCCTTAGTTTTGCAATATATGCAGTACACCGAGGCCCTGATTCATGGAAAAGTGCACATTTATCCGGCAAAGGCTGCGTGGCAAGAACCACACTGCACAAGCCAGTTTGTATAATAAAAAATGCACACTCTGCGTATTCATGGAATGTTCCACGCAAAGTAACCGTATATGCAAGTTGCGGCCAGAATGCTGCTGACACGCCCCAGCACAAAGCAAAAACAACCAGAACAGCTACCCTTGCGTGCTCCCCTTGGCGGAAATGCACACACCTTTCGAACAGTGCATGGGGTCTCCCGCAAGCAGGCCTGCATCTCGAGGACCCTGCACGGCATTCCCTGCAACTGGTACCAGCACCCCGACAACATGCGTGCAAAATCTGTGTGCAAAACCCTGTAAACCATTCATACACCACACTACACACGCGCACCCTTAAGTTTGATCGGACCCCTGGCTGCATTCACTCACCCCTAAATCTGACATGCAAACCCACCTCTGTGCTACAATTCATATGCACAAGTGTCTTTACACTTGCCTTTGGGTGGTGGAGAGGTGGAAGGATTTGCATGACCATTTTGCAGGCGAGAGGTTGCGCGGTCGCATCCATGAATACGCTTTTTCATGTGCATTTGTGGGCGTGCTCTATTTCTATTTCTATTTCTATTCATTTCTATTGCGCATGTCTCGGGGCGCAGATACATGGACACATGGTACAAACATAAATTAACGAGACAGGCACAAATGGAGCGACTAGGTGGTTTTATGAAGACTGTTAATTAAAGATATGAGTCTTCACCTGCTTACAAAAAAAAAAACGTAAGTAATTTGCTTCTTTTCTTATGTTAATGGGCAAGTTATTCCATAAACCTGCTGTAACAGTCGGAAAGGATTTACCTAGGCCTAGCTTACGTTTATACTTTGCTACCGCAACATTATTTTGATATCCTGATCTTAGAGTGCGGGTAGGTACATATATGTCTATTTTTGATTTCAAGTACCCTGGTGCATTCCCATGAATACACCGATGTGCTATGGTGAGGGCCTTGAATTTAATTTTATTCTCAACTTTAAGCCAATGCAACTCTTTCCTGGAGTTGTTTATGTGGTCAAATTTAGGTATGCGCTTAATAATTCTGACTGCATTATTCTTTATGATCTGGTAAACTTGGAGACATTTGTTGTTTGCCCCTACCATGAGGGCATTACCATAATCCAAAAATGGTTACCTTAGCCACAGTGGCACAGTTGTTCTCTGATAGGTAAGGTCTAATAGCTTTAAGGAGTCGAAGGTAATAGCTACATGTTTTTTATATATTGCGACTGTGCTTCAGTTCCTAATGATGCTTCCATCGTAATGCACAATGTTTTAACTTTGTCGAGAACCTTAATATGTGTGTTTTCGATCGGAAATGAGTTGTATTCTGGGGAGAGGGAATGTCTGGCCTGCTGGGAGCCAAAGACCATCAACTCTGTCTTTTTCTATTTAAGCACATCCAGTTTGTGTCCATCCATTGTTCTATACTGGAATAGATGCTAATTAGGTTATCGTTATCTTTTTTGTGATCACCACAGAGTTCCATCACTAGCTGAGTATCATCAGCGTAATAAATAGAAAAAGATATTATTCGTCCCCCATAATGAACCGTTAGCCCCCTCTGCCACAAAATTTTATATTCCACGGTCATGTAGAGACACGTGCTCTCCCTCTGGTTCCCCCACATTGAAATAATGCTGCGAAGTAGAGGCCCACGCAGCGGTTGTCCACCATCTTGGAGATAGCAGTTTAGCACATGTTTATTTTGTTCATGATTCAGTATAGTCACTTTGCAGATTCTCATTCCGTGTTGAGAGATAGTAAACATGCATCCAGCAAAAGTAATTCAGATTGTAAAGACCGCAGCCAATCACAGCAAAGACAATAGTTTAGATAATCTAAGGCATGGGTCTCTGTGGTATCTTCACCTGAGGCGTGCAAATAGCGGGTGTGAACCAGGCATGCCTCCCCAAAATACCAAAGATGAATATTTACTCTAGTTACTGGTAGTGGTAAGTACTTAGGGAGTACATTCTAAGAATGGCAACTACCATCTCCTTGAACCCACCCCATCCAACCCCAACTATATATCCCAAAACGTTGTCACATACCCATTCTAAATTCCACTTTCGGTATACTAGTACTGAGCATATCAGCCGCTTTGAATACATCATATGTCACACAAAATATACACACACACCCTTCTTAATCAAACAACGGGAATCTATTCTCAGCCAGCTACACTGTATGGGTGTCCCCAAGGACGAAGAACCACTAAACACTCATAATGCAGGAGAACCCCCACAGATATATGCAAGCAAGTAAACAAATGTAGGGTCACACACTCCACCGGAGGATATATACAAACAACCAAAATCCATTCGAAACAAACTGGCAATGTAAAGTTTTCCAGAATGCAACCCCACTCTGAACTCACCAAAAACCTATCAGACGGATGCCTAACCACACTCAGCACTCACCCAAAAGCCCATCAGACGGAGGCATAACCAGACACAGCACTCACCCAAAGCCTATCAGGAGGGTGCAAAACCAAACTATGAACTCACCCAAAAGCCTATCAGTCAGATGCCTAACCACACATAGCACTCTACCCAAAAGCCTATCAAACGGATGCATAATCAGACTTAGCACTCACCCAAAGCTTGTCAGACGGGTGCAAAACCACACTCTGAACTCACCCAAAAGCCTATCAGACTTATGCCTAACCACACTCAGCACTCATCCAAAAGCCTATCAAACGGATGCATAAACAGACTAAGCACTCATCCAAAGCCTGTCAGACGGGTGCAAAACCACACTCTGAACTCACCCAAAAGCCTATCAGAGAGACTC
Organism: Ambystoma mexicanum; assembly: GCF_040938575.1. Taxonomy (NCBI): domain Eukaryota; kingdom Metazoa; phylum Chordata; class Amphibia; order Caudata; family Ambystomatidae; genus Ambystoma; species Ambystoma mexicanum. The sequence goes on along the minus strand of NC_090926.1, from coordinate 704,618,406 downwards.
ACCCAAAAGCCTATCAGACGGACGCCTTCTTAAGGAGCATAACCACACTCAACATTCACCCAAAAGCCTACCAGGCAGATACATCAGCATAGGCCAGTCTCAGCAGGAGCGCCGTCCATTCTTAAGGAGGCCAAAAACATAGAGAACTCACAAAGAGTGGAGAGAACCCAACAACATATCCAAAACAACAACGTGTACTGCCAGGGGTTGTATACGAGGATAGCACGTGGTCAAGAGGTAATTACACCCCAGACCACATGATTCAGGTACGGCAAATCCTGAAAAGATAACACATAGGATGTGTTAACTACCACACAGGCAAGCGTGCTAAGGAAACTACGGAGCTCATTTCACAAATGCGTGCTAGCCTTCATAACAATGTTGTAGATGCATTAATCAATGTGAACAACAAAACAATACCTTCTGCATGATAACAGGCATACATGAGAAAGGCTTTGCATTAGGTTAAATCACTCACAGCGTTCTGTCCAAATAAATCACACACATTTAGAATGTCTACATATGAACAGATAGAAATAATGTGCAAATAAAGTAGTTAACTGTAAAAAATAAATAAACTTGCACACATGCTAGTGTGCACTCACCAGTAAATGTAAAACAAGATGCAAAGGCATGCAGAGCATCGCTCATCGGTGGGTGTATATTGATAGATTTAAACAGTAGTCAAAACCCATAGAGAACTATGTAAGGCATTGGATAAATAATGGCCGTTACACATATGCAGTGACAAATACATGGATCCCGAGGAGATTATCATTGCGTTAATACCTTGAAGAAACACATGAGATTGGAGATAGGAACAATTAAACTCCTAAACATAATGCATGGATCTGCATCAACAAATGGCATGGCTGCCTAAGGTTTGCGTGTAAAGAAAGAACTGCAAAGGGAAACACATGCATCATCTTCGTTCATGGGCCAGTGCTCCCGAGCCGCCTGGGCCCTTCCACTGGAATGATCTCTAGGGGAGTAGTTGACGTGCCATTACACGAGACAGCGGCAAGCGAGGTGTGCTGTCCGTGTGCTTGAAATAAATATGTGCTTAAAATGTACTGCTCGGCATGTGGTCAGTGGCGCAAAGGTCATTGGGCAGAACGGACTTTAGGCCCCAGCCCCAAAATCTGGGCTATGTTGACTTGACCTGGTTGACCTGCAGAGCAGGACAAAACAATACACAGATAATAAATAGTGCAATAAGTTGCCCCTACCCCTGTCCCAACGTTTGAGGGGTTAGCCCCCTAACACCTGAAGTTTTAGGGCCTCATTACACGGACCTGGTTGTGGTGGACCTACAGAGCAGGACAGAACAATACACAGATAAGTTGCCGAACAAGTGCTCGGTAACTAGTAATGTCAACTGTTTCATTGTTAGCATCTGCATGTGTATGCAGCTATTTTTAGGCATGTCAGGGGAGTGATTGGAAGGGTGTAGAGGTGCAGTAGAGACCTCCTTCTCAAAGCACTCTTTAAGTGAGTGGTGGAGAGAGTTAACTGCTTGTAACACTGACGCTGCACTAGAACAGTCTCAGAATGTATAAAGAACAGTATCAAGTAAGTGTGTCCCTTCCCCTGTCCCAACGTTTGAGGGGTTAGCCCCCTAACCCCTGAAGTTTTAGGGCCTCATTACACGGACCTGGTTGACCTACAGAGCAGGACAGAACAATACACAGATAAGTTGCCGAACAAGTGCTCGGTAACTAATGATGTCAACTGTTTCATTGTTAGCATCTGCATGTGTATGCAGCTATTTTTAGGCATGTCAGGGGAGTGATTGGAAGGGTGTAGAGGTGCAGTAGAGACCTCCTTCTCAAAGCACTCTTTAAGTGAGTGGTGGAGAGAGTTAACTGCTTGTAACACTGACGCTGCACTAGAACAGTCTCAGAATGTATAAAGAACAGTATCAAGTAAGTGTGTCCCTTCCCCTGTCCCAACGTTTGAGGGGTTAGCCCCCTAACCCCTGAAGTTTTAGGGCCTCATTATACGGACGGTGGTGGACCAAGGTGCTATTAGCTATTAGCACCCTGGTCCATGCCGGTAAAATACCGCCACCGCCTTGGTGGAAAGGGGAATTACCGCCCTATTCCAAGGTTGGTGGGGCGGTAATTTCCCCTTCCCCCATTGCCCTTCCCCATTCCCATTTTTGCCCCATAGGGCATAATGGGAATGGGGAAGGTGCTAATTACGGCACCGCAAATTGCGGTACCGTAATTAGCTCCCTGGTCCCTTTGCCGGTTGGTTTTTAACGCCTGCAAAAAGCAGGCGTTAAATTCCCCAACCCGCTAAGGGACCTCGTAGTAAGGCAGTAAGGTTTTACCGGTACCGGTAAAATGCCGGTACCGGTAAACCCTTACCGCCGTCCGTGTAATGAGGCCCTTAGTCTATTTGCACCCCTGCATGTGGTTCTTCCATTCCCATCACACATTTTGCTGACCTGGAGCCTGGACTCACAGCCACAGGGTGACTGACTGCAACATTAAGTTTGCGATACGACTGCCCGCCAAGCTATCAAACCTGCAAGAGAACAGGTGAGTGCAGACAACCAGCAACCCTCATTAAGGACATCTCTTCAGTGAAGGCCTTCACCATTAAATGGGGGGAAAATGTCACCCTATGTGCTTATTAGTTTCTACACGCCTCTTGCTCCAGTGTGAAGCTGTTATGCAGACAACATTGCCTGGAATTACAGTCAACACATGCTTGTCAACATAGATGCCACACATTATAAAGAGTAGTGAAGAAAGCAGTGCTTTTTGGGAACAGTCCCTAGGATAAACTTATTATCCATCCTGAATTCAGAATCTTCTATACACGAGAGGGAAACAAATCCATAGACATTGCTCTGAGAGTGCATACACCTGAATGCATCCTGTCAACACCTGGGGATCTAGCTATTACCTCAGAGGGATAGAAGGAATAACGGGGGAATAACTTAATTGCTACTCCTGCATGCCCCTCTCATGGAAGACAGGAACGTTCAAGAAAATTCCCTGTTCACAGTAGAACAGTCGACCAGGGACGTAAATGTATATGAAAACGTCTGAAAGCAGCTTGCTGAGTGTTAATTGTCCCAAACCAATATTGCCATAAACAGATATTATGGATAAACAAAACGGCAGGAAACAGATCAACATGTATATGATGCAGCGCACTACAATTTGGCGATTACGTGCACCCTTAGTGTTAGGACAGGCCCGGATGAACTCATAAGAGACCAACATATTATACATATCAACAACCCTATGATCCAGAAGCATCTTTGACTGTGTGGGACCCCCACCCGTGAGGATATCTTGGAAATAGCTGAGCATGCAGCATTATGTTAAAAAATAAAGAAAGAAAAGAGATTCGCCAACAAGAACATGGGAACCTCAAGTTCAATTAGTCATCTCTCAAGTTAATCTAGTAAAGAAGAATCTCGGAAATAGAGAAGAAAGAAATAATTAAATTAGACAGAGAAAAAATATAAATTCTTCCTCTGTATCAGACATGAACATATGGCCAGCTCTTCGAACTGCCCAGAGGTGAATCAAACATGTAACAACTGCTTGTTAAGAGGACACTACCCGGGCCCTCATTGAATGGCTAGCTCTGGCCAAGATATGTGTGGTATGGAAAGGAGTTGAAGTACTCAGATGGAAGGATAGTGTTGCTCTGTGGGCAGGATAGATCACAACGAAGACGACCTTGTACTATATGTTGGACTGCAACACACAAAAGAAGACAGGTTTCCAGAAGTCTTCAAGAAGAATATTGGCCGCTTCAAGAGATACACACTTAAGATTGTTGTCAGGTATGGAACAATCACTGTTATAGCACATTTTAGATTAATCTCTGGGCAGTTCCAAGTGCTGGCCAAACGTCTGATACAGAGGAAGCATTTATATTTTTTATCTCTCTAATTTCCTTCTTTTTTTCTTCTCCTCTAGCTCTGAATCCCTTTTTTCTATGCATTTTGGTTTCTTCTTTACTAGGTTAACTTGAGTGAGGTCTGAATGAACTTGAGGTTCCGATGATATTGTTGGCAAATCTCTTTTCTTTTATTTATTTATGTTTTAACATAATGTACCCCCTTGGGCCTCTATTACATCTTCCCTACTTTCAATCTCACTCCTTCTTTTGAATCCTGTCTCTTGTATCACTTTCTTTTAATTGCGTTCAAATGCACCCAGGGCCTGGCCCCTCCCTACTTTTCCTCTCTACTCTCGTTCCATGTCCCCTCACGCCCCTTGCAATATCAGAATCTATGTCTCTTGATTATTCCTAAGCGCCCTTGTGCCTCGTCTCGTTTCTGTTCTTTTTCCCTTTTGGCCCGCAAACAATGGAACACTCTTCCTCTTTCACGTCGTTCCTCCTCATTTCTTTGTATTTTCTTGACTAATCTCACACTCTAACTTAATTTGTCTTTAGCCTCTTAAAATTCCCATTTTTTCTCTTCTGATGTAACTTCTACTCATTTGTACCAACTTCATTATATTGTTTATTTTTGATTCTTTTATTGTGCAGCACCTTTGGGGAAAAGAGCTTTATAAATGTAATAAATACAATACAATTCATAAAGCCAAGAAAATGTACTTTGCAGTGAGAACAGAGCTGGAAAGAGAACTTGATTGGAACCTATGGGAAGGTATTACCACACTAATATAATATGCAGAATGAGTGAGCTCCATCGTAGTTATATAAAAGAAAAATGGCAAGCTTAACTTGTGTTTACACTTAAAGGAGTTTTAAAGGATCCTCGTTGTAGATAAATATCCTATATCTGTGATAGCTGACATGTTGAACTGAATCCATGACACCGATTTGGACCATTGTCATCTGCTTTTCACCAAGTACCCATGACGGACGAGTGTAAGCAACTCGCATCCATCATTACACCTTTCTGGTTGGACTCATTCACAGGATGTCTTCTGGACTAGTGCCAACAACAGCCTTTCAGAGATTAAAGGGCCTAGACATCACAGAGTCTCTGGAGTGCAAAGATGACATGTGGTCATCCAAAAGGAGTAGAACGAGCATGATCAAGGTTTGAGGCATTGCTAGACAGGTTGAGAAGCAAAGGCTTGACCACAGAACATGCCAAATGTATGTTTTCACCTCAAGAGGTGGAATACCTGGGTCACATATTTAGCAGCAAGGGGTTGAGGCCCATAGAAGGCATCAGGAAAGCTATCAAGGATGTGCACAGGTTCTCCAATAAGGAGGACATGCAAGCTCTCCTAGGGATGGTCAAGCTATACAAGTTCATGAGGAATTTTTCAAAACTAAGCCACCCAATACACAATTTACTCAAGAGAGCCTCTTACCTTTTATTGGATAGCCAATGTGAAGAGGCATCGGAAGTGATAAAGGATGGAGTTTGCAGGGCCAAGAATCTGGGAGGTTCCAATCTTAGGAAGCCTGACATTCTCACAGTAGATTCCAGCATGAAGGGCTTGGGTTCCATGTTGTAACTGGGGGAAAAGAGGATAATGTGTCACACATCGAGGTCAGTGTCTGAGTGCAAGTACAGATAGTGACTTATAGAGAGGGAGTTACTGGCCTGTGCAGGAGCGTGCAATGCTTTAGGGGGTACCTCTAAGGAAAACTATTCAACGTCGGAACAGACCACAAGCCTTTCTTAAGGTGCTCACCGTCAAAGGCATGTTGATTGCCACACCAAGAATATCAAGGCTGATCTTCAGGCTACAAAATGTATGACTTATGCATTGAATATGTGCACAATTGGTTGATATACTTCCTGTAACATTTTCCCCTTGATCTACAGCTCCCATATGTGGAGAAAGAGAAAGTAATTGCAGTCCTGGTAGCTGTTCTTGCCGAACAGGCAGATGCATTTGAAACTAAGGAGGAATGGTGCAGTGAACTAGAAGCAGACCCGGTGTTACATTAGGGAGTGGAAGCAGATGAGCTTGTCAATCAAAGGGCACATCAGTAACATACAATAACCTTACTGGTAATTACTGGGAGAAAGGCTTATTGTTACATGGCCAACATTTTGTCACACCAACAACACTTAGAGACATATTTGTGCAGAGGACATCGAGAGATCACAGTAACCGAATGGAAGGTGAAATACAGGTATTGGGAGCTGTTTGTTGACATTTCAGTCGAACATGCAGTAAAGGAATGCTGGCCATGTGTACATTCTGACAAGGGCATCAAGCTGCACAAAGAGGAGTTGTGCCCCATTAACCCCCTCTCCCAGACAGCGTGCGGAAACGCTTAGGCATAGATATCCTAGGCCACACCACATGTCAGGGAAGGTAACCACATTTATAATTGTGATTGTTGATTTCTTTTGGAAATGGCAAGAACTGAAGATGGTTTAACTGACCACAAGTAATGAGATTATACATTTTTGTAGAAGACTTTTAGAAGAGAAGGCTTCCACTTTGAGCTGTTATGTTATGTTACATGGTGCTGCAAACTAGAAGGAAAGAAATAGCCAAAAAGGAAAAAGTAGAAATAGGAATGTTTTCAAAGGACGACAAAATGCTGAATTATCATGTAGAGTATGAAGAAAGAATGGAATTGTGTTCCAAAGTTGGGCAGCCACAATAGAAAAGGCACAGCCACCCATGCGAGAACGCTGAAAACGTGAAACTGAAATGTGCAATGCAACAGCAGAACACAGAGCATGAGAAGGGACATAGGGAGAGAATTTGGTTTGTAAATATTCAGGCCCAGTGCTATACAAGGTTCGATGGACAATGCAAAGGGCCTTAAATTTAACACGCTCAGAGTCAGCAAGCCAAAGAAGAGAGGAGAGAACCGGAAAAAATGGAGGCACGATGCAGGGTGACCGTGGCCACTCTTGCTGTCCTGTTCTGTAGGATTTGAAGACGTTGCAGAATATGGGCTGGCTGAGCAAAGTAAAGTGAATGCAATAGTTAAGAGAACTAAAAACGATAGACAACACCACAAGAGGGCGAACAAATACACAGAGGTACGGAAGGACTTTTAAGAAGAATTCAAAGTTTAAAATGTACCGTCTTACAAATGGAGTTCACCTGAGAACTCATCAAAAGAGAAGAGGAAGGCTTGATTCCCAAATGTTTTCAAATGACTCAGGCTTCGGGAGAGAGACAAGAACAGAAAGCCAAATAGCAGAAATCTGGAAAGAGGCACCACCTGGAAGGCCTACCACCCGAACCTCATTGTATCACCGTTAAGACGAAACCAGTTGTCGCTCATCCAGGTGTTGACTGAATGGAGGCAAGAGTGACAACGCTCAGCAGTGTCAGGAAGTGAGCGATCAAGGCGAACCAGAATCTGAGTTTCATCCACATAAGAATAACAATGGAAACCGAAAGAGTGTACAAGCTTAACCAAGGTTGCATATAAACATTAAAACACAAAGGAGAAAGTGTTGATCCCTGGGGACACCAAAAGTGACAGGAGTAGAGGGTGAGAAATAGGCAGCGAAAAAGAGCATCTGAGACTGATCAGTAAGAAAAGAACCAGACAAGGGGCCTCATTATGACCCAGGCGTTAAGGGTTAACGCCGTCGTTAACCCTTAACGCCTGATTCTGATTTTAACGGCTGCTTTTAGCAGCCGTTAAGATCCATGGCGCTAACCTGCCATGATGCTAATTACGCCACCGTAATTTACGGTGGCGTAATTAGCGCCTTCCCCACTCCCATTATGCCCTATGGGGCAAAAATGGGAATGGGGAAGGGAAAATGGGAAATGGGGATTTACCGCCCCACTCACCTTGGAATGGGGCTGTAAATCCGCCATCCACCATGGTGTAAACATAGTTTACACCATGGTGGTAATGTTGGCGCAATTAGCGCCAGGGTCGTAATGACCCCCAAGGACTAAGATTGAGGTGCCTGCCGCAGATAACCTATTGAACACGATGGAATGATCAATGTTGCCCGAAGTAGCGGAAACATCTAACAAAATAAGTGATTCAACATCTCCCAGGTCTGCCAGCCAGGTCAGGTCATCCACGACAGACACCAAAACAGACTTGGTACCTCGAACGGGGTGGAAACCAGACTGGAAAGGGTCAAGAAAACAAGTGTCCACAAGAAAAGAATAAAGTAAAAGTGTAACCAAAGCTTCAAGTAACTTCATGAAACAGAAAGAAGAGAAATGAGATAAAAGTTAGAAAGAAGAAGCAAACAAAGGTTTCTTTAATAGAGGATCACCAACGCGTGTTTGAGAGATGAAGGAATTAAGTAGGCCCATGTCCCGACAGCAGTGACTCATATGCGGACAACATTTGCCTCACACCATTGATTCCAAAACATACGTCCTGTCTCTTCACATGTAAGTTGTCAAGTCCACGGTTGCAGAAAACACAGTGCAGCCCCAGCTCTCTATTGGTCCTTGGAGTTCGTGGTTGGGTAATCAGTATGCTATTTGGATTCCCTGTTGAAGACATGGTCAAAATAATCCTACATGTCAAAACCAGTCAGAAATGAAAACTAATTGGGGATGTGGTCATTAAGATCCACTCCAAATTATGACGACATATTTAACATCTGTTTAACATTATGCACTTTTTTCCGTTGTCATTTGAATATCATCCAAAATGTATGTGAAGGTATTACAGTATATGTATGTTTGTATGAGGATGTGTGTTGAATGAATGAATGGTGTGGTGTAGAGATGAGTAATGTCATCTACATTGTATTAAATGTGGTTTTACCTGCAACCTAACTGTTGTTACGGGTGATGATTCATGAATGATTGTCATTCATCATTTTTCTATCAAGCTAAATACATATTTTTGATATGGATTTCTTAAATTCAGTCCTAGGGGTTGTCAGGGGCCGCAACTGTGACCCATGAGGACTCCCATGCTACCGCTATGGTCTCCCTTGCTACCCCTAAAACGAAAACCAACACAAAAAGGGTTGGGGTATCTTTTATTTTATTTTACAAATAGACACTCCTTGGCTGTGGCCAGCACCATGTCGCTCTTTGTTTCTGGAGTGGCTCACTTTTTGGTATATGCCTCTTAAAAAAACAGGGGGTTTACACAAGTGTAACACTCTGAGCAGTGATCCTAAATCAAAAAGAATAGGAATTACAAATAATTTGTCTTTCTGGAATTCTATACAATAATTGCTAGACTCATTAAATGTTTATTTCAGGCACACTTCAGGGGGTGAGGCACTGATTTAGTCTGTTCTTAAACACCTCAAATTCACAATGAAGACACAAACATCCGAAAAGCATTTAGAGTAGAATAAGCATCCATTTCGGAATATGTATTTTGCTTTTTGCAAGTTGCAGTTATAGCTTGTTTTTTTCTGCCGTTGTTTCTGTTACGATCATCACAAGACATTTCATCTCGGTGTCCTCGCTCACTTGACTAAATCCTGGTTCCTAAAAGCTTGTGTACAGTGTATAAATGTTTGAGCATAGCACATAAATTGGCCCTTGATTTCATTGTGCTACAATGAATGCTTTGTTGTAATGTGTCTATCTTTCCTATCTCCATGCCATGCTGTTGAGGATGTTTGTTTGGAAGTATCAAGTAAAGAGTGCCCAGTGTACGGGATGCTGTGTGAGTGCGCTGCATTCAATGCTCTAATATAAATTCTTTACTACAGTGCTATTAACCCTCTCATTGGTATGTATTTGCCAACCTCTGAAGCTGGAAAGTAGATCCGCGCAGGCTTGACATGTGGCCAACTCTGCACAAGACCTGCTGGTGAACTGGCCTGCTGTTAAATCTCAGTTACCATTTTAATGGTATCCTCTACAGAGTGTAATTTGCTTTCTGACTTTGAGAACATTCAGACGTGTAGTTGCTCATTTTACTATAGTGCCAGTCAGATAGCTATTGCCAGTAAGATAGCTCAGTGGGTTGAGCGCTCGCTGTTGTGATATGTGTGTAATCTGCAGAGTGCAGGTTTGAATCCCTGCAAAGCCAACTCAGCCTTTCATCCTTCTGAGGTCGATAAATGAGCATCAACACAGGTTGGGTGATATTTTATGTATATTTTCTCTATATAAAGTGTTTAAGTGGAAGTTCTATATAATAACACATCATTATTATTTGGCCTTGGACGTTTGCTTGTATTCACAGTAATTTGGTAATATGGGTCTATACACACTGATATTAACAGTACATATGATGATCCATTCTTGTATGAAATGTATATCACATTACAGTGATATTGGGCCTCATTAGACGGAAGGCGGTGAGCCATGGCGCTATTAGCGCCATGGCTCATGCCGGTAAAATACCGGCACCGCCTTGGCGGAAAAGGGATTTACCGCCCCATTCCAAGGTTGGAGGGGCGGTAAATCCCCCTTCTGCCATTGCCCTTCCCCATTTCCATTTCTGCCCCATAGGGCTCTATGGGAACGAGGAAGGCGCTAAATATGGCACCGCAATTTTGTGGTGCCGTAATTAGCTCCGAGGTCCCTTAGCGGGTTGCTTTTTAACGCCTGCAAAAAGGGACCTCGTAGTAAGGCGGTTAATGGTTAATGGCCGTGCGATGTCACTTCTGCAACCCCTGGCATTTTGGTGAAATGACGTACCTGTGCCTCTGTACAGCACATGCTCTGTTGATCTCTCGGCTCTCCGGATTTGCTACTGGAGATGCTTGTTGTGGGATCTCAGCCCCGCTGAAAGTTCTGAGTGATGGGGGTGTTCCTGTCACCCCCCCGCTGTCTCTTGCTCACTCATATCTCAAAAGCTGAATCCTGAGATGGGAAATGCTGCACAAGCAATGAAGCAGTCATTCTGCCATAGCTTCCTGGAGACCTGAGTACTTCATTGATGTGGCATGGTGTTCAGCAAAAAGTACAGAACACAGACTGCAAAAGGTGGGCGTGATATACTAATACTGGCTTCCTAGCGAAGAATGGGCGAAGTGTGGGGAAGTGGTATGGTGTTGTGAGGATCCCTACACGCAAGGACAAAAATCTGAATGCCTTTTCTCTTTCCATTATCATAGGTGGGTGTGACCTACTAAAACTGGCTTCCTAGCAAAGCATGGGCGAAGTGTAGAGAAGTGTTACAGTGTTGTGGTGGAGCGAGGAGCGGTAGGGTGATAATAAGAGCTGAAATCCCCAACGGCCTGCAACAGTATTCCCCTCAATAGTCCGTCCTGGATCACAGAGCCAACTCGAAAAGCTGACAACTGAGGACTGTCTCATTGCTGCCGGCACCAACAGAGGTGGTACATTTTTTCCAAGAAACTGTTTACAGGAAGTGCATCCAGGAGTGTTTGAGGAAGGCTGCCCTGCTGCCTCACTGTGGCGCAAGCTGCGAGCAGCCTTTTAGACTGTGTACTACATCCAATTGCGAGAGTACTGTAAACCTATTTACATCAACTGATTCACGGATTGCCATATTGTATACACAGGTCATATTTGTACGCTGCACATGAAAGTGGATGCAACAATACGCACACTCACTGAAGTCAGGTATGCCTTCACAGATTGTGATTTTGAGAGCTTCGTTGTCACTAGAAACCACTTCACCGAAGCACTCGCCCGCACACCTAACTGCACGAAAAAAAAAGCTGACGGCCATAGCGAACGTGGAGCCACCAAAAACAAAACTGTTAAATGTAGATTTGTGACTTCTTTCGCCCTGAAAGTGATGTGGTCCAAACAGATGCACATTCTTTTTCAGCGCCCCCTGATATTGTTGGACCTTGTTCTTCCTCAACACAGCCGCTAGCTAAAGAAGCAGGGATTGTTGAAAACAAGACTATATCAGATTTGGTAATATTACCGGGCACGACCGATTCTTTATTACAATCGCAATGTGATTCACTAAACAATGCTATACATGAACAAAACATTAGACACCTGCCATGGCCACAGGCCCCAGAACACAAAATCACACCATCTAGTTAGTGATGGGGCCAATGGGTCACTTGACTCACTTATGTCCCTTTGGGACCCATTAACTCAGGGGCCCTGGCTGGATTCAGTCCTGGCACCTTTGACGCAAGGCTCATATAGAGATCTGAGCAGTGCTTTTACTTTAGTTCATTGCAGGAGTGCTTTTATTTTACAAGGACTTTCCAGGATCTGAAAGCCTTTATTCCAGAGACCATCCTCATGTGCTGATGCATTGGGTGTGGCTTCCTAGGCCTGGCCTTCATGTGCTGACTCATCGGGTGTGGCAGGGTGTGGCTGGCAGGCTGATCCTGGTGGCCGTGGCTTCAGAAGCTCAGCTATATAAGCTACTCCATCCTTAATTCCGGTGCTTCGCGTTACTGTGTACTCGCGTGCAACATGATTCTCAACGCCGCTTGGACTAGTTTAATTACCTTTGAATCCAGGTGTTCCCCTACATACTCACCTCCAGGAAACTGGTGCTTCAATGCTTCATCTGCAGACTCATATCCTGACATCCAGTGTTCTTGATCCCGACGCCGCAGCACTGCGCTCTGCATCCACAAACTCAGACCCTGTGAAGAAGAACAAAGATAAGGTTAAAACATCCGTCATAGGGCTGTGCCGCATTTGAAACCTGCGTGCCCCCTAGTTAACAATATACCAGCTACTGTACTGCAGCAGCTTCGTTCCTCGTTCCCTCTGGCTGCCGCCTCGAGCTCCGCAGCTTCTGCTGGGCCGGCGACATCACCTGCAAGGGAAGAAAGCAAAAGAGCAAACACCAAAAGTGGAACGGACAGCAATACAAGACAACAAACTTTAAAATGCAAAACAGACGAGGAAAGACAAAGGCAAACAGGAACACTTACCTAAAGTATAGTAGCTTAGTCGCAGCAGGACTGGACAACCACGTGCAAGGGACCAGTGAAGGAACTCAGTCCAGATCATACAAGCACCCCTGTCACAAGCAGCAGGACGGAGTGCTCGCCAAAACTAATCAACAGGTGAGCTTTCCAGGGCAGCGCTTCCCACGGGTACCACAGTTTGGGAGAAGGGGTCTGGAAGGGGATCAGGCGCACAAGCTGGCATACTCACGCCCCCTATTCTCCATGCAGGAGCAGTCCCAATAGCATCACCTATTACCACCAGTCACCACATAAGCGCAGAGGGTGAAGTCGGACCCGAGCGCCCTCACCCCTGGCAGGGCTGCAACCGTGCCCCAATGCCTCTGCAAAGACCAGGTGAGCGTAACAACACCCCTCGACAATAGATCTAGTCAGGCAAGATGTTTTTCTTGCAAACAAATTCGACATAATAGAAGTCCCGAGGTGCGTAACAGCTCTGATATAGTTGATGAAGAAACAGAGGAGTGAAATTTGCCATTTTAGGATGTACAAAAAGAGAAAGAGGTACCATCTTCCCCCATGAGAGGGTTGGTAGACCGGCCATCTCACACTTTATCTCAGGCCCCTGATATCTTTGATAACTCCAGACAACAATCTGTTTCTCTATCTTTATCTTTTACTAAACCAACACCACGGAAGACTGGTGGGCCGCATTGTGAGTTGCCAACTCCTGTTGCAAAACAGGACATGCAGAACTCTGATGCCCTTGTTAGAAATTACATTAGTCGCTATGAACATGACCATTCACACCTTAACAAAACTGTTTGAGTCTTTAGATGATAAAATTACACAACAATCCAAACAGATTGACCAAATTACACAATGGATGCAGAGTTTACATCATCTAAATAATAACATATTGATGTTCCCGCAAACTATGATGAGGGGCTAATATTTAGAGGAATGCAGGGTTTGTTCAATCATCCAAGAAACGCTTCCTACATTTGCTCAAATAATACGCCCTCTTGCTGAAACCATAATAGATAAGAGGTTAAATTTAAAAGATCATACTCTGCCGACTAACTTGAGCAAAGTCAAAACTGATCCCAATAAAGCATTGAAAAAAGCAGTTTTTCCACATCCGATTTTTAACACGAGACAAGAAAAACAGAATTCGCGAAAAAAGATTGAGGGTAATATAACAACAACAAATAAATCTAAAAATGAGAAACTAATTAAGTCCACAACCAAATCTAATGTCAAAAAATGTATGCAAAAAATGAATATACCCAAAAACAAAAGCTGATTGTGAGTGTGGCAGTGATAAATAAATATAAAATCATGGCTATTGACAGACGAGGTAACAACGTTGAACAATTGACCATTCCTAGTAGCTATCCGCCATTAGATGCAATAGTAGTGGCTATAGCCGAATCCTAGGAGGACAATTTGATATGTCCATCAACAACAAACAGTATAGAAGCACATTTTAACGTTACACCCCTAGACAAGGAAAAAAAAGCTCCTCATCTGGTCGAACCAATGTTGACCGAAACCTTATTACCTCAAATCAGAGAAGAAATTTAAAGGACAATAGAAGAATATCTGCTAGTAAAACCGAGACAAACAATAATAGATCAAGCAAATTAATACCAAAAGAAACCGAAGGAAGTAGTAAGGTGCAGGTGGCTTCAGGATCTAATATAAATTTGAACTCTTATGATTCTCCCAGCTTCCGAAATACACTTCTACAAACACAGGCAGTACATTCTCAGATTAGGAAGGAATTTCAAATTGTCAAAGATGGCAACACAAAAAACAGATTACATCATTGCCATCAGTTCATAATGAAGTGTCGGCCTTCACCCTATCCCACATATGACCTATGCAGAACCAGTGTACTTGACATCTTTGCAGAATTGCAGAAACTAGAAGATATTACATATACAGATATTGATCACGTATAATTTGTGAATGACCCAGATTTGTCAATAGTGAGTTTATGGATTCCATCTGGGGTTGTCAGAAACACCATTTGGCAAGCCACAATGGAGTTATTTGCTCTACGCTTTGTGATGGCACAGGATCCTACAATATTTAACCCATCTACCAACATGAATGGGTGTAACGATGTAGATGTGCGCCAACAACAAAGAAGATTTAATAAATGCGAACATATCACGCCTTCTAACGTAACAAGCAAAACTAATCTAGCTCCTAACCATTGGAGCAAGAACAACAACCCACAACTAGATTCTCCTGATATATGTAAATTAATATCCTTGGCGAGTTGGAACACACGTGGACAGCAACATTTGTGTAACATGAGTGATCACGATATTAGTTTACTTTCTGCTAAAGCTGGTATAAAAGGACGTCCAACTTCTGGACTAATGATAGCAATTAAAAACAGCTCAGGTCTCAAACTTCAACCTTGGGTTACCCCCAATCAACATCTGCAAATGGTTAAAGTCAGCTTTCCTGGAGGCACACTAGCACTAATTAACATCTATAGAAATCCTGCTGCATTAATTGACATTACATTCTTTCAAGCTTTAGAAAATGTTCTAAATAGGATAACTCAAGCTACAGATATAACAAATGCCATAATTGCAGGTGACTTAAACTTACAATGCCTATCAGAACAAAGGACGAAGAATAATTCAATATGTGATAGATGGACAAGCTTAATGAAAGAGCGTCAGCTAGTATTGTTGAATGGCTGTGTTAAATGTAATATTCTGCCAAGCAATGTGGTGTAGAGGCAAAATAAATAATTGCTGTATTGGAAGAACAAAGGATGCTGCATTTTACTCAATTATACACACGACCATCTAAAATTGCTGACTTTTTTCTTGCACAGGCTGTGACAGTGCAACAACTAAAGATTAGTGAAGAAGATGTGCCATATTTCATATTAAAGTCAAGTATTTCCAGGGAACCTGGCAGGTTTAACAATAAGATGTCTAAGCAACATCCTCAAGCTTGGGCGAAGATCCTTTGCAATATATTTTGCAATGTCTTGTCTACCCAGACACTTTCGGAATCATGGTGGCAATCAGTAATTGTTCCCATATTCAAGCAGGGTGATGGGTCGAGTCCATCTATCGACCGATCGTCCTTCTTGATGCCCCGGGGAAGATTTTCCATTCTTAGAGATTTCAACTCTTGGACCATTAATAACAATCATCATCACAATTGTATCCAGACAGGTTTTGTGGCAGGATTGGGCTCAGAGATCGTGCTTGCCGAGGTGAGCCTGAGGGACATGCAACATTTAGCCTAGCGCAGGACCCACTTGTCCCTATGGCGCCCATTCATCCATCCTAGGGCTCGAGCGTAAAGTACCCCTACCCACTCATTAACTCACAGCAGATAATCATACCCTGTTGTGCCAAGAGTGCATGGTTCAGTTTCTTATCACATCTTTTCTATCGTTAGTGAAGAGCAGCAGTGCTTTTCATTTTATTAGGAAGGCCTTCTTCATCATTAAAAAGACATATAGATAAGGTGCTGAGGGAGAGCATACTTATCTCAGCTAGGAAGGCACTGTTCAGATAAACCACCAGTGCAGAGTCCTGTAACCCCATAACGCATGGGTGCAATGCAATATATTTTGTAGTCCCAGCACAATTAAACAGTAGGCAGGAACAAACACCTGTTTAAAATGTACACTATGAGTGCTTCAGAAACATGCACAAATGCAGGAAACACTTCTGAAAGTGTGACAGAAGGGGTTCTTGAGATGATGGCTGATGGGACCAAGTCGTCATTCACAGAATAGAAGTATATTCCCTTGTTATGCATTAGCCAGGTAAACACTTGGTTGTGTGCACATGACATTTACAGGGCCAATCTGGTTTCATAATTTGGGTAAAACAGTCAAGGGCGCAGGTCTCTTTACCTACAGAGGTGCTTTATGCATGTGTGAAAACATCCTCAGAAAACATGAGGGGTTATTTCAGGTGTCTATTATATAGAGCACACCAGACTAGGGTTACCTGCATGCCTACTATTGAGCCAGAACTTTGGCTGTCAAGAGAACGGTATATAACATGTTTCCCTAATGGACTGAAATATCCTCCTGGCAATGCAAGGCATGGACATTTAGTCCAAGGTCTGTGGCCCTAAGAACAAACGGTGGGGTTTTGTCCCATCAGAGAGTTAACCATGTCAATAGATGCCAGAGTGTACATTTTCTTAAAATATCAATATGACAAACTGGGCAGGTGGACACTGAAACAAAAAGCAGAGGTAGAGAGTAATTCTATGTTATCATCTCAGAATCAGGAGATAACATATTTGTACAATCATGCTGACTTAGGCTTACAGACATCATCATCAGGTGAACATGTTCCTCCTCCAAAATTGCACAGGAGAAATATCTAGCATTGTCTCATTGATGATTAAAGAGTCGTTGAAACAGCAAGTGTTAGATAAATTCCAAAAGCCAGCACCGGCAAGATCCTCCTCTGTCAGAGAAAAGGGTGTGAATAGTTATTTATTTTACTTCAAGAGTGTTAGGCATAATTATATGCAGTACCCTTTGGCAACTAATACAACACTTGAGGGACTATAAATCTCAAGGAGGGGGGGAGTAAACCAGATATTTGAGATATCTATCACAAAAGATACAAACTCCCTGCCTCTTATGGTCAGGTAAGGTACGGTTGGACAAATCACTAGACTTATCGGAAATAGGTCACATATCAACTCTCTTGACATCAAGTATGTGTGTGTATGGAGAATTCAACCAGATCACACTGACATTAATCAAAAAAACTATAACCGATTTAATTTCATAGAGCACAATAAAAATAGAACATCATAAGAAACATTTAAAATCTCATAAAGTGACAATGTGCAAGTTCAACCTTAAGCTGGTAGAAAGCCTCCCAGGGGTCTACCTGTATAAGGTGTAAGGTGCAAATAGCATAAAGTGCAGAAATACACAGGACAATACCTATTTAACACACACTCAAGATACAAATACTTTGGTACAACACTGTTGACAATTTAAACATTTGGTCGCATAATCATATTGGAAACCACAATTCAAAAGGACAAGCAGAAACCTAAGATGTAGAGTACTTAACAATTCTGATTACTCTATGGTTGGTACTTTTTGTTTTGTACTGATCTAACAACCTTTGAGAAAATTCATCTCAATCACAACATTTAGTATTGTTTCGTTCCTCTAAAAGATAGTGTTATTATGGGAACTTCTTCAGGGGTATAGTGTTTCCAAAGCGTAAAAACCCCAAAGGGGGTAGTTAGTAAATACGTGGTTCCAAGGCAATTCAGTAATCAATAACTGAATATCAGATGTTTAGAGAGCGGGTAGACAAGAAAGGTGTATTTCCCCAATGAACCAGTTGCAAAATCAATTGTTCACAATTCTCTTCTCTGTTAAGTAGAGTTAAGGCGTCTAGACCAGACCTGTATGAAAAAAACACAAGAAAGGGACCCAATTAATGAGGGTCACCTGTCTAGTATACCACAGTATTTATATGTTGTGGTATAGTATGGGCGCTTACCGTATTACTAAGTAGGAAATGCGTCCGGAGGTGGCTGGGCAGAAATGCTACAAGGCAGTTAACATGTTCCCTGTGGATATAAAGAAAGGGGCATATTGAGAGTCTGACATCTCTACAAGCGAAAGGTTAGTGGGCAATATGAGTGCCTGTCGAGCAAATGGTATGGTACAATCACTATAGGCGGATAAAATAAGGCAACTCACTGTGTCACTGTGCAGCGTTGTCTGTAACAGCAACTTAATGCAAAGTGTTGTATTTGGGAACACCTGTAAAAGGTAGAAGTATATCTATGTATAAATCTAATTACAAATATACTAGTCCAAATAAAGTAAGGTACAGAGCACATGGGTGAGTGGAAACGAAGGGGCACAACTCGACATGTCTTGAAATACTGATAGATCACAATTAGGGTCATCGTAGTAATGGAGGTTGCAGTAACGCGGATGGTAAAGCGTCACAAGTAACCATAACAAACAAACAATGATAGTGGGTAGATGTAATATTAGTGACTGATGTCGTTGTTTAGCATAAGTCAGTACAGTGGAACTAGCTGCTAGTCAAGGATAGCGGGTGGTTGGTAAAATAAGGTCAACAATAGCTGGCAGTGACCAGAACAGGAACGTGCTTAATTACGGTGGTACAGAGGCAGATGTCACGACAGGATAATAAATGTTCCTGCTAAGTACCGAGGGCACAGTACCGAAGCAGCGTAATATCAGAAAGTATCTCCTCAGGGCATCAGTAAGAAAACAACCTGGGTGAAATTACAAAATCTCTGAGCTAGCGGAAGTAAACTTTGCAAAAATATTAATGAATTACCGAATCGGCAGGCTCAGGAGGGACGCGGCAAGTAAAGGAGAATCGTGCCAGACGGCTCACAAGGATCTGTACGGCGCTTACGGGAGGAGCACTAGAAATAGAAATAGAGCGAAAGAAACACAGTACATTTGTGTGAGCGTAGCATCAGGAGTCACGTGTCACAAGTCACGTTTGTAAATATAGACTGCGGGAAGCGCGTCTTCAATAGAGATGCGTCTTCCATGATGGAGTGGTGTGTAAACTGTCAGTCGAGGTGGAAAGGCATAGAGTTTGAGTCACAGAGAAAAAGTGACGGTAAATGAACTTGGCAGGGGGTACAAAATTATGTATATATTTTTATATTGTATATTATGCACCTACGTAACCTGTGAGCAAGTACATATCTGGATAAAAGGTAACAGGTATAATCATCTCAATCGTAAGAGTAAGAGCGGATATAGATGTAGCGGCTGACTGGGGGGACCTACAATGACTCGGTGAAGAAAATAGAAAACAACAATGTGTCGCATTGTAGTACAAAGTGTTCCATATAGTACCTCAGGAGCCTAGAAGTTATGTCAAGATATTATTGCTCATGGATGGGTCAAGAGCACACTCCAATCAATATTTTCATTTAGACCCGACACATGGCTCTTAGTGAGGAAAATCATTTTTTGTTCTTGTACACTGAGTTTGTGTTTACAGTTGTTTACGTTATCTGAGTCACCAATTCTCATTATAACAGTCCATTTAAAGTCTTCTGGTTTATGACCAACACTATTAAAATGGCCTACTAGGGGTGAATTTAATGTGTTGGTTCTAATACAACTTTTATGTTTGCCGATTCTAACCTTTATTTTTCTTTCCGTTTTGCCAATATACAATCTATCGCAGGGGCACCAGATTGCATATACAACCATACTGGTATTACAGTTGCTAAAGGACCTCTGTTCCCATAATTTAGGTAGACCTCAATCTATCAGTTTGGTCCTTTTAGTTTGTGCACAGCAACTGCATGTGCCGCACGGACTGTGTCCAGTTGGTTTAGGTACCCCATTGTTCAGTGAGTGTGGTTTGATGTGCCTTAATAAAGATGTAATTTCTTGTTGTAAGTTCCTTAAGGTTTTTACTCCTCTTAAGTGCACACTTAGGTTGTGGAAGTGGATAATCACCTTCTTCTAGAATGTGCCAGTTACTTTTGATAATTTTAGAAAATTCATTCGACAATGGGTTAAATGTACTCACATGGGTTAAAGGCTGTCATCCGGGGCATTTTTTGGTCTGTACTCCATCAGTGACTCTCTGTTGTTATTAATAGCTCTTTTTCTGGAGGTCTTTACAGCTTTCTTAGGATAGCCACTTTTAATTAGGTTATCTTGTAGTTGATTAGCTTCATGTACAAAATCTTCCTTATTACTGCTATTCCTCTTCAATCTCAGGAATTGACCAAACGGTAGATTTTGTCTGGTATGTTTAGGGTGGAAGCTAGAGAATAACAGTAAGGAGTTTTTGTCAGTTCCTTAAGATAAGGTTTAACTTCCAATACTGCTTCAGTTTTGTTTATATAGATGGTCAAATCCAGAAAGTTGATTTTATCATTACTTCTAGTATTAGTAAAATTAAGGAATGGATTTTGTACATTCAGCCATGCAATAAATAGGTCATAAGTAACATCATCTACGGACCACACCATGAGTATATCATCGATATACCTCTTCCATAGTTTGGTATATTGTAGGTAGGGGTTCATATGGTTTAATATCACATTAGTCTCAATCATTTTGACATACAGGTTAGCCAAAGTTGGGGCCACTGCCGACCCCATTGTTGTCCCGTGTGTCTGTTTGTAGAATTTACCATTGAAAACGAAATAGTTTTCACACAGAGCCATTTCGGTACACCACAAAATAAAGGAATTAGGAACTTTACCAGTGTGTCTAGATATTAACAGTTTCTCTTCAATCATATTTAGAGTTTCGATTAGAGGAATTTTGATGTAGAGGGAAACCACGTCTAAACTTACGAGCGAATCGAGTGCTTCAATCTTAAAACCTTCTACTAATCTAATGACTTCAGTGGTGTCCTGTATATGTGATGTCATTAGTTTAACATAGGGGCTCAAGTACCGGTCAGCATATTTGGATAGAGGTTCCAGAAGGGAGCCTGTCCCTGAGACTATTGGTCTGTCTGGGAGATTTACTAAGGTTTTGTGAATTTTGGGCATAATATAGAACTTTGGTACATTCAGTTGATTTGGCATCAAATATTCTGCTTCCTCTTTCGAGATCCATTGTCTGTCAAGAGCTTTCTTTACTCTGGTGTTAATCAATGTTTGCAATCTAAGTGTAGGATCTCCCGGTAAGTGTTCGTAGAAAGAGGTATCGCTTAATTGGCAATCACATTCGACAATATAATCTTGTCTATTCAGTATCACGATAGCGCCTCCTTTGTCGGCTTTTCTGAGGATGATATCATGATTATTCATCAGAGATTGAATTGCTTCTCGTTCTTTTTTGGAGACATTTTGGAATCCTTGTGTTCTATCCTTAGCCTCGAGTGCCTCTAAGGCACTCATCACTCTTTTCTTAAACACTGTCAGGGGTAAGACTGGCCTTGGGCCCAGTACTGTTGGGACTGTGGGGCCTGGGACCATGAAGAAACCCGGATCCAAAGGGTTTCCGTACTTTAAAGGGCTGTTGTGCCCTTTCTGCAGACAGATCCAGCGTTCTGCCCGCCGGAACTACAATTCCCAGCAGGCTTCACGGGCCCGCGAGCCAATGGGAAGCCGCGCTGGGTGTGGCACGCGACGAATGCGCATGCGCAAGCCCCGAGGCACGGGGCTTGTGCTCGAGACGCCGAGGAGAGAGGACGTGAGCCCAGCAGCTCCCCGGAATCCATACGCGAGGGGCCAAGAGCCACAGGAACCACGATCCGGCCCCTCGCATACACAAGATAAGTGCCGCTCACCCCAGGGAGAGTCAGGGATCCTAGGGGAAGCGCAGGGGGCATATCCCGACCCCTTCCAGAGCCCCTGCGGATCACGCAAAAGCTAAGTGGGCGGATTCACGGGAAAGTCGTGTTTGTTAATGTGCATGGTTTCGAGTGCATTCATCTCTTGGGAAAAGCGCCGGAAGGGCGCGTGAGATTGAAGCACTAGCTTGGGGAACCGGGTCTGAGGAAAGACCGCGTTCTGACACCCGGTCTGAGGGAAAACCGTGTTTTTGGGCAAAAGATAAGCCACGTGCGGCAGCGCACCCTAAAATTCCTGGATTGCGTGTTGAGAGAGTTTGCATGAAAGTGTGAGATCAGCAGAACGTTTGACAACGCTAATGCTTGTCCTTTGTTTTCTTTTAGTTTGAACCCGATGCGAACCTGAATCTTGGACTGCAAGGACGTGGCACAGGACTTGACAGTCTTGCAGGACTGGACGTTAAGGACTAAAGTAAAGCTAAGTGTGCTAGTACATGAGACTGTGTTCATGAAACTGTAATGGGCTAATGTCAACAATTGTTTGTTGCTACCTTGGTATGTTGTTGTAAGGCTCGAAAGAGCACCTTCAGGTTGGTTCAAGGGGTCTGGTGAGGGTGGCAGCACCTTTACATGTAGAGGTGTTACGGCAGCTCCATCAGCCAGTTTGAGGAAAGTGTGCAGGCATCGTTTACCCTAAAATCCCCAGTCCTATCCATGACTTCTTCCCAACCCTCTATCCGGTAATCCTAAAATCCCTTTACCTATCCAACCATCGAGACCCTAACCCTCCTTCCCCGCTCTGGTTGAGGAGGCCTGTGTTAAGCTCTGTCTTGCAGGCACTGAAACCATTGAGGGGGTGGTTGGTACTGCGTCGCTCCTGCGCCTAGGACCTGAGCATCTCTGACAGAAGCACAAGCCCACGTATATTCAGGCGCCTGAGTGGTGTAGCCAACCCCCATCACCATTATCGAAGAGATCGCCAAGGTTTTGCAGGACCTGCAAAGCGAACTAGCGGCGTCCAGACAGGACTATGCCACATTGTCAGCGCAGGTACGAAGTCTGGCCGCGCAAACAGCACCATTGCCGGGTCACGCACCAGTACAGGTGCAAGTCACCCCAGAGCCTCTGATTCCTCTGGCTCCACCCGAGCGTTATGCAGGAGACCCGCAGAAATTCTCTACCTTTATTACGCAATGCCGCCTCCATTTCCTTATGAAATCGGCAGCATTCCGATCCAATCAGTCTAGGACTGCTTTCGTTATCTCCTATCTCACAGGAGATGCAGCAGCATGGGCAAATCCCTTAGTCCAAAAAGACAATACTATCCTTTATGATTGGGACGAGTTTCTCAGTGAATTTGAGAAAATATTTAATCGTAGGGCTGCTACCCTGTGTAAGGATCGGGAATTGCTGACATTGAGGCAGGGAAATAAGGAACTAGTGACATATGTCACTCAGTTCAATCGGTTGATAGCCGAAGCCGAATGGCCACGCGAAAAAAGCATGTCCCTATTTCATCAGGGATTGAGGGATGATTTGAAAGATCTTATTGCCCAAGTTGACCCCCAACCCCGAGAATGCTCGGATATGATTGATCTGGCTATGCGATTGGATCATCGTCAAGCGGAGCGACGGGGGGATAGGAGGAAAGGAGAGTCACGTCCAGCAGCAAGGTTTGACCAATTTAAAGGGGCACGAGGGTCAATGGACAAGTCCGATGGAGATGAGCCGATGCAAATTGAGTCGGTTCGTGGTCCCCTATCAAAGGAAGAAAAAGAACGAAGGAGAAAGGATGGTGTATGCATGTACTGTGGGAAGTCCGGACACTTTGTTCGTGAATGCCCCACAAAGCCCAAGACTCAGGGAAACGCCTCGGCTCGTCGGTAGTGGGGGTCACCCGGTCGAGCCTGACTGATTGCAGGGCCCCGATAGAAGGTAGTCCCAATTTTGCCCCACACATTTCGGTAAGGGGGTGTCTTGGTTTTCAGGGTATTTCAAAAGAGGTCACCATGTTGATTGACTCGGGGGCAACGGGTAATTTTATAGATATCCAGTTTGCGGCCAGGTTGGGTATCCCTATCCAGCAAAAGGCAAAACCTGAGCCCGTACGCGCGTTAGATGGTACACCTCTATGCTCGGGACCCATCACACATAACACTCGTTTAGTGACCCTGAATTGTGGTATTGGGCATTGGGAATACATTACCTTCGACTTAATTGCTGCCCCGCAGTTCGGCCTTATCTTAGGGTTACCTTGGTTGAGAAAACATGATCCTCAGGTTTGTTGGACCTCCGGTTTGATAAAGTTTAGCTCTCCTTATTGTCGGGAGCATTGTAAACAGCCGGTGGCTGCGGCCTGTCAACTCGCAGGCATTACCGATGTTCAACCCGAAGCGCGCTTACAAGAACTACCCACAGAGTATTCGGACTTTGTAGACGTCTTCAATAAGAAAGCCGCTGAAACTCTGCCCCCACATCGGCCATTCGATTGCCGGATCGATTTAGAGCCAGGGGCAACGTTACCGTGCAGCCGCATATACGCTTTGACCGAGGCTGAAAACAAACACCTTCAGGAATATATTACAACGAACTTGCAAAATGGCTTTATTAGACACTCCAATTCCCCAGTGTCTTCTCCCTTGTTCTTCGTACCGAAGAAGTCCGGAGAACTCAGGACTTGCATAGATTACCGCGGGGTGAATCGGATAACCATCAAAAACCGTTACCCGCTTCCGCTCATCCCCGTCCTTCTAGATCAGGTTAGGGATGCGGTTATCTATACTAAGCTGGATCTTCGTGGGGCTTATCATCTTGTGCGGGTGCGCGAAGGTGACGAGTGGAAAACCGCCTTCCGAACAAAATTCGGATTGTACGAATATCAGGTTATGCCATTTGGTCTCTGTAACGCACCTGCTGCCTTCCAGCATTTCCTAGATGAGGTTCTTCGGGAATATTTGGACGTATGTGCCGTCGTGTACATCGATGACATCCTCATTTATTCCCATAGCCTAGAAGATCACGTTCAGCATGTACGCGCTGTTTTACAAAAGTTAAGGGAAAACCATTTATATGCCAAACTCGAGAAATGTGAGTTCCACCGTACTACCGTGGAATTCTTGGGGTACTACCTTACTCCGACAGGCGTACAAATGGATGCAAAAAAGGTGAAGGCCATTCTAGATTGGCCCCCGCCAGCCAATGTCAAAGACATACAATCCTTTTTAGGATTTGCAAACTTCTACAGACGGTTCGTCCAGAATTTCTCTGAGCTGGTTACTCCAATCACGAGACTTCTTCGCAAGGGCTGCCCGTTTATTTGGGACGCCTTGGCTGAGCAGGGATTTCAACGGCTCAAGAAGGCCTTTACCGATGCACCGGTATTGAAACATCCGGACTTGTCCCAGCCATTTGTGGTGGAAACGGACGCTTCCAGCCATGCGCTGGGAGCTGTTCTGTCCCAACGTGATCCTCAGACGGGGCTCTTACACCCAGTAGCCTATTATTCAAGAAAGCTGCTTCCAGCAGAAGTCAACTACATCATTGCAGACAGGGAACTATTGGCCATAAAGGCAGCCTTTGACGAATGGCGGCACTACTTGATGGGGGCACGTCACACAGTGACGGTTATTACCGACCATCTCAATCTTCAGTTTATTAGGACTGCCAAGACCTTGAGTCCACGTCAATTGCGTTGGGCCCAGTATTTCGCAGAATTTGATTTTATAATCACATACAGACCTGGAACGAACAATCGTAAAGCTGACGTTTTGTCCCGCTATCCAGATAAGGTCTCTGAGGAAGTAAAAATCGTGTCTCAGCCAATAGTCCCTCCAGTGCAAATACTGGGTTTAGCTACCAACATCTTTGAGAGCATCCAAAAGGAACTTTCCGTGCATGATCTCCACCAATGGTGCAAGCAGGTCCCTCAGCACACCATTTTGGATGGACTCCCATATCATGGGCAATCGTTGTACTTGCCTACACCCCAGCTACAAAAACAGGCGATGTCATGGTGCCACGATTCCTCCCTAGCGGGTCATCCCGGTAAGGCAAAGACTTTAGAATTAGTGGGGAGACATTTTTGGTGGCCAAAGTGGCGGCTTGATGTCCAGCAATACGTACGACAGTGTGCAATATGTGCTCTGAACAAAGCCGATCACCAGAAACCAGCAGGCCTCCTACGTCCCCTGCCAACACCAACAACTCCTTGGCATACAGTTACCATGGATCTAATAGTTGAATTTCCACAAGTGCAGGGCTTTACCTCCATACTGGTGGTAGTGGATGCCTTTTCTAAAATGGCTCATTTTATCCCCTGCAAAGGGGTTCCAACAGCTAAAGAAATCGCCGAATTATTCCTGCAAAACGTGGTTCGGCTTCATGGCCTTCCATGCCGTATAATCACAGATAGGGGTCCACAGTTCACCTCCAGGTTCTGGCGCGAATTTTGTAACATCATTGGTATGGAAATTCGGTTATCCTCGGGATATCATCCCGAGACGGACGGCCAAACCGAACGTGTGAACCAGGGGCTTGAGCAGTTCCTGCGTTGCTTAGCCGCAGGACGGGAGATAACATGGGTTCAACATACTTGGCTAGCAGAAATGGCATATAATAATGCTGTTCATTCTTCCACAAAACGATCCCCGTTCTTCTGCTTGTATGGAAGACATCCACGGATTTTACCTTCATCCGTCCCAACAGCAGAAACGGCACTGCCTACGATAGCAGGACAACGGATCGGAATAGAGCAGGTTTGGAAGGAGGTGCAGGATAATCTCATAAAAGCCAAAAAGGTGTACAAAGCTTATGCCGATAAACATCGACGTGCTAGCCCTGTATATCATAAAAACGATTTGGTATGGTTGTCCACTCGTAACTTACGATTAGAGGGACCAAAAAAGTTACAACCTCGCTATCTAGGCCCATTTAGCATTGAGAAAGTAATCAACCCAGTAGCGGTACGACTGGCCCTGCCCTCTCAGATGAAAATCCACCCGACTTTCCATACGTCACTGTTGAAACCAGCCCCGCCTGGGATACGCACTCAAAAAGCACCCCCGATACTTGTACAGGGGGAACCGGAATATGAAGTCCGAGCAATTCTGAACTCTAAAAAAAGGAATGGCCAAGTCTATTATTTAATCGACTGGGTTGGATACGGGCCAGAAGACCGCTCCTGGGAACCCTCACACCATGTACATGCCCCACGATTGCTGCGCACTTTTCACAAAAACTGCCCTGAAAAACCTGGGGGACCTGCCTTCCGTGGGAGGGGGAGTGCTGTCAGGGGTAAGACTGGCCTTGGTCCCAGTACTGTTGGCACTGTGGGGCCTTGGACCATGAAGAAACCCGGATCCAAAGGGTTTCCGTACTTTAAAGGGCTGTTGTGCCCTTTCTGCAGACAGATCCAGCGTTCTGCCCGCCGGAACTACAATTCCCAGCAGGCTTCGCGGGCCCGCGAGCCAATGGGAAGCCGCGCTGGGTGTGGCACGCGACGAATGTGCATGCGCAAGCCCCGAGGCACGGGGCTTGTGCTCGAGACGCCGAGGAGAGAGTACGTGAGCCCAGCAGCTCCCCGGAATCCATACGCGAGGGGCCAAGAGCCACAGGAACCACGATCCGGCCCCTCGCATACACAAGATAAGTGCCGCTCACCCCAGGGAGAGTCAGGGATCCTAGGGGAAGCGCAGGGGGCATATCCCGACCCCTTCCAGAGCCCCTGCGGATCACGCAAAAGCTAAGTGGGCGGATTCACGGGAAAATCGTGTTTGTTAATGTGCATGGTTTCGAGTGCATTCATCTCTTGGGAAAAGCGCCGGAAGGGCACGTGAGATTGAAGCACTAGCTTGGGGAACCCGGTCTGAGGAAAGACCGCGTTCTGACACCCGGTCTGAGGGAAGACCGTGTTTTTGGGCAAAAGATAAGCCACGTGCGGCAGCGCACCCTAAAATTCCTGGATTGCGTGTTGAGAGAGTTTGCATGAAAGTGTGAGATCAGCAGAACGTTTCACAACGCTAATGCTTGTCCTTTGTTTTCTTTTAGTTTGAACCCGATGCGAACCTGAATCTTGGACTGCAAGGACGTGGCACAGGACTTGACAGTCTTGCAGGACTGGACGTTAAGGACTAAAGTAAAGCTAAGTGTGCTAGTACATGAGACTGTGTTCATGAAACTGTAATGGGCTAATGTCAACAATTGTTTGTTGCTACCTTGGTATGTTGTTGTAAGGCTCGAAAGAGCACCTTCAGGTTGGTTCAAGGGGTCTGGTGAGGGTGGCAGCACCTTTACATGTAGAGGTGTTACGGCAGCTCCATCAGCCAGTTTGAGGAAAGTGTGCAGGCATCGTTTACCCTAAAATCCCCAGTCCTATCCATGACTTCTTCCCAACCCTCTATCCGGTAATCCTAAAATCCCTTTACCCTTTACCTATCCAACCATCGAGACCCTAACCCTCCTTCCCCGCTCTGGTTGAGGAGGCCTGTGTTAAGCTCCGTCTTGCAGGCACTGAAACCATTGAGGGGGTGGTTGGTACTGCGTCGCTCCTGCGCCTAGGACCTGAGCATCTCTGACAGACACTATGGATTCTGTAGTGTAGTTAGCGGTAGGTGGGTTGAATTTCGAATGCCTACGTAGGCCTGTTTCATTTTCTTCACCAATCGGGAACACCACACACAATTAAGACTACAAGTGACAGTACAAATTCACTGTTGGTACAAGCCTGTACTACACAGTAAAGTGGTAGCGATGGCTGAGCAGCCAGACTTATCTCAAGAGCAAGTGAGCAGTATCAAATAGTTACACAAGGGACAGCAATCACTATGATTCACGCAAACACTGACTCAAGGTTTCCAAGTAAAATAAAATACATTTATTTACTCTTTAGTTATATAACATTTCACTATCATAAAGCAGTTTAAAAATCACAATCTTAATACGCCACAGCACTCCCAATAAGTTCCAGACAAGTTAAGCTCACAAAATGAAGTGGGAGCCAAATGGCACTCCAGAAAATTCAAAAGGGAGGGAAAGACAAAGTTAGGCAGAAATTGAACCACACCAACAGGGAAGTACTCAGTGCAATTGAGCAAGAGGAACTACAGTAATAGAATCAGGGAAAAAAGGCTTAAGGCCAAAGTCACTAGGTCAAAAGTATTTTGCTAAAGATCACACGGTTCAGGGTAGTTCGCGGTAAAGTTTGTGCCACGGTTCTGGACCAGGTTGGTTGGCAGAAGAGTTAGTGTAAAGAGAAGAGAAGGACAAGCCCTCAGATTGGAGAAAGACCGGTGAATGAACAAAACGAACAACCGGATTTGCACAGTACCTTAAAACGGAGAGGAAGCTGTAGCTGAGGTGGATGTTCCTGGTAGGTCCAGCAGGCTCACAGTTCCTGAAGCGACTGTTAGACTGACATGAAGTAGGAAGACTGGAGGGTCCTGCACCACCCAGGGAAGAAACCAGCAGCAGAGCAAAGCAACAAATAAAAGGTGCGCTCCTTAAAACCCAAGCAGGCTCCGACCTTCCTGGCTATCCGGCCCACTGTAGCTCTGTACAGCAAATTCAACCAGAGGAGGGGTCCTTGCTTGGAGTTTGGGCGAACTGGTTGGTCTCACCAACTCAAGGGACAAAGATTCCTGGTGGATCTTCTCTGTCATTGGAGTTTGAGAATTCGGACCCGCAGCAGGGTTTCACTGGGCGGTTCAGCCGTGGTAGGGGTCCTCTTCCATCAGCTCCTCATCGGTTCTTTTGTTCCAGTGGCGACTCTGCCTTTCCAGTCCCAGAGACCTGCTTTTATGCAGTTTTCCCCCATTCACACAGCCTGGATGTCAATCACACAGCAGGGTGGCTGTCCTGGCAAGGACAGTCACCCAGCCAATCAAACAGGAGTGTGATTTGGGTTACCAAGGGAACCCATGACAGGGGTTTTAAGACTCCTCCCTCACATCCTGCCTACCCAGACTTTCAGGCACCTTAAGGAGGGCTTCTGTGCAGAAGCCCACGAAAAGAGGACAACAAAGGGACCAAACCTGGTTTGGTGCAGAGAGTAAAACACGAGAAAGACTTTAACAAAAAGAAATGGCGAATAAACCCAGCCGGAGCCGAATTAAAATATATTTGGTCAAACGGGTTTATGTTTGAGGCTACAAAACTAGCCTAAAACAATACCATAGTTACTTAAGATAACCGCGGTAGAAAAGATGGGGTAGTTACCACTGCCATTAGCCAAGTCTTGATGAAAAGGAAGTGAAACAGTGCACCAAGAGAAACAGACAAAAAGGGATAAGAATTAACCCTTTCCAATACTCCATGTAAAATGGGTTGTACTGGATCTGTGATTTAAAGAGACTACATAAAGTTAATGGCAACTTTACATGTTTCTGGGAGACAGTAGTCAGTCCCAGAAAAATGGAGTCAGTGGGAAGTCTAAAAGACAGCCCTGTGTCAATGCACTGAAGGTGCTGTGTAACACACATACAAATGATGCTCATGGAGTAGGTCACACAAATGGTAAAAACACACACAGCAAAACACATATAAGAGTAGGGGAAAAAGGCTCACACTCTTACCAGGTGAAAAAAAGTAAACCCAAGAAATCCAGCAAAGCTGCTGAGGGACTCAGTAGGTAAGGGAAATTAGCCATTTATGAGAATTCTCCCTAACACTCACCCCCTCCAGGAGGGTTTACAGGCCGATTCATGGAATAATTAGCGCGGCGCAGGTGGCCAAAACGTGCAATTCGCAGTGGAATAGCAAAAATCGCAGTGCAAGTGCAAAAATTGCACGAAAAGCAGCGCACATCGATTCATGGAAGGCCGTGCGCGAGAAAACCATCGGATGTGCGCTAAAAAAGTATGCGGCGCACGTTGGCGCACAGGCCATCTAACGGCGTGCGCCAGGTCACAGCGAAAATCGCACAGGCCACAGCGAAAATCGCACATAGCGCAGCGCACACAACAAAAGTAGGCGGAACACGGGGCGTAACACTCGGAATGGGGAACAACTTGCCAAAATGTGGGCGTCACAGGGGAAGTACAGGGTGCAAGTGCGCGGAACGCCCACACGCTCGCCTACAACCCGTATTCATGGAATCGAATAGGGCAAAAAAGCGCACGGTCAAACCAGCGCACAGGCACAAACACGACCGCCACAAGAAAGCAGGCGGTAGCGTCTCTGCGCCTGTAATAAATGTGCGCCAAAAGGTGCGCCAACAAATAGCACCTATATACAGCCATGATGAATGTCCTATACTGTGGCCCTCCAGGACAAATGACGTGCAAAGGGGTACCCACAAACACGGACACCCGCTGACTGAAAAATAACGTGTGCGTGTATTCCCGGGTGCGCGGGAAGTCTCACACGTGATTTGGCAGGGTACGTGGATTTCAGGGGTGCGCGGGAAGTTCCACACGCGATTTGGCCGGGTACGTGCACGGGAATTTCCACACGCGATTTGTCTGGGTACGTGGATCTCAGGTGTGTGCGGGAAGTCACACATGCGATTTGGCAGGGTACGTGGATTTCAAGGGTGCGCGGGAAGTTCCACACGCGATTTGGCCGGGTACGTGTACGGGAATTTCCACACGCGATTTGTCTGGGTATGTGGATCTCAGGAGTGCGCGGGAAGTCTCACACGCCATTTGGCAGGGTACGTGGATTTCAGGGGTGCGCGGGAAGTTCCACACGCGATTTGGCCGGGTACGTGCGTGGGAATTTCCACACGTGATTTGTCTGGGTACGTGGATCTCAGGGGTGCGCGGGAAGTCTCACACGCGATTTGGCAGGGTACGTGGATTTCAGGGGTGCGCGGGAAGTTCCACATGCGATTTGGCCAAGTACGTGCGCGGGAATTTCCACACGCGATTTGTCTGGGTACGTGGATCTCAGGGGTGCGCGGGAAGTCTCACACGCGATTTGGCAGGGTACGTGGATTTCAGTGGTGCGC
The DNA here is from genome assembly GCF_040938575.1 of Ambystoma mexicanum. Taxonomy (NCBI): domain Eukaryota; kingdom Metazoa; phylum Chordata; class Amphibia; order Caudata; family Ambystomatidae; genus Ambystoma; species Ambystoma mexicanum. Next base: position 704,586,470 of record NC_090926.1, on the reverse strand, counting down.
GGGAAGTTCCACACGCGATTTGGCCGGGTACGTGCGCGGGAATTTCCACACGCGATTTGTCTGGGTACGTGGATCTCAGGGGTGCGCGGGAAGTCTCACACGCGATTTGGCAGGGTACGTGGATTGCAGGGGTGCGCGGGAAGTTCCACACGTGATTTAGCCGGGTATGTGCGTGGGAATTTCCACACGTGATTTGTCTGGGTACGTGGATCTCAGAGGTGCGCGGGAAGTCTCACACGGAATTTGGCTGGGTACGTGGATTTCAGGGGTGCGCGGGAAGTACCACACGTGATTTGGCCGGGTATGTGCGCGGGAATTTCCACACGCGACTTGGCTGGGTATGTGGATCTCAGGGGTGCGCGGGAAGTCCCACACGCGATTTGGCAGGGTACGTGCGCGTGAATTTCCACACGCGATTTGGCTGGGTACGTGTATGACAGGGGTACGCGGGAAATTCTACACGCGATTTGGCTGTGTGCTCCCAGGTATTCCCTGTACACCCTCCACGGCCCCTGCAGTCAGCCGACACCACAGGGGACTACTCTGCACACCTGCTCATGTCACCCAGCACCCCCACCCCCCAGCAGTGCAGGGGCAGCCTCCACCAGGCCCCCACTCATGTCTCCCACCACCCCCACCCCCCAGCCACCAGGGGCAGCCTCCACCAGGCCCCCACTCATGTCTCCCACCACCCCCACCCCCCAGCATCCAGGGGCACCCTCCACCAGGCCCCCACCCATGTCTCCCACCACCCCCACCCCCCACCCACCATGGGCAGCCTCCGCCAGGCCCCCATCCAAGTCTCCCACCCACCCCCACCCCCCCAGCAGTGTGGGGCACCCTTCACCAGGCTCCCACCCAAGTCTACCACCACCCCCACCCCCCAGCCACCATGGGCAGCCCCCACCAGGCCCCCACTCATGCCCAACTCATGTCTCCCACCACCCCCACCCCCCAGCAGTGCAGGGGCACCCTCCACCAGGCCCCCACTCATGTCCCCCTGCACCCCCACCCCCCAGCATCCAGGGGCACCCTCCACCAGGCCCCCACTCATGTCTCCCACCACCCCCACCCCCCAGCATCCAGGGGCACCCTCCACCAGGCACCCACTCATGTCCCCCTGCACCCCCACCCCCCAGCAGTGCAGGGGCACCCTCCATCAGGCCCCCACTCATGTCTCACACCACCCCCACACCCCAGCATCCAGGGGCACCCTCCACCAGGCCCCCACTCATGTCTCCCACCACCTCCACCCCACCAGCAGTGTGGGGCACCCTCCACCAGGCCCCCACTCATGTCTCCCACCCATCCCCATCCCCCAGCAGTGCAGGGGCACCCTCCACCAGGCTCCCACCCGTGTCTACCACCCCCCCCGCCCCCCAGCCACCATGGGCAGCCCCCGCCAGGCCCCCACTCATGTCTCCCACCACCCCCACACCCCAGCATCCAGGGGCACCCTCCGCCAGGCACCCACTCATGTCTCCCACAACCCCCACCCCCCAGCATCCAGGGGCACCCTCCACCAGGCCCCCACTCATGTCTCCAACCACCCCCACCCCCCAGCAGTGTGGGGCACCCTCCACCAGGCCCCCACTCATGTCTCCCACCCACCCCCACCCCCCAGCAGTGCAGGGGCACACTCCGCCAGGCCCCCTCTCATGTCTCCCACCACCCCCACCCCCCCAGCAGTGTGGGGCACCCTCCACCAGGCCCCCACTCATGTCTCCCACCACCCCCACCCCCCAGCCACCAGGGGCAGCCTCCACCAGGCCCCCACTCATGTCTCCCACCACCCCCACCCCCCAGCATCCAGGGGCACCCTCCACCAGGCCCCCACCCATGTCTCCCACCACCCCCACCCCCCACCCACCATGGGCAGCCTCCGCCAGGCCCCCATCCATGTCTCCCACCCACCCCCACCCCCCCAGCAGTGTGGGGCACCCTTCACCAGGCTCCCACCCAAGTCTACCACCACCCCCACCCCCAGCCACCATGGGCAGCCCCCACCAGGCCCCCACTCATGCCCAACTCATGTCTCCCACCACCCCCACCCCCCAGCAGTGCAGGGGCACCCTCCACCAGGCCCCCACTCATGTCCCCCTGCACCCCCACCCCCCAGCATCCAGGGGCACCCTCCACCAGGCCCCCACTCATGTCTCCCACCACCCCCACCCCCCAGCATCCAGGGGCACCCTCCACCAGGCACCCACTCATGGCCCCCTGCACCCCCACCCCCCAGCAGTGCAGGGGCACCCTCCATCAGGCCCCCACTCATGTCTCACACCACCCCCACACCCCAGCATCCAGGGGCACCCTCCACCAGGCCCCCACTCATGTCTCCCACCACCCCCACCCCACCAGCAGTGTGGGGCACCCTCCAGCAGGCCCCCACTCATGTCTCCCACCCATCCCCACCCCCCAGCAGTGCAGGGGCGCCCTCCACCAGGCTCCCACCCGTGTCTACCACCCCCCCCGCCCCCCAGCCACCATGGGCAGCCCCCGCCAGGCCCCCACTCATGTCTCCTACCACCCCCACACCCCAGCATCCAGGGGCACCCTCCGCCAGGCACCCACTCATGTCTCCCACAACCCCCACCCCCCAGCATCCAGGGGCACCCTCCACCAGGCCCCCACTCATGTCTCCAACCACCCCCACCCCCCAGCAGTGTGGGGCACCCTCCACCAGGCCCCCACTCATGTCTCCCACCCACCCCCACCCCCCAGCAGTGCAGGGGCACCCTCCGCCAGGCCCCCTCTCATGTCTCCCACCACCCCCACCCCCCAGCAGTGTGGGGCACCCTCCACCAGGCCCCCACTCATGTCTCCCACCCACCCCCACCCCCCAGCAGTGCAGGGGCACCCTCCACCAGGTTCCCACCCGTGTCTACCACCGCCCCACCCCCCAGCCACCATGGGCAGCCCCCGCCAGGCCCCCACTCATGTCTCCCACCACCCCCACCCCCAGCATCCAGGGGCACCCTCCACCAGGCCCCCACTCATGTCTCCCACCACCCCCACCCCCCAGCATCCAGGGGCACCCTCCACCAGGCACCCACTCATGTCCCCCTGCACCCCCACCCCCCAGCAGTGCAGGGGCACTCACCACCAGGCCCCCACTCATGTCTCACACCACCCCACCCCCCAGCATCCAGGGGCACCCTCCACCAGGCCCCCACTCATGTCTCCCACCACCCCCACCCCCCAGCATCCAGGGGCACCCTCCACCAGGCCCCCACCCATGTCTCCCACCCACCCCCACCCCCAGCCACCATGGGCAGCCCCCACCAGGCCCCCACTCATGTCCAACTCATGTCTCCCACCACACCCACCCCCCAGCAGTGCAGGGGCACCCTCCACCAGGCTCACAACCATGTCTACCACCACCCCCACCCCCCAGCCACCATGGGCAGCCCCCACCAGGCCCCCACTCATGTCCAACTCATGTCTCCCACCACCCCCACCCCCAGCAGTGCAGGGGCACCCTCCACCCGGCCCCCACTCATGTCCCCCTGCACCCCCACCCCCCAGCATCCAGGGGCACCCTCCACCAGGCCCCCACTCATGTCTCCCACCACCCCCACCCCCCAGCATCCAGGGGCACCCTCCACCAGGCCCCCACTCATGTCCCCCTGCACCCCCACCCCCAAGCATCCAGGGGCACCCTCCACCAGGCCCCCACTCATGGACCCCTGCACCCCCACCCCCCAGCAGTGCAAGGGCACCCTCCACCAGGCCCCCACTCATGTCTCACACCACCCCCACCCCCCAGCATCCAGGGGCAACCTCCACCAGCCCCCCACTCATGTCCCCCTGCACCCCCACACCCCAGCAGTGCAGGGGCACCCTCCACCAGGCCCACACTCATGTCTCACACCACCCCCACCCCCCAGCCACCAGGGGCAGCCTCCACCAGGTACCCACTCATGTCTCCCACCACCCCCACCCCCCAGCAGTGCAGGGCAGCCTCCACCAGACCTCCACTCATGTCTCCCACCACCCCCACCCCCCAGCATCCAGGGGCACCCTCCACCAGGCCCCCACTCATGTCCCCCTGCACCCCCACCCCCCAGCAGTGCAGGGGCACCCTCCACCAGGCCCCCACTCATGTCCCCCTGCACCCCCACCCCCCAGCAGTGCAGGGGCACCCTCCACCAGGCCCCCACTCATGTCCCCATGCACCCCCACCCCCCAGCAGTGCAGGGGCACCCTCCACCAGGCCCCCACTCATGTCTCCCACCACCCCCACCCCCCGCAGCCTCCACCAGGCCCCCACTCATGTCCCCTTGCACCCCCACCCCCCAGCACTCATGGGGCAGCCTCCACCAGGCCCCCACTCATGTCCCCTTGCACCCCCACCCCCCAGCAGTCATGGGGCACCCTCCACCAGGCCCCCACTCATGTCTACCACCACCCCCACCCCCCAGCCACCATGGGCAGCCCCAACCAGGCCCCCACTCATGTCCAACTCATGTCTCCCACCACCCCCACACCCCAGCAGTGCAGGGGCACCCTCCACCAGACCCCCACTCATGTCCCCCTGAACCCCCACCCCCCAGCATCCAGGGGCACCCTCCACCAGGCCCCCACTCATGTCTCCCACCACCCCCACCCCCCAGCCACCAGGGGCAGCCTCCACCAGGCCCCCACTCATGTCCCCTTGCACCCCCACCCCCCCAGCAGTGTGTGGCACCCTCCACCAGGCCCCCACTCATGTTTCCCACCCACCCCCACCCCCCAGCAGTGCAGGGGCACCCTCGATCAGGCTCCCACCCGTGTCTACCACCCCCCCACCCCCCAGCCACCATGGGCAGCCCCCGCCCGGCCCCCACTCATGTCTCCCACCACCCCCACCCCCCAGCATCCAGGGGCACCCTCCGCCAGGCCCCCACTCATGTCTCCCACCACCCCCACCCCCCAGCATCCAGGGGCACCCTCCACCAGGCCCCCACTCAAGTCTCCCACCAACCCCACCCCCCCAGCAGTGTGGGGCACCCTCCACCAGGCCCCCACTCATGTCTCCCACCCACCCCCACCCCCCAAGCAGTGTGGGGCACCCTCCACCAGGCCCCCACTCATGTCTCTCACCCACCCCCATTCCCCAGCAGTGCAGGGGCACCCTCCACCAGGCTCCAACCCTTGTCTATGACCCCCCCGCGCCCCAGCCACCATGGGCAGCCCCCGCCAGGCCCCCACTCATGTCTCCTACCACCCCGACTCCCCAGTATCCAGGGACACCCTCCACCAGGCCCCCACTCATGTCTCCCACCACCCCCACCCCCCAGCATCTAGGGGCACCCTCCACCAGGCACCCACTCATGTCCCCCTGCACCCCCACACCCCAGCAGTGCAGGGGCACCCTCCACCAGGCCCCCACTCATGTCTCACACCACCCCCACCCCCCAGCATCCAGGGGCACCCTCCACCAGTCCCCCACTCATGTCTCCCACCACCCCCACCCCCCAGCCACCAGGAGCAGCCTTCACCAGGCCCCCACTCATGTCCCCTTGCACCCCCACCCCCCAGCAGTCATGGGGCAGCCTCCACCAGGCCCCCACTCATGTCCCCTTCCACCCCACCCCCCAGCATCCAGGGGCACCCTCCACCAGGCCCCCACTCATGTCCCCCTGCACCCCCACCCCCCAGCAGTGTGGGGCACCCTCCACCAGGCTCCCACCCAAGTCTACCACCACCCCCACCCCCCAGCCACCATGGGCAGCCCCCACCAGGCCCCCACTCATGCCCAACTCATGTCTCCCACCACCCCCACCCCCCAGCCACCAGGGGCAGCCTCCACCAGGCCCCCACCCATGTTCCCTTGCACCCCAACCCCCCAGCAGTCATGGGGCAGCCTCCACCAGGCCCCCACTCATGTCCCCTTGCACCCCCACCCCCCAGCAGTCATGGGGAACCCTCCACCAGGCCCATACTCATGTCCCCCTGCACCCCCACCCCCCAGCATCCAGGGGCACCCTCCACCAGGCCCCCACTCATGTCCCCCTGTACCCCCACTCCCCAGCAGTGCAGGGGCACCCGCCACCAGGCCCCCACTCATGTCTCACACCACCCCCACCCCCCATCATCCAGGGGCACCCTCCACCAGGCCCCCACTCATGTCTCCCACCCACCCCCACCCCCCCAGCGGTGTGGGGCACCCTCCACCAGGCTCCCACCCATGTCTACCACCACCCCCACCCCCCAGCCACCATGGGCAGCCCCCACCAGACCCCCACTCATGTCCAACTCATGTCTCCCACCACCCCCACCCCCCAGCAGTGCAGGGGCACCCTCCACCAGGCTCCCACCCATGTCTACCACCACCCCCACCCCCCCAACCACCATGGGCAGCCCCCACCAGGCCCCCACTCATGTCCCCCTGCACCCCCACCCCCCAGCAGTGCAGGGGCACCCTCCACCAGGCCCCCACTCATGTCTCCCACCACCCCCACCCCCCAGCATCCAGGGGCACCCTCCACCAGGCCCCCACTCATGTCCCCCTGCACCCAGGTCCTCACAATCCCCAATCATGTGCGTTATGGTCAGCCTCCACAGCCAAAAGGCCCTACCAAGTAACCCATTCACCCACATGCAAATGGAAATGACATGTTACACCCCCAATCTTCATAAAGCAAATGAACCCATGTCCGTCACACACAATGGTTGCAAATGAATGGGAAAACACCCAATATGACATGCATGAAACCAATGAGATGATACCACACAGTGAAGTATGAAAACAAAATTGTATTAAAAAAAATTGAATGCAAATGAAATGAAACAAACTACAATGGCAATGAAAAAAGATAAGCTGCATGTCCGTCTAAAAAAATCAAAACTACAAATCCAAATCCAAAAAAATGTTGTTCAAAGTCACATTAAAAATAAAATCAATTCGAGAGATAAAAATAAATGCAAAGACCATTGCTCCATGGAGAATAAATCAAAAATAAAAAAATAAAACAATCCAATGAAGAACTATGTACAAAACATCCAAGGGTCCATGAGCCCAACTGAACAAAGGAAACCTACAAAAACCCTAACTAAAATGGAACTATATACAAAAAGTGGAGCAGTGTCCGTCGACTCCAAATCATAAGAAGAAACAAATGAAACCTAAAACTAAAGAACTATATACAAAGGCGGCGGGCAAGTCCAGCGGCTCACTCCGTGGTGTTCCGGGCCAGGGCATCATCAAACTCCTCGTCTATGTCCCGGAGGCGGTCCTGTTCCATGGCCCCGAGGGTCCGCAGGGACGACGCCATCTGCTCCTCCAACCCCCTGCGGATTGCCTCGAGGCACTCGGCCCTCCTCAGGGCCCTCCGCATGGAGTTCTCCGCCCTGACCATCGTGAGCCGAGCCTCTTCCGCCCGCCGCCGCTCTGCACCTATCTGCTGGCCCAACCGCAGCCACACGGAAGACATTTCCTGTCCTGGGTCCTCCTGATCTCCGGCCGATGCCTGCCCCTCCGATGTTGATGGCCCCGAGCCATGATGCCTCCCACGTTGACTCTGCTGCTGCCTCCGACGCAACTGCCTCTTCCAGCACGACGGCATCCAGGCTGATGGAATCCACCGACGCCGTCGTGCACGTGCCCTGCCTGATGATGCCGGCACATCCTCCATCTGCTGGGGTACAGTTGCTGTGGTGTCCACCCCTGCTGGACCTCCGACTCCCGACTGTGGCAGGGATGGGATCCCCACCGAGCTGGCTGCATCGGTCAGGGCAGGTCCACAGGGGCCCCTGGTGGCATCTGGGCCGGAAGACGGCAAGGAGAACGACCGGCGTATAGCCTCCACAGAGGAGGAGAGGGCCGCCAGATTGGCCGACACATGCAGGAAACCCCCGAACATGGAAGATCCCAATTGGGCCACGTCGGCACGGTGCTCTTCGTGATGATGTGCGTGCTCCTCCCGGGAAGCATGCACGTCATCACGAATTGCACCCACGCGCATCGCAACCCCAATCAGGACCTTCTCCATATGGACACGGGTCCCCTCGTCCGCAGGTGGAGGGGAGTCAGGTGACATGGACATCCCCTCTACCTGCGGACGGGCCTGGGACGGGGCATCCCTGCTGGTGCATGGTGGTGCACTCACAGGGTCAGGGACAGCGACATGCACAGGCCCCTCCACGGTGACCTGTGCTGCCTCCTGTCCCTGCCCCTGGACTGCACCACTTGCACCAGCAGGGATGCCCCCACCAGGCCCCATGTGTGCCTCAGTGGCGGCCTCCTCCTCCTCTGTGGAAACCACCAACCTGGATGGCTCCTCACCATCTTCCGCCATAGCAGGCCCCTGTGGGGGCTCACCCACCACTTCCGCTGCAGCCGTGGGGGCATCCCTGCCGCCTTGCTCCACAGCGCCGTCTCCGCCCTCTTCTTCACTAGCCGCTGCGTAGAGGGAGACATAGAACACAAGCATCAGGGTACTGTTCAATGGTCCCCTAGACAGGAAGCAATAGCAGATGAGTACCACTGTCAAAGTACACTTCCATCATGTCCCTCCACAACACATGGGTCAGTCCAGGCAAAACACACACAGTAACAGGCATGGTGCATGCCATGGACATTTCCATACATGTCCAATGGACTCTTGAAACATACAATGATATGGAACTCACATGCATCATGGGTCATGCCTATCACATGCACACACTTCACCTCAGTCACATCCATCTGGCCTCATACACCCCAAACACAGCGGATACAAGGGTAACTAGGCTGCATCAGTGAATCTGTGCATTGTCACACACATTTGTCATGCATCCATGGCATTCACAAGTCACAGACACCCAGGTCAGACACACAGACATGGCTACCATATATGTACCTGGCATTAGCACCCATCCCTCACCCCCGCCCATGGCCAGGAACAGAGACTGGCATCCTCTCATGTGTAAAATCTGCATAGGGCTCCCCATGTGGCATTTAAACACATGCAACAACCATGTGGTTCACACATCACTGGTCGCACATGCATTACCATGATGTCCCTGCACACATACATGCATACATGGCCTATGTCACACATACAGGCAAGTATCAGACAACCAGCACAACGCAACATGCCCTGTCTCACACAGCAATGCTTGGACACTTACCGCTCAACTCCAGTCGGGTCTCCCTCTCAAGGATCTGGGCGTGGAGCGCTGGGCGTACGCGTTCCAGGACCCTCATCTGGATGGAACTCATGCGGCCCCGGCCCCCCTCCACGAGGCGCCGGGCCTTCACGAGGGTCCTGGACCTCAAGTCCTCCCAGCGCTTCTTGATCTTCTGGATGTCGCGGGTTGTCACCCCCTCCGCATTGATGGCAACCACACAGTCGGCCCAGATCCTCTCCCGTCCTTCCTTGCTGGCGCGGGACGATCCAAAGAGGGCATCATACTGCCCCAGGACATGCTCCACCAGGACACCAACTTCGGTGGCAGTGAAGCTGGTGCCCCTCTGCCCCTCTGGCCTGGGGTTGCCACTGGTGCCAGATGTGGAAGTGCCCGACATGGCAACCCCAGAGGCAGGAGTGGGTGGGCAACTGGGTCCTGGGGCTGGGCTGTGGAGCGATGTTATCCCAGTCGGGAGTCTTCAGTTCCAGCAGGGGTGGACACAGCAACTGGACCCCTGCAGATGGCTGATGTGCAGGCACCAAATGGCAGGGCACGGTGGCAGCAGGCAGGCAGGCAGCAGCAGGAGATGGCACGTGGGAGGCTGCTCGGGGCACTGTGGGGCAGTAATTCAGCCTTCTGGGCAGGAGCGTGGTCTTCTGTGTGTTTTCGCGTGGCCATCTTGATACGGAGTGATTTGGCACGTGAAAATCCTGCATGTCAACGTGAAATTCAGGGAAAGGCCCTTAGCGCGTAAGCGCGTCAGCACGCATACGCGATTCTATTGGACCGAAGGCCCTCAGCGCGTAAGCGCGTCTGTGACGTGACCCACATGGGTGTTTCCCTCATAGAACGTGATAACGGAGCACACGTGGAAAGACTGCACGTCAAAGTGTCATCGTGTGTAATTGGACAAAAGTGCGCGTACACGCGATTGGCCTATGTACGTGTATTTCAGGGGTGCGCGGGCACTTACACACACGAGTACATCAGCGCACGTGTATACCAGGGTGCGCAGGAATTTACACACTCTATTGGCCTGGGTACTGGATTTCAGGGGTGCGCGGGAAGTTTCACACACGAGTACATCAGCGCACGTGTATACCGGGGTGCGCGGGAATTTCCACACGCTATTGGCCTGGGTACTGGATTTAAGGGTGCGCGGGAAGTTTCACACGCGAGTACATCAGCGCACGTGTATACCGGGGTGCGCGGGAATTTCCACACGCTATTGGCCTGGGTACTGGATTTCAGGGGTGCGCGGGAAGTTTCACAGGCTCGCCTACAACACGCGCAAAGAAACACGTACGCCAGTAGGAAGCAGGCATACGTCGACCCGCGACGCATAAATTTGCGCGCAAACAAAATAACAAGCTCAGATGCCAGGATGAATATACCGTTCCTAGCAGCAGTGGCCGTGGGCTACCAAAGGAGGAGGAGGATAGTCAGGGCCAGAATATTCACACCCAGAACCAGCCTTTTCGGGATGCCTGATGACCAGGTGTATGGGAGGTACAGGTTTCCACCACACATAATACTGGACCTGGTGAGTGAGTGGGAGGATGACCTCACATCACCCACCCTGTGCTCCCAAGCACTCAGCCCCCTGGAGAAGGTCCTCAATGTACTGCACTTCTTAGCCACTGGATCATTTCAGCGGACAAGTGCCATAGTGGGTGGGGTGTCACAGGCCACGCAGTCACGCTGCCTACACCAGGTCTTGAACATCATCACTGCACGCCCATCAGTCCGCAGGCACATATACCTGCCCAGAACACCTGCAGAATGGCATGCTGCCGCCCTGGATTTTTACGGTGTGGCACGATTCCCCAAAGTGCTAGGTGCATTCGACTGCACCCATGTGGCTCTACGTCCCCCCAGGGCATCTGAGCACATCTATAGGAACCGCAAGCACTGGCATTCCATCAACGTGCAGGTAGTATGTAATGCCAAGGGAATCATCACCTCAGTATATGCCAACTATCCCGGGTCCACCCACGACAGCTTCATTTACCGAATGTCCACCCTAAGACGGGACCTAGAAGCTGGGCGGCATGGCGATACATGGCTGATTGGTGAGTATGAATGCCACTGCACATGCATGCATGTCAGATACTGAGCAAGGTCGCAACCCCACCAATGATACCAATCACCACCTCCACAGGGGACAGTGCCTACCCTCTCAGCCCCCACATGATGACGCCAATTCGGAACCCCACCATGCCACCCGAGGTAAGATATAACACAGCCCACATTGCAACCCGGGGCATAGTGGAGCGCACATTCGGAGTGCTTAAGTCACGCTTTCGCTCCCTTGACCGTTCTGGCGGGCAGCTGTTATACGCTCCCCCAGTAGGTTGCAGGATCATAGTGGCAGCATGTGTCCTGCACAACGTTGCAACACGCCGGGGCCTGGCCGTGGACATGGTGGTGGCCCCACATCCCCAACCACATGCACGGCTGCTGCGCATGGGAGGGGGAAGGGCACGGGGGGAGGCAGCCCGTACACAGCTAGTGGCTAATTACTTCACCTAGAAATCAAACCCCTGTGGAGTGCACACTGCCCTGGCACATACCATCTGACAATCAATGATGACTCAACCTGACACTGATCCTGAATGTCTGGAGAATCAACCGTCAAAACCATATCAGCCTGAGATTGTTCACCTGGAAGTGTTACAATGTGTGCATCCCTACCTACACAGACACCACCAATGCAGTTTTGTGAAAAAACACATTCAAGCAGCTAAAATGAATACCCACTTGCAAAATGAAACATGAGGACAGTGCCATGTCACCCAACCCATCCCCAGCACCGCCACACGACACACCGTGCCATGTCATGCTATGTGCAGGTAAACAAAGTAATCCCCACAACATGACACAAGTGTCACAATGTACAGTGTCCCTAATTGAAACTCGCGACACCTGAAATACAGGACCAACAACACACTTGAGCAGGTATTTAGCAATAACACTTATCAGCCACTGACCCTCAAAACTACCATTAACATTACATTACGAATGTAAGGAATTAGTAGTCTCACCACCTGGAAATGCCTGCACTCCCACCACTTCCAACTGTACAGTGTTGCCGCCATGTAGAGTTGTAGGTGCACTGCTGCCAACATGGACCCCATCTCCAAAGTAGAGGGCCTTGTGTAGACATGAGGAAAGGACCTGCAAATTAGGAGGTAGACACAGATGATGAGTTACACATCAATGCAACATGCAGTGTACAACACAGCAGCAATATGCACTAGGAATGTATACACAGTATTGACTAGACTACCCACACATGTAGTGGGAGTCCAATGTCACCATGTACGTCAATGTCACTTGGGCACACCCTTTGCAAGCCCATGGAAACGGGAAGCAGGAGGGGTGTGTGTGATAAAAACCCAAACATCTGAACCAAATACATGACAAGCCTGCATGTGCCCAGCCACAATGCAGTGTATGCCCACAGGAGCCACGGAAGGCAACACATTGTTCCAAAAAAAAAAAAAAGAAAGAAAAAGAAAAATCAAAAATGGCCATTAATGGGCCCGGGGGGGGGGTTGGGGAGGCCACCCAGGAGGTCCGAGGACAGGGTGCACACCAAAACCCACCTGTGTGGATCTTGGGAAAAAAAACACCTCCATGGGCTAATGGCCCACACGGCTACCCTGTTGTGGGAGTATCACTGCTGTCGCTATTATCACCCTGTGCAGCTGCATCCGGAGGTGGTTGCACTATGGGAGGCAGCCCACGCAAGGCCCTAGTCTGCTCCTCCATGGCTGCAAGCATGCGGGTGTGGTAGGTCTGGTTCTGGAGGATGAGTGTGCGGAGGTCCCCATGCAACAACTCACGGGATGCCCGGACCTCCGCCCTAGTTGCCTGCATCTCAGCTGAGAGCGTACGGGTGAGATGCTCCAGCTGCTGTTCTGTCCTTCGGTTTGTTGAAGCCTCAAGCTCAACAAGAGTCGTCCTGAGGTGAAGGAGCTCCTGCCTCAGGGCTTCCCTGTGGCCCTGGGACTCTATGGAGATGGCTTCCTGCAGAGTCGCCAGTGCCGCCCGCCTGTCCCTGTTGGACGCCAACATGTCCTCTCTGTGTGACTGGCAGATGTAGTCGGTTGCCTGCTGTAGTTGCTCCATCAGCCTTTCGGGGGGGACAATGGAAGTGGCCACCCTATCCAAGGCCTGAGCCATCATCTCTGATGATGCTGCCTGTTGGGTTGCCATACCGTAAATGGATTGCTCCCATGCGGTATTGCCAGGTGGCGTACGGCCACCACGTCGGCGGGCACCACACCTGTCTGGGGCAAGGCGAACTGCGCCTTTCTGTGCCGGCACTGCCTGAGGCTGCAGGACTGCATTCCCCCTCTGATCTGCTGGCCCAGGAACAGGATCAGATGTCGCGGAGTGTGACCCTGCATCCGTAACCACCAAAGGCGTAGCTGCCAACACTGACATCCCCATTGAGGGTTCTGACCCCGGTGCAGGTGGGTGGGACAGAACAGAATCCCTCCCAGGAACACTCACCTGCGACGGCACGTAGGTCTCATCATCCGAATCAACACCTGAGTACAGCTCGGGGGAGGTGCAGCCAGAGACACCCCTTGAGAGCACGACCTGCAGCAGTTGTGGGTTCTCACCCACCACCACACCATGTCCCTCACTGGTGGTCGGTCGGCCCTCGGACCCCTCCTGGGTCTGCACCATCTCCACAACCCCAGCAGTATCAGGTGCGTCTTCCCCTGCAAAGACATAAAAGAAAACAAATGGAAACAGGCATTAGCACCATGGCACACACTGAGGGCTGAGAAGCAAGAGAACCAGTACTTGATTGACACATGTCCCACATGACTAAAATCCTCCCATGCATGCACCCTCACTGCGTTTGAAGTGCAGGCAAATGGCACACACTGATGACACCAAGATGGAAGATGAACACATTTTCTACATGCTGCCTGGCAGTGGCATCACACATTGGCCTGTGATTGCCAGGTGAAATACACATGCCATCACACAGATGGCATGTACCATTGCTATTGAGTGAAGATGGAGAGGAGGGCAGCACTTATTCATTCAGTCCAGTTCCCGCATGTAATAGCTTTTCTAATTCAAACAGGTCTGATTTTTCACCTGGAGCTGCCAGTCCAAAATGGTCCGATTGCACAGGGACATGTGTGAACAAATGATATCCAGGTAACAAAGTCACTCCACTTTACCATAGCCATGTCAGACATGTGACTACAGGACTGAGAAATGCCTATTAAAAGTGTTGGAATGCAAACAATCTGCCTGAATGAACAGAGAAAAATAAGCAACAATGTTTTGGCAAGGTGACACTTCAAGGGCAACTGGCGTGCTGTTGGCCTAGATGTCTACTGTTGGCAGAAGGGATACTGCTATGGCCAAATGCTGCTGCGCAGAATGTATTGCATGAAGCACATGGGTGACCCAAACGACTCAGGCGCACACACCCTCACCTGGCACACAAACAGAAGCCCTCACACACACACCATGCACATGGATGACACACACATGCATGTGCACTCACCGGACAATGCCTCATAATCAGGCAGATCTCCCACGCCTTGGATCTGTTCCTCCGTGACGTAGGTCCCAGCGACTGACTCATGTGGAGTGAGTTCCATGTCTTCTACTGGAGACCCACCTCCAGTCACTAGAGTTGCGGCATGACTTGAGGCCAGCTTATTCTTTGCCCTGCGCTTTAGGTCATTCCAGCGCTTATAGCAATCATTGGCTGTGCGCCTCATGATTTCAAGGGCACTTACGATGTCCGCAACGGTTTGCCAGTGTGCCTGGCGTTGTGCAGGTGTGGTCTTGGATCCTGCAACAATGACCATCTCGTTATCATGTGCGGACACATACTCGACAAGTGCATTCAGTTCGGCATCCGTGAAGCTGGGCTTCCTCGACGGGCCGGACTGTGTAGCCGTGTCTGGGGCATCAGCCTGTGCCGGACGAGCACTCTTCCTCTTCCGCTTGGAAGGTGGTGGTGATCCTGAGTGTCCTGCGCCGCTCTGGACACTAGGGGCAGGAGCCCTGGTGGACTCTGTATCAGGAGTGTGGGATTGCACACTTAGCATGGGAGTTGGTGCAGGCATTGGCTCAAGTGTAATGGTGTCAGGAGGGAATGTCAGCAGGATGGACTAGGACCGACACTGTCCTGGCTGGGTGTGTGAGAGCTGGGGTGGATGGAGCCGCAGCTGCCCCTGCAGCCTCTCCACCCTGCCTACTTGGTGCAGCAGATGACCTTGCTGCCCCTGATCCACGTGGCCTGATGACATCAACGTGCACCAGCGCACGTGTCATAGGCCTGCTGACCTGGAAGTCAGCCATGGAGTCAGCCAGGTCTGGTGCCACAATGGGCTGGTCCAATAAGGGCTGAGCATGGATGGTGTCAGCCACATCAGCCTCAACCGGGGGGGGTTATGGGTGCCCTTGACTGGTCCTCCACACATGGGGGGACAGGGTCATCCTGCAAGTAACGACCACGTCCCCTACCGGATCCACCACGGCCACCACTTGTGGCTCGTCCACCTTTGCCACCCTTACGGAATCCTCGCCTCCCAACCAATGCACTGATGTTAATGTGCGTATGGGAGTGGCTGTAAATTATTGTCCTGGGCAATTGGGGGTCAAAGGGGTTGGGTACCAGATGGTAATTGTACCCTAGTGCTCTAGCAAGGCTGAATGTGTCCCCTGGGGAAAGATGACAGGTCACGCAACGCACAGGAAGCCCAAAAAAGGGAGATGACGTGCACGCAACCCCTCCTAGACCACGTGTGCGGAAAAAAAAACCTGCACTACGCTGTGGCACCCAGTAACACAAGAATGAACGTATGCGTGTCACACGCAGCCTAGAATGACCTCTGAAGGGGTAGGCTACACACGGGGCAAGCACAGATGTTAGATACGTGCGTGACTCACCGTCTGCCAGGAAAAAGAGTGTGAAAAAGAAGCGCGTTTGGCTGGCAACACCCGGCCAAAAGAAGATTTGTACGCTGTCTGAGGAGACAGGACAACAGTAGAAGGGAACACTGTTTGAGGGAATAGGCCCAGGAAAACCAGAAAAAGAGAAAAAAGAGAAAAAGCTGTCAGAGGTAACAGGGAGTACGAACATGAAACGCTGTGAAGTAAATCGCGTGTGAAACGACAAGAAGTACAGAATTCACCCACTCGCTCTCCACGAAAAGCACGTACAAGGAAATGGTGTTCTACACGTACCTTTTATGCAGGCCCACACGTCCAGCGTCACTTACGCGGCGTGTACGCGCTAGAGCCATTTCCACCAATTACACGCTTTGTCACTTCTGCGTGTAGGGCCATTTCCACCAATTACACGCTTTGTCACTTCCGCGTGTACGCGCTAAGGCCATTTCCACCAATTACACGCTTTGTCACTTCTGCGTGTAGGGCCATTTCCACCAATTACACGCTTTGTCACTTCCGCGTGTACGCGCTAAGGCCATTTCCACCAATTACACGCTTTGACACTCGGACGTGTCTTTCATTTTTTTAACACGCAACATTTCCAACGTGTGCCCTATTCAACGTGCACGTGACTTCATAGGCGCGCATACGCTGGTGACGCTTACGCGCTAAGGTCCTTTCCTCGAATTACACGCAGACGTGTTGGATTTTCACGTGCAAAATCACTCCGTATCAAGCTGGCCACGCGTTCACACACGGAAGACCACACTCCTGCCCAGAAGGCCAAATTTCTGCCCCCCAGAGCCCTGAGCACGCTCCCACCTGCCATCTGCTACTGCCTGACTGCCTGCTGCCCACGTGCCCTGCCATTTGCTGCCTGCACCTCAGCCAGGGGTGCTGTTGCTGTGACCACCCCTGCTGGAACCGAAGACTCCCGACTGCTTTTCCATCGCCCCACAGCCCAGTCCCAGGACCCAGTTGCCCACCCACTCCTGCCTCTGGGGTTGCCATGTCGGGCACTGCAACATCTGGCACCAGTGGCCACCCCCGGCCAAGGAGGGAGAGGGGCACCAGCTTCACTGCCAGCGAAGTTGGTGTCCTGGTGGAGCATGTCCTGGGGCAGTATGATGCCCTCTTCAGAAGGTTGCGCGCCGACAAGGAAGGACGGACTCGGATCTGGATGGACATCGTGACTGCCATCAACGCGGAGGAGGTGGCAGTCCGCAACTACGAACGTGTCAGGAAGCGCTGGGAGGACTTCAGGTCCAGGACCCTCAACAAGGCCCGGCACCTCCTGAAGGCAGCGGATGCTAAGGGGCGCCGGGCCCACTTGTCGGAAGATCAGATGAGGGTCCTGGAACGCATATCCCCAGCGCTCCACATCCAGGTCCTTGAGAAGCAGACCCGTCTGGAGTCGAGCGGTAAGTGTACATGCATACTGATTGTAAGCTCTGCGTGTGGTGGTGTGCCAGGAGTGTGCAGGTTGAACATGTATTTTTATGTGGCCAAGTAGGGGGGTGTACAGGGCCGTGAGGGTGATACATGCGAGGGGTCTCATGTGTGACACATGGATGGTGCTTGTGTGTGTGTGCTTGCATGGTGGAATGATTGTCAGGTGTGACATGGATGTCGATCAAAACACTGCGACAGTTGGCGGAGGTGTACACATGCATGCAAGTTTGGTGTTGTGTGTGCATGTGTAGTGTACTCCCTATGTTGCATGTGATGTGTGGATGACCTTTGGCTGCTCATGCTGTTGTATGTGAATGGATGGTGCTGGCTGTTGCAATATGGCTGTGGTATGGCTCATGTGTGCAAGTTGAAATGACATGTGTGTTGGGGATTGTGATGCCATGTCTGAGGTTTACCAATGCCACTCATGTATAACTGTCATGTGTGTATGAGTCCATTTTACAGTGCCCTGATGCCTGTGTTTTCTTTCTCCCTGTCTGCAGCGTCAACTGATGAAGAGGGCGGAGAAGGTGCTGTGGAGCACAGCGGCAGGGGTCGCACCACCAGCCGGAGACGCAAGGCCCGGATCCCCTCCTAGGTTGTGATCTCGTCGGGGAGTGAGAGAGTCCTGTGCCGCGTCCCAGGCCGCAGCTGCCGAGGGGAGGTCCAAGAGGCGGAGGTTGGAGTTGGACTCCTCGGCAGCAGAAGGGGCAGCTGGGACCCCACAGGGCCCAACGGAGGAAGATGACACGGAGTCATCCAGGTTGGTGGGGGGTTTGGTGGAGGAGGAGGCCGTGCAAGCGACAGTGGCGGGGTCTGGAGGTGGGGATTCCACTGGTGCTAGTGGTGCAGTGCAGGATCAGGGACAGGAGGCAGCACAGGCCGCCGCAGAGGTGCCTGTTTGCAATCCTATCCCTGCTCCTGTCACTGCATCATCTTGCACCAGCGGGGATGCCTACCTCCAGACCCGTTCTCAGGGAGAGGATTGGCTTACAACACCTGGCCTTCCTCTCCCTGCGGATGTGGCTATCCTGCACCAGGTTGAGCCTGTCCAGGGTGGGGTGGCGTTGCGTCAACGGGCCATGCGAGCTGACCTGCAGTCTTTTCATGATGAGTCTGCACGTCTTCTCGCATGGCTCGTTGACCGCGTTGACCCATTGGGACAGCTCACCAGGGCTGGATGCCTCCGTTTCCTGGACCTTGTTCCGACCCCCTTCTCCACAGAACCCCCTATGCCCCAGTCGTCCTCCATGCCATCTTCCCACCCATGTGTCACCTGGGTGCCCTGTGGAGCTGCCTCCGACCGTGCGGCCAGGCTGGTGGACAACAGATCCCTGCCACAGTCGGGAGTCGGACGTCCAGCAGGGGTGGCCACATCAACGACTGCACCCCAGCTGGAGGAGGATGTGCAGGCACCATCGGACAGGGCACATGGACAGCAGCAGCTGCAGCAGCAGGAGGCTGTAGGTGGGAGCCACGATAGCTCGGGGCCTTCAACATCGGAGGGGCAGGCATCGGCCGGAGAGCAGGAGGACCCTGGACGGGAAGTGTCTTCCTTGTGGCAGCGGTTGGGCCACGCCATAGATGCGGAGCAGCGGCGGGCGGAAGAGGCGCGGCTCACGATGGTCAGGGCGGAGAACTCCATGCGGAGGGCCCTGAGGCGGGCCGAGTGCCTCGAGGCAATCCGCAGGGAGTTGGAGGTGAACATGTCGGCGTCCCTGCGGACCCTCGGGGCCATGGAACAGGACCGCCTCCGGGACATAGACCAGGAGTTCGATGATGCCCTGGCCCGGAACACCACTAAGTTAGCTGCTGGACTGGCCCGCCACCATTGTATATAGTTATTTAGTGATAGGTTTCCTTTGCAGTTTATTTTTATTTGGAGTCGATGGACACTGATCCACCTTTTGTATATAGTTCCATTTTAGATAGGTTTTTTGGTAGGTTTCATTTCTTCTCTTGGGATGATGGACCCTGAATACTTTGTACATAGTTGGACTTTGGATTTAGATATTTCTTTTACTATGAATATTTTTTCCCATGGAGCAATGGTTTTCTATTTCTTTTTTCCCTCCATTTCCTTTTCATGGACTTGAACTTTGGAACATATTTTTTGGATTATCATTTATTGATTTTAATTTGAAAAGGGACAGCCAGCTTAATTTTGTTATTTTTTTACTTGTGTATTTTGGTTAATTGTGATTGCCATTGCTGTTGTTTTTAATACATTATTTGGACTTTTTCATTCTTCAATGTGTGGTTTCATCTCATTGTTTTCATGCATGTCATGATATGGGTTTTCAGGTTCACTTGCAACCATTGTGTGTGTTGATTTACATTGTTTCCATTGGAGTAGTATCATGGGCACATGTAATACTTGGTTGTGTCTTTGGGCTGTGGTGGCTGGCCATGAGGCACATGCTTGAGGATTGTCAGGGCCTGGGGGCAGGGGGACATGAGTGGGGGCCTGGCAGAGGCTGCCCATGGTGGGTGGGGGTGGTGGCAGACATGGGTGGGGGACTGGTGGAGGGTGCCCCACACTGCTGGGGGGGTGGGGGTGGTGGGAGACATGAGTGGGGGCCTGGCGGAGGCTGCCCATGGTGGCTTGTGGGTGGGAGTGGTGGGAGACATGGGTGGGGGCCTGGTGGAGGGTGCCCCTGCACTGCTGGGGGGGTGGGGGTGGTGGGAGACATGAGTGGGGGCCTGGCAGGGGCTGCCCATGGTGGCTGGCGGAGGCTGCCCATGGTGGCTTGTGGGTGGGGGTGGTGGGAGACATGGGTGGGGGCCTGGTGGAGGGTGCCCCTGCACTGCTGGGGGGTTGGGGGGGTGGTAGACACGGGTGGGAGCCTGGTGGAGGGTCCCCCTGCACTGCTGGAGGGTGGGGGTGGGAGGGAGACATGAGTGGGGGCCTGGTGGAGGGTGCTCCACACTGCTGGGGGGTGGGGGTGGTGGGAGACATGAGTGGGGGCCTGGCGGAGGCTGCCCATGGAGGGTGGGGGGTGGGGGTGGTGGGAACATGGGTGGGGGCCTGGTGGAGGGTGCGCCACACTGCTGGGGGGGTGGGGGTGGTGGGAGACATGAGTGGGGGCCTGGCGGAGGCTGCCCATGGTGGATGGGGGGTGGGGGTGGTGATAGACATGAGTGGGGGCCTGGTGGAGGGTGCCCCTGCACTGCTGGGGGGTGGGGGTGCAGGGGGACATGAGTGGGGGCCTGGTGGAGGGTGCCCCATGACTGCTGGGGGATGGGGGTGCAAGGGGACATGAGTGGGGGCCTGGTGGAGGCTGCCCCATGACTGCTGGGGGGTGGGGGTGCAAGGGGACATGAGTGGGGGCCTGGCGGAGTGTGCCCATGGTGGCTTGGGGGTGGGGGTGGTGGGAGACATGGGTGGGGGCCTGTTGGAGGGTGCCCCTGCACTGCTGGGGGGGTGGGGGTGGTGGGAGACATGAGTGGGGGCCTGGCGGGGGCTGCCCATGGTGGCTGGGGGGTGGGGGGGTGGTAGACACGGGTGGGAGCCTGGTGGAGGGTGCCCCTGCACTGCTGGGGGGTGGGGGTGGGTGGGAGACATGAGTGGGGGCCTGGTGGAGGGTGCCCCACACTGCTGGGGGGGTGGGGGTGGTGGGAGACATGAGTGGGGGCCTGGCGGAGGGTGCCCCTGCACTGCTGGGGGGTGGGGGTGGGTGGGAGACATGAATGGGGGCCTGGTGGAGGGTGCCCCACACTGCTGGGGGGGTGAGGGGGGGTGGGAGACATGAGTGGGGGCCTGGTGGAGGGTGCCCCTGGATGCCTGGGGGTGGGGGTGGTGGGAGACATGAGTGGGGGCCTGGCGGAGGGTGCCCCTGGATGCTGGGGGGTGGGGGTGGTGGGAGACATGAGTGGGGGCCTGGCGGGGGCTGCCCATGGTGGCTGGGGGGTGGGGGGTTGGTAGACACGGGTGGGAGCCTGGTGGAGGGTGCCCCTGCACTGCCGGGGGATGGGGGTGCGTGGGAGACATGAGTGGGGGCCTGGTGGAGGGTGCCCCACACTGCTGGGGTGGTGGGGGTGGTGGGAGACATGAGTGGGGGCCTGGCGGAGGCTGCCCATGGTGGGCGGGGGGTGGGGGTGGTGGGAGACATGGGTGGGGGCCTGGTGGAGGGTGCCCCACACTGCTGGGGGGGTGGGGGTGGTGGGAGACATGAGTGGGGGCCTGGCGGAGGCTGCCCATGGTGGGAGACATGAGTGGGGGCCTGGCGGAGGCTGCCCATGGTGGCTGGGGGGTGGGGGTGGTGGGAGCCATGGGTGGGGGCCTGGTGGAGGGTGCCCCACACTGCTGGGGGGGTGGGGGTGGTGGGAGACATGGGTGGGGGCCTGGTGGAGGGTGCCCCACACTGCTGGGTGGGTGGGGGGGTGGGAGACATGAGTGGGGGCCTGGCGGGGGCTGCCCATGGTGGCTGGGGGGTGGGGGGTGGTAGACACGGGTGGGAGCCTGGTGGAGGGTGCCCCTGCACTGCTGGGGCGTGGGGGTGGGTGGGAGACATGAGTGGGGGCCTGGTGGGGGCTGCCCATGGTGGCTGGGGGGTGGGGGTGGTGGGAGACATGAGTGGGGGCCTGGTGGAGGCTGCCCCACAGTGCAGGGGGGTGGGGGTGGGTGGGAGACATGAGTGGGGGCATGGCGGAGGCTGCCCATGGTGTGTGGGGGGTGTGGGTGGTGGGAGACATGGGTGGGGGCCTGGTGGAGGGTGCCCCACACTGCTGGGGGGTGGGGGTGGTGGGAGACATGAGTGGGGGCCTGGCAGAGGCTGCCCATGGTGGCTTGGGGGTGGGGGGTGGTGGGAGACATGGATGGGGGCCTGTTGGAGGCTGCCCCACAGTGCTGGGGGTGGGGGTGGTGGTAGACATGGGTGGGAGCCTGGTGGAGGGTGCCCCACACTGCTGGGGGGGTGTGGGTGGGTGGGAGACATGAGTGGGGGCCTGGCGGAGGGTGCCCCTGCACTGCTGGGGGGTGGGGTGGGTGGGAGACATGAGTGGGGGCCTGGTGGGGGCTGCCTATGGTGGCTGGGGGGTGGGGGTGGTGGGAGACATGAGTGGGGGCCTGGTGGAGGCTGCCCCACAGTGCTGGGGGGTGGGGGTGGTGGTAGACATGGGTGGGAGTCTGGTGGAGGGTGCCCCACACTGCTGAGGGGGGTGGGGGTGGGTGGGAGACATGAGTGGGGCCTGGCGGAGGCTGCCCATGGTGGGTGGGGGGTGGGGGTGGTGGGAGACATGGGTGGGGGGCTGGTGGACGGTGCCCCACACTGCTGGGGGGTAGGGGTGGTGGGAGACATGAGTGGGGGACTGGCAGAGGCTGCCCATGGTGGGTGGGGGGTGGGGGTGGTGGTAGACATGGGTGGGAGCCTGTTTGGGGCTGCCCATGGTGGCTGGGGGTGGGGGTGGGGGTGGTGGGAGCCATGGGTGGGGGCCTGGTGGAGGGTGCCCCACACTGCTGGGGGGGTGGGGGTGGTGGGAGACATGGGTGGGGGCCTGCTGGAGGGTGCCCCACACTGCTGGGGGGGTGGGGGTGGTGGGAGACATGAGTGGGGGCCTGGCGGGGGCTGCCCATGGTGGCTGGCGGGTGGTGGGTGGTAGACATGGGTGGGAGCCTGGTGGAGGGTGCCCCTGCACTGCTGGGGGGTGGGGGTGGGTGGGAGACATGAGTGGGGGCCTGGTGGGGGCTGCCCATGGTGGCTGGGGGGTGGGGGTGGTGGGAGACATGAGTGGGGGCCTGGTGGAGGCTGCCCCACAGTGCTGGGGGGTGGGGGTGGGTGGGAGACATGAGTGGGGGCCTGGCGGAGGCTGCCCATGGTGGGTGGGGGGTGGGGGTGGTGGGAGACATGGGTCGGGGCCTGGTGGAGGGTGCCCCACACGGCTGGGGTGGTGGGGGTGGTGGGAGACATGGGTGGGGGCCTGGTGGAGGGTGCCCCACACTGCTGGGGGGGGTGGGGTGGTGGGAGACATGAGTGGGGGCCTGGCGGAGGCTGCCCATGGTTGGTGGGGGGTGGGGGTGGTGGGAGACATGGGTGGGGGCCTGGTGGAGGGTGCGCCACACTGCTGGGGGGGTGGGGGTGGTGGGAGACATGAGTGGGGGCCTGGCGGAGGCTGCCCATGGTGGGTGGGGGGTGGGGGTGGTGATAGACATGAGTGGGGGCCTGGTGGAGGGTGCCCCTGCACTGCTGGGGGGTGGGGGTGCAGGGGGACATGAGTGGGGGCCTGGTGGAGGGTGCCCCATGACTGCTGGGGGATGGGGGTGCAAGGGGACATGAGTGGGGGCCTGGTGGAGGCTGCCCCATGACTGCTGGGGGGTGGGGGTGCAAGGGGACATGAGTGGGGGCCTGGCGGAGTGTGCCCATGGTGGCTTGGGGGTGGGGGTGGTGGGAGACATGGGTGGGGGCCTGTTGGAGGGTGCCCCTGCACTGCTGGGGGGGTGGGGGTGGTGGGAGACATGAGTGGGGGCCTGGCGGGGGCTGCCCATGGTGGCTGGGGGGTGGGGGGGTGGTAGACACGGGTGGGAGCCTGGTGGAGGGTGCCCCTTGCACTGCTGGGGGGTGGGGGTGGGTGGGAGACATGAGTGGGGGCCTGGTGGAGGGTGCCCCACACTGCTGGGGGGGTGGGGGTGGTGGGAGACATGAGTGGGGGCCTGGCGGAGGGTGCCCCTGCACTGCTGGGGGGTGGGGGTGGGTGGGAGACATGAATGGGGGCCTGGTGGAGGGTGCCCACACTGCTGGGGGGGTGGGGGTGGTGGGAGACATGAGTGGGGGCCTGGTGGAGGGTGCCCCTGGATGCCTGGGGGTGGGGTGGTGGGAGACATGAGTGGGGGCCTGGCGGAGGGTGCCCCTGGATGCTGGGGGGTGGTGGTGGTGGGAGACATGAGTGGGGGCCTGGCGGGGGCTGCCCCATGGTGGCTGGGGGGTGGGGGGTTGGTAGACACGGGTGGGAGCCTGGTGGAGGGTGCCCCTGCACTGCCGGGGGATGGGGGTGCGTGGGAGACATGAGTGGGGGCCTGGTGGAGGGTGCCCCACACTGCTGGGGTGGTGGGGGTGGTGGGAGACATGAGTGAGGGCCTGGCGGAGGCTGCCCATGGTGGGCAGGGGGTGTGGGTGATGGGAGACATGGGTGGGGGCCTGGTGGAGGGTGCCCCACACTGCTGGGGGGGTGGGGGTGGTGGGAGACATGAGTGGGGGCCTGGCGGAGGCTGCCCATGGTGGGAGACATGAGTGGGGGCCTGGCGGAGGCTGCCCATGGTGGCTGGGGGGTGGGGGTGGTGGGAGCCATGGGTGGGGGCCTGGTGGAGGGTGCCCCACACTGCTGGGGGGGTGGGAGTGGTGGGAGACATGGGTGGGGGCCTGGTGGAGGGTGCCCCACACTGCTGAGTGGGTGGGGGGGTGGGAGACATGAGTGGGGGCCTGGCGGGGGCTGCCCATGGTGGCTGGGGGGTGGGGGGTGGTAGACACGGGTGGGAGTCTGGTGGAGGGTGCCCCTGCAATGCTGGGGTGTGGGGGTGGGTGGGAGACATGAGTGGGGGCCTGGTGGGGGCTGCCCATGGTGGATGGGGGGTGGGGGTGGTGGGAGACATGAGTGGGGGCCTGGTGGAGGCTGCCCCACAGTGCTGGGGGGTGGGGGTGGGTGGGAGACATGAGTGGGGGCCTGGCGGAGGCTGCCCATGGTGTGTGGGGGGTGTGGGTGGTGGGAGACATGGGTGGGGGCCTGGTGGAGGGTGCCCCACACTGCTGGGGGGTGGGGGTGGTGGGAGACATGAGTGGGGGCCTGGCAGAGGCTGCCCATGGTGGCTTGGGGGTGGGGGTGGTGGGAGACATGGATGGGGACCTGTTGGAGGCTGCCCCACAGTGCTGGGGGGTGGGGGTGGTGGCAGACATGGGTGGGAGCCTGGTGGAGGGTGCCCCACACTGCTGGGGGGTGGGGTGGGCCGGAGACATGAGTGGGGGCCTGGTGGGGCTGCCTATGGTGGCTGGGGGGTGGGTGTGGTGGGAGACATGAGTGGGGGCCTGGTGGAGGCTGCCCCACAGTGCTGGGGGGTGGGGGTGGTGGTAGACATGGGTGGGAGCCTGGCGGAGGGTGCCCCACACTGCTGAGGGGGGTGGGGGTGGCTGGGAGACATGAGTGGGGCCTGGCGGTGGCTGCCCATGGTGGGTGGGGGGTGGGGGTGGTGGGAGACATGGGTGGGGGCCTGGTGGAGGGTGCCCCACACTGCTGGGGGGTAGGGGTGGTGGGAGACATGAGTGGGGGACTGGCAGAGGCTGCCCATGGTGGGTGGGGGGTGGGGGTGGTGGTAGACATGGGTGGGAGCCTGTTTGGGGCTGCCCATGGTGGCTGGGGGGTGGTGGGAGCCATGGGTGGGGGCCTGGTGGAGGGTGCCCCACACTGCTGGGGGGGTGGGGGTGGTGGGAGACATGGGTGGGGGCCTGGTGGAGGGTGCCCCACACTGCTGGGGGGTGGGGGTGGTGGGAGACATGAGTGGGGGCCTGGCAGAGGCTGCCCACGGTGGCATGGGGGTGGGGGTGGTGGGAGACATGGATGGGGGCCTGTTGGAGGCTGCCCCACAGTGCTGGGGGGTGGGGGTGGTGGTAGACATGGGTGGGAGCCTGGTGGAGGGTGCCCCACACTGCTGGGGGGGTGTGGGTGGGTGGGAGACATGAGTGGGGACCTGGTGGGGGCTGCCTATGGTGGCTGGGGGGTGGGGGTGGTGGGAGACATGAGTGGGGGCCTGGTGGAGGCTGCCCCACAGTGCTGGGGTGTGGGGGTGGTGGTAGACATGGGTGGGAGTCTGGTGGAGGGTGCCCCACACTGCTGAGGGGGGTGGGGGTGGGTGGGAGACATGAGTGGGGCCTGGCGGAGGCTGCCCATGGTGGGTGGGGGGTGGGGGTGGTGGGAGACATGGGTGGGGGGCTGGTGGAGGGTGCCCCACACTGCTGGGGGTAGGGGTGGTGGGAGACATGAGTGGGGGACTGGCAGAGGCTGCCCATGGTGGATGGGGGGTGGGGGTGGTGGTAGACATGGGTGGGAGCCTGTTTGGGGCTGCCCATGGTGGCTGGGGGTGGGGGTGGGGGTGGTGGGAGCCATGGGTGGGGGCCTGGTGGAGGGTGCCCCACACTGCTGGGGGGGTGGGGGTGGTGGGAGACATGGGTGGGGGCCTGCTGGAGGGTGCCCACACTGCTGGGGGGGTGGGGGTGGTGGGAGACATGAGTGGGGGCCTGGCGGGGGCTGCCCATGGTGGCTGGCGGGTGGTGGGTGGTAGACATGGGTGGGAGCCTGGTGGAGGGTGCCCCTGCACTGCTGGGGGGTGGGGGTGGGTGGGAGACATGAGTGGGGGCCTGGTGGGGGCTGCCCATGGTGGCTGGGGGGTGGGGGTGGTGGGAGACATGAGTGGGGGCCTGGTGGAGGCTGCCCCACAGTGCTGGGGGGTGGGGGTGGGTGGGAGACATGAATGGGGGCCTGGCGGAGGCTGCCCATGGTGGGTGGGGGGTGGGGGTGGTGGGAGACATGGGTCGGGGCCTGGTGGAGGGTGCCCCACACGGCTGGGGTGGTGGGGGTGGAGGGAGACATGGGTGGGGGCCTGGTGGAGGGTGCCCCACACTGCTGGGGGGGTGGGGGTGGTGGGAGACATGAGTGGGGGCCTGGCGGAGGCTGCCCATGGTTGGTGGGGGGTGGGGGTGGTGGGAGACATGGGTGGGGGCCTGGTGGAGGGTGCGCCACACTGCTGGGGGGGTGGGGGTGGTGGGAGACATGAGTGGGGGCCTGGCGGAGGCTGCCCATGGTGGGTGGGGGGTGGGGGTGGTGATAGACATGAGTGGGGGCCTGGTGGAGGGTGCCCCTGCACTGCTGGGGGGTGGGGGTGCAGGGGGACATGAGTGGGGGCCTGGTGGAGGGTGCCCCATGACTGCTGGGGGATGGGGGTGCAAGGGGACATGAGTGGGGGCCTGGTGGAGGCTGCCCCATGACTGCTGGGGGGTGGGGGTGCAAGGGGACATGAGTGGGGGCCTGGCGGAGTGTGCCCATGGTGGCTTTAGGGTGGGGGTGGTGGGAGACATGGGTGGGGGCCTGTTGGAGGGTGCCCCTGCACTGCTGGGGGGGTGGGGGTGGTGGGAGACATGAGTGGGGGCCTGGCGGGGGCTGCCCATGGTGGCTGGGGGGTGGGGGGGTGGTAGACACGGGTGGGAGCCTGGTGGAGGGTGCCCCTTGCACTGCTGGGGGGTGGGGGTGGGTGGGAGACATGAGTGGGGGCCTGGTGGAGGGTGCCCCACACTGCTGGGGGGGTGGGGGTGGTGGGAGACATGAGTGGGGGCCTGGCGGAGGGTGCCCCTGCACTGCTGGGGGGTGGGGGTGGGTGGGAGACATGAATGGGGGCCTGGTGGAGGGTGCCCCACACTGCTGGGGGGGTGGGGGGGTGGGAGACATGAGTGGGGGCCTGGTGGAGGGTGCCCCTGGATGCCTGGGGGTGGGGTGGTGGGAGACATGAGTGGGGGCCTGGCGGAGGGTGCCCCTGGATGCTGGGGGGTGGTGGTGGTGGGAGACATGAGTGGGGGCCTGGCGGGGGCTGCCCATGGTGGCTGGGGGGTGGGGGGTTGGTAGACACGGGTGGGAGCCTGTGGAGGGTGCCCCTGCACTGCCGGGGGATGGGGGTGCGTGGGAGACATGAGTGGGGGCCTGGTGGAGGGTGCCCCACACTGCTGGGGTGGTGGGGGTGGTGGGAGACATGAGTGGGGGCCTGGCGGAGGCTGCCCATGGTGGGCAGGGGGTGTGGGTGATGGGAGCCATGGGTGGGGGCCTGGTGGAGGGTGCCCCACACTGCTGGGGGGGTGGGGGTGGTGGGAGACATGAGTGGGGGCCTGGCGGAGGCTGCCCATGGTGGGAGACATGAGTGGGGGCCTGGCGGAGGCTGCCCATGGTGGCTGGGGGGTGGGGGTGGTGGGAGCCATGGGTGGGGGCCTGGTGGAGGGTGCCCCACACTGCTGGGGGGTGGGAGTGGTGGGAGACATGGGTGGGGGCCTGGTGGAGGGTGCCCCACACTGCTGAGTGGGTGGGGGGGTGGGAGACATGAGTGAGGGCCTGGCGGGGGCTGCCCATGGTGGCTGGGGGGTGGGGGGTGGTAGACACGGGTGGGAGTCTGGTGGAGGGTGCCCCTGCACTGCTGGGGTGTGGGGGGGGTGGGAGACATGAGTGGGGGCCTGGTGGGGGCTGCCCATGGTGGATGGGGGGTGGGGGTGGTGGGAGACATGAGTGGGGGCCTGGTGGAGGCTGCCCCACAGTGCTGGGGGTGGGGGTGGGTGGGAGACATGAGTGGGGGCCTGGCGGAGGCTGCCCATGGTGTGTGGGGGGTGTGGGTGGTGGGAGACATGGGTGGGGGCCTGGTGGAGGGTGCCCCACACTGCTGGGGGGTGGGGGTGGTGGGAGACATGAGTGGGGGCCTGGCAGAGGCTGCCCATGGTGGCTTGGGGGTGGGGGTGGTGGGAGACATGGATGGGGACCTGTTGGAGGCTGCCCCACAGTGCTGGGGGGTGGGGGTGGTGGCAGACATGGGTGGGAGCCTGGTGGAGGGTGCCCCACACTGCTGGGGGGTGGGGTGGGTGGGAGACATGAGTGGGGGCCTGGTGGGGGCTGCCTATGGTGGCTGGGGGGTGGGTGTGGTGGGAGACATGAGTGGGGGCCTGGTGGAGGCTGCCCCACAGTGCTGAGGGGTGGGGGTGGTGGTAGACATGGGTGGGAGCCTGGCGGAGGGTGCCCCACACTGCTGAGGGGGGTGGGGGTGGGTGGGAGACATGAGTGGGGCCTGGCGGAGGCTGCCCATGGTGGGTGGGGGGTGGGGGTGGTGGGAGACATGGGTGGGGGCCTGGTGGAGGGTGCCCCACACTGCTGGGGGGTAGGGGTGGTGGGAGACATGAGTGGGGGACTGGCAGAGGCTGCCCATGGTGGGTGGGGGGTGGGGGTGGTGGTAGACATGGGTGGGAGCCTGTTTGGGGCTGCCCATGGTGGCTGGGGGGTGGTGGGAGCCATGGGTGGGGGCCTGGTGGAGGGTGCCCCACACTGCTGGGGGGGTGGGGGTGGTGGGAGACATGGGTGGGGGCCTGGTGGACGGTGCCCCACACTGCTGGGGGGTGGGGGTGGTGGGAGACATGAGTGGGGGCCTGGCGGGGGCTGCCCATGGTGGCTGGGGGGTGGTGGGTGGTAGACACGGGTGGGAGCCTGGTGGAGGCTGCCCCTGCACTGCTGGGGGGTGGGGGTGGGTGGGAGACATGAGTGGGGGCCTGGTGGGGGCTGCCCATGGTGCCTGGGGGGCGGGGGTGGTGGGAGACATGAGTGGGGGCCTGGTGGAGGCTGCCCCACAGTGCTGGGGGGTGGGGGTGGGTGGGAGACATGAGTGGGGGCCTGGCGGAGGCTGCCCATGGTGGGTGGGGGTGGGGGTGGTGGGAGACATGGGTGGGGGCCTGGTGGAGGGTGCCCCACACTGCTGGGGGGGTGGGGGTGGTGGGAGACATGGGTGGGGGCCTGGTGGAGGGTGCCCCACACTGCTGGGGGGGTGGGGGTGGTGGGAGACATGAGTGGGGGCCTGGCGGGGGCTGCCCATGGTGCCTGGGGGTGGGGGGTGGTAGACACGGGTGGGAGCCTGGTGGAGGGTGCCCCTGCACTGCTGGGGGGTGGTGGGAGACATGAGTGGGGGCCTGGCGGAGGCTACCCATGGTGGCTGGGGGGTGGGGGTGGTGGGAGACATGGGTGGGGGCCTGTTGGAGGCTGCCCCACAGTGCTGGGGGGTGGGGGTGGTGGTAGACATGGGTGGGAGTCTGGTGGAGGGTGCCCCACACTGCTGGGGGGGTGTGGGTGGGTGGGAGACATGAGTGTGGGCCTGGCGGAGGGTGCCCCTGCACTGCTGGGGGGTGGGGGTGGGTGGGAGACATGAGAGGGGGCCTGGTGGGAGCTGCCCATGGTGGCTGGGGGGTGGGGGTGGTGGGAGACATGAGTGGGGGCCTGGTGGAGGCTGCCCCCACAGTGCTGGGGGGTGGGGGTGGTGGTAGACATGGGTGGGAGCCTGGTGGAGGGTGCCCCACACTGCTGGGGGGGTGGGGGTGGGTGTTAGACATGAGTGGGGGCCTGGCGGAGGCTGCCCATGGTGGGTGGGGGGTGGGGGTGGTGGGGACATGGGTGGGGGCCTGGTGGAGGGTGCCCTACACTGCTGGGGGGTGGGGGTGGTGGGAGACATGAGTGGGGGACTGGCAGAGGCTGCCCATGGTGGGTGGGGGGTGGGGGTGGTGGTAGACTTGGGTGGGAGCCTGGTTGGGGCTGCCCATGGTGGCTGGGGGGTGGGGGTGATAGGGGACATGAGTGGGGGCCTGGTGGAGGGTGCCCCACACTGCTGGAGGGATGGGGGGTGGGAGACATGAGTAGGTGTGCATGGTAGTCCCCTGTTTTGTGGGCTGCCTGCAGGGACCGTGGAGCGTGTACAGGAAACACCTGTGAGGACCCACCCTGCCTAATCGCGTGTGTAACTTCCCGCGCACCCCTGTAATACACTTTTTTCATCCAAATCGCGTGTGATAATTCCCGCGCACCCCTGTAATACACGTACCCAGCCAAATCACGTGTGATTATTCCCGGGCACCCCTGTAATACTTGTACCCAGCCAAATCGCGTGTGACAATTCCTGCGTAGCCCTGTAATACACGTACCCTAGCTAATCGGGTGTAAAACTTCACGCGTAACCCGGTCATGCACGTACCCAGCCAAATCGCGTGTGATAATTCCCACGTACCCCTGTAATACACGTACCCTGGCTAATCGTGTGTAAAACTTCACGCGTACCCCTGTCATACACGTACCCTGGCTAATCGCATGTAATACTTCCCGCGTACCCCTGATATGAACGTTACCCGCTTTGCGTTCCTTGTTTGGCAGCCCTGTAAACTGTTCCAGGGTTGGCGCAGCCCTTTGCGATGATTTAGCGATTTTGATGGCTTTTCCTTGCGCGAGGGCTTTCTTGGGGGCGTTACTGGCGCTGCTGCAGGGTCGCTTTGATACTCTGCGCCACGGCGGGTTTGGGAGCCTGAAATCCATGAATACACTGTGCACGGAAATCGGTTTTGGCGCACGTGCCTGGCGCAGACAATCGCACGCGGACACTCTGCCCCAGCCGCTTGCGACACTTTTCTGCGAAATTCTATGAATTACCCTGTCAATCCACTCCTGAATGAATCTCTACCTCTAGTCAGTTAAAAACATCCTAGAGAGACCATCAACATTTTGGTGGTGACATCCTGCTCTGTGCTCAATGGTGAAATCATACCCTTGCAGGCAGATTGACCATTTTAGAGGTTTTGGGTTTCTCCCTTTCATTTGCATTAACCATGATGATCTCTTCCTACTCACAGTACCTCCTTCCTCTTGTGCTTCCTCTTGTTTTAGTTCCTTTCAGCTTCTAGCCCCCCATCACTGGAACTCCCTACCTCTCTCCATCCATTCCATTTCCTCTTACCGCTCTTTCCGTGCCTACTTGAAATCTTTATTTCTTCACCTCCACCCTAACTTCCCTCTTTCTCCTATTATATCCCTCCTTCATCTCCAACCTCCTTCCTACTTCATTTCTTCATCCCTTTCTTTCTGCTACCTCCTTCCCTCCTCCTGTTATCTCTGTATTCTTCCCCCGCTCTGACCTCCCTTAATACTTCCCTTTCTTCTTCCTCTTATCCATTCTGCCTTTAGAACTGGTCAATTGATCTACATATTGTTTTTGATGGTTTGTTTCATGTCTTTGTAACTTGATGCTTCTTGTTTACTATGTATTCTTGTTTTTGTATTGTAAAGCGCTTTGGTGTAAAGCACTATACAAACCTAATAAATATAAATACAAATACAACCATCTCAAGGGTTGGTCGTCTGTGTGAATCACAAAGGTAGATCCATACAAGTATGGACTAAACCTCTTCAGTTCCCACACAATGGCAAAACATTCATGCTCTATGGTTGCCCAACTTGTTTCTGGTTCCTTCAGTTTCCTACTGATGAAGCAAATGGGGTGCTCGCTACCTTTCACATCCAGTTGACTAAGGACTGCATCTGTATCTATATTGGAGGCATCTGTCTGCACAATGAAGGGTTGGTGATAATCAGGAGGTCTTAGGATTGGAGCTTGACAAAGGGCTTTTTTTCAGGTTTTCAAAGCCTTGAGTGCACTCCTCATTCCATCTAACCCTTTTAGGGAATTTTGGAGAGGAAATCAGATTCAAGGGAGAAGCTATGGACCCATAGTTCTCTATGAAATTGGAAAGCTCTCACTTGGGTTTGAGTAGTAGGGGTGGCTCAGTTTTGCACAGATTTACTCTGACCAATTTGACATTTGCTTGCCTTTATGGTCAGATGGGCCTGCTCAAGAGCCTGCAAAACATATCCCAGGTGATCAATATGTTCTTTCCATGTGTGGCTTAACACTGCAATGTCATCTAAGTATGCCATGCAGAGGTCCTCCATCCCATTCAGAACTTCATTAACTATCCTTTGAAATGTAGCAGATGCATTATTTAGTCCAAAAGGCATGACCTTAAACTGGTAGAGGCCTGCTGGGGTGGAAAATGCAGTTTTCTCCTTGGCATCGTCTATCAGTGCTATTTGCCAATAGCATGAGGTTAGATCAAATGTAATGAGGTAATTGGCTGAACCAAGTCTATACACCAGTTCATCTGTCCCTGGCAAAGGATGGGCATCAGTCTTAGTGACTGCATTTAGATCTCTATAGCCCGCACAGAATCTCAACTCCTTGGATCCTGCCATTGGTACTAGAACAACTGGACTAGACCATGGACTTGTAGATGGCTCTATAACCCCGAGATCAAGCATCTTGTTGACCTCTCCTTTGATGTGGGATCTCACATGTTCTGACATTCTGTAACCTCTGCTTTTCACAGGTAAACAGGCACCAGTGAGAATATCATGCTGGCCTAGAAAAGAGGTTAACTCCTTCTATTTTTTCATCTAAAGGTTGTCCTCTAAAGGTTGTCCTCTGAGGAGGTCAGGGAGAGGTTCACAATCCTCTGGCTCTTGAGCTGAAGCTAGAAGCAAAGCTCCTACTTCTGGTCTCGAGACATAAGCCTTTAAACGGTTGTTGTGAAAGACTCTGTGAGCCTCCTTAGGTCTGCCGAAGTCCACCAAATAGTTAAACTCTCCAACTTTGCCCACAACCTTGAAGGGTCCTATCCATTTGTCCTGCAAGGCCCTCTGTCTTGTTGGCACCATAACTAATACAATCTGGTATTGAATAGACTCAACCATGCCGGCCTTCTGGACATGCCAATGTTTGACCAGAACCTGACCTGCTTTCAAATTATCACTTGCTTCTCCCATCATGTGTGACATTCTCCTCCAGAGACCGATCATATAGTCATTCTCTCTGACTGGCTTGGGAGAAGGAGCACTCTCCAACCCCTCCTTGATCAAGGCCAATGGACCTCTGACTAGATGGCCATAGAGAAGTTCAAAGGGACTGTAACCAACTTCCTCCTGAGGGACGTCCCTATATGCAAAGAGAAGGCATGGAAGTAGAAGGTCCCACTTTCTCTTCATATTACAATTAAACCTATTTAATTCCCCATTTGTCTGTGGATGGTAAGCTGCGGAGAACGTTTAAGTGACACCACAGTTTTTCCACGTGGCTTGCATGTAGTGGGACATACAATTGGATCCCCTGTCTGATATCACTTCCTTAGGAAACCCTATTTTGGTAAAAAAATACCAAGTAGAGCCTTAGCCGCAGCCTGAGCCGTAACAGTTCTCATAGGTATGGCTTCTGGGTATCTTGTAGCATGGTCTACTACAACCAGGATAAATATGTTCCCTGATGTTGTGGGTGGGTCAAGGGGACGGACAATGTCAATGCCCACCCTCTCAAAAGGAACTCCCACCACTGGGAGAGGCATCAAGGGTGCAAAGTTCTTGGCTCCACTCTTGCCAGAGGTTTGGCAATTGTGACAGCTCCTACAGACTTTGTCAACTTCTGCATCCATCTAAGGTCAGTAAAAGTAGAGAGAGAGCCTTTCCTTGATCTTCTTGAAGCTCAAGTGACCAGCCAAAGGTATCTCATGGGCTAACTGTAGGAAGTGGAGTCGGTTGGAAAGGGGCATTACAATTTTTTTGGAGTCCCCAGGGATAGACTCAGTTGGTTCACTGTAGAAGAGGCCATCTTCCCAGCTTAACCTGTGCTTTCCAACTTCTTGCCCATCAAGTTGGTTAGCAGCGTGTTGTCGAACACCTTCAAGAGTAGGACACTCTCTCTGTCCTTTGATGAAGTCTGCCCTGTTGGGTCAATCTTCTGCCACTAAAGACCGCAGCTCAGGATGGTCAACAGGGTCAAGATCTCCAACTAAGGCAGTGTCTTCTTCCAGATCTGATTCTTCACAGATGGGCTCAATCATACAAGGTTGCACCTCACACTCTGCCTCAGCAGCTGGAGGAGTCACAGGTGTGACTTTGGACAATCTTGGGGATGTCCTTCTTGGTAGCACAGGGGTGCTGTCTGACTTTTTCCTGGAGGTCTTGGGTTTCCTCTTTGCCTCATTCTTCTTAGAAATAGCAGTGACCAACTCCTGTGGAGTGGGAGTGATAGTTTCCTCTATCAACTCCTCTGGAGAGCCTCTCAATGTACTCTCCCTTGCAGGCCTAGTGAGCTCCTGTCTCCTATTACTGGGAGGCCTGGGGGTGCTTGACACAACTCCAAGAGTTTTCAGGTCATTACCCAACAGGATTCTCCCAGGCACTTCACTCTGCACACTAACACATATTTTGACAGACATATCATTACACTGGATGAGAGCTGGTAACTGGGGAAGCATTTGCACAGGGCCTCCAGCTAACTTGGTGAGGTGTTTGGGTGCCTTAGCAACATCCTCCACCTTGAAAAATGATTCATCCACCACATTTATGCTGGCTCCATTGTATCTGATGGCAGTGGTCTCCTGTCCATTCACAAGAACACTATCTGTATAATACTCTTTAGTATTATCTGGGATGGAATTATTGACATCTAAATTCTTTTGTTCCCACAAGCCCAGGGACACTAAAGAAACAGTAGCTGAGACTCTCATGGGTGCATCAGCTAGTAGGTGAAAGTTTCCACTGGCCATAGGTACTTCTTCCTCTGGGGAGAAGGCTAAGGAGACAGTGTGGACCCCTGAAGGTTTGCCCTTGCATCTGGTATCCCCTTTCACTTGGTCAGTTGACCCATAAACATAACATTCCCCAAATGTCTTGATGAATGGGGGTTTCTTCTGACCTCCATCTCGTTTGGGGCCAGATGGTGCCCTAGCCTGATTTGGTTTCCCTGGTGGTTTACCCTTATGTTGTTGTTTGTGGCCCTCTTTTGGATTGGAGGTATTAGAATTATCTTTGTTATCTTTCTTTGGCTGTTTTCACTCATCCTTTTTCTGAGCAGCCCCAGAATCCTTGTGAGTAGCCCTGTTGGCAACCCACAAGTCAGCAGCCTTAGCTAGTTTCTTTGGACCTATCTCCATAGAATCAGCCAAGTGCTGTCTGAGCTCAAGAGAGCAGGCATCAAAAGTAAACTCCAACATAACACGATTTCTCATTCCTTCATAAGTGTTTACTCTGTAACCCTTAATCCAACCATCTAATTTTTTCAAACATTCACATACCCAGGTAGCCCAAGGGGTACCATCATGCTTTTTGAGGGTCCTAAACCTCTTAAGGTACTGGCAAGGGGTCTTCCCAAATCTAGCAATTAAAGCTAGCTTCACACATTCATAATCCATCCTATCCACCTCCCCCAACTCTATTACAACATCAGATGCAACAGGAGGTACCCTAGAGAAGAGCCTGGGAAGCAAGTCATTCCCTGTGAGACCTTGAATCCCATGGTTATATTCAAACATTGCCAACCAATCCAAAATGTCAAGCTTAACCTGATACATACCCACAATTTCTTTAGGCGTACGGGGTCTCTTAGGACTGGAAGACCTAGAAATCTCTGGTAGAGAAGCATTTTCGAGAGATAATCTTTTCATTTCTAGTTCATGATTCAACTCCATTTCTCTGAGTTTAAGTTCTTGGTGCTTTTGTTCGGTTTGAGCATTTAAACGTTTGAATTCCAGTTCAAGCCTCATTTTATCTAGAGCACTGAATTCAGGACTGAGTGTAGGACCTGTGGGGACCCCAGTGGACAAGGGTTGAGGTTGCAGACGAGGGAAAGGGGGCAGAGAGACCTACATTAGGAGACACATCTGCCTCTTCCAACTCATCAATAACAGACATCACCCTCAATACTTTCCACATTTGCTAGAGAGTCAGTTATTTCAGACCCACTCCCTAGACTTTGGTCCTTTAACAACTTTTCAATCAATTCAGTCTTTATCCTTTGGCAGAGAGTTTCCTTTCTTTACATACCTTTCTTAGATAATCTGCAGTGTTACTCAGGAGGGTGTCCTGACTGTGGCTTTCCATTTCAGACATGATTAATATTGCTTTTTAGTGATGTTAGCCTTGTTGTTAGTTGATCCAAGGTAATAGCAGCACTCTAAGTGTAATTACTATACTTTGATCCTCACCTCTGTACACCAGTGTTAGGCAGCATTATATGCTTTACCCTTTGGGAACACCACACACAATTAAAACTACAAGTGACAGTACAAATTCATCTTTGGTACAAGCCTGTACTACACAGTAAAGTGGTAGCGATGGCTGAGCAGCCAGACTTATCTCAAGAGCAAATGAGCAGTATCAAATAGTTACACAAAGGATAGCAACTACTATGATTCAAGCTAACACTGACTCAAGGTTTCCAAGTAAAAGAATATACATTTATTTACTCTTTAGTTATATAACATTTCACTATCATAAAGCAGTTGAAAATCACAATCTTAATACACCACAACACTCCCAATAAGTTCCAGACAACTTAAGCTCACAAAATAAAGTGGGAGCAAAAACTTTATTTCGGTGTGGTGTAGCATGCAACTTAGATACTGTTCAAGGGTCTGGTTGGTCCTCTCTGTCTGACCATCGGTCTGGGGATGGTGACTGGTTGAGAACCTCACGTCGATTTGCGCCAGTTGACAACATTTCTTCCAAAAATGTGAAATGAATTGACTACCTCGGTCAGAGACCGATAGGGAAGGAAATCCGTGTATTCGAACAATGTTTTCGAGGAACTCCTTGGCCAGAATTGAAGCAGAAGGTAATCCCTTTAGAGGAATAAAGTGGGCCATCTTGGAAAAAAGATCCACAATAACTAGAATGGTGTTAAATCCATTACATGGAGGTAGATCTGTATTAATGTCTAACGATAAGGTGTGCCATGGTGTAGGTGGAATATCCAAAGGCTGTAAGAGGCCAGCTGGTTCTTTCCTCTGACTTTTGTTTTGGGCGCAAATGTCACAAGACATTACAAATTACTTTATGTCTTTTCGCCGGGTGGGCCGCCAGAATTGTCTCTTAATTTTAGCTTCAGTTTTTGTGATACCTGGGTGTCCTTCCATCAGTGTCATGATAATTGGAGATGACTAGTTCTTGTAGTTCCTTGTGTGGTAGAAATAGTCACCCTTGATAATAAGGTAGGTCATTGATGACTGAGTAGTCCGGGCCTTTCTTCACTCAGTCCTGCAGGGCTGTTGGATCGAAGAGTTGTTGGATCTTTACTTGAATATCCTCTAGTGTCTGTAGAGTGGTTATGCCAAAAATTCTTTGTTCTGAAATTATAGGCACCGGTTCTGGGTTCTGGGTTCTGGGTTCGCATATGCTTCTCCCATCCCTATTCGGGATAAGGCATCTGCCTTGCCATTTTTACAACCTGTTCAATAAGTGATCACGAAATCGAACTCGGCAAAGAACAATGCCCATCAAAGTTGATGCGACGATTGGGCTTTGGCTGTTTTTAAATACTGCGAGTTCCGGTGATCGGTGATTACCGTAATGGTATGCCTGCCACCGAGAAGATAATGCCGCCAAGCCTTGAAGGCGGATTTGATGGCTAATAATTCTTTATCGGTAACCGCATAGTTTAACTCGGGTGCCGAGAACTTTCTGGACCAAAATGCTACTGGGTGAAGTTGACGGTTTCAGGATCCTTCTGGGACAGGACAGCTCCCATGGCTAAACTGGATGCATCAGTTTCAACTATGTATGGAAGTTTGGGGCGTGGATGCTTTAACCTTATAAGTGCCACGGGCCGTTTCTATCGGCCCAGGCATGCTAATCTAAGTGCTGGGCCGATAGCGTCGGCCGAATGATTCATCTCCAAATGGGAGGAGATTTCTGTTTTCCCCATCTCTCCTATCCAATGCAGAGCAGTTCAGCATACTTTATAACCCCACCCTCTTCCACAATTTCACATAATATGTAATTGGGGGAGGGAAATGCAGGTGCAAAGAGCGCCTCATTCGAGCTGCTTCTGCCGTGATTAGAGAGAAGCACCACCCTTCAGTGGGAGTTGTATTTTACAGTTTCCTCGACTCCTAAACCAATGTGTGACCCTCAAATACAAATACACGCCCCTTTGATTAATATTCTGTATTTGGGAGTGGGATGTACAATTGTTCCAGCACTCCTCCAGGTCCCTGTGGACGCTACCATTTGTGTCAATTTTAAATGTGTCCCTGCAGATCAGGGCTATTGCAGCTCCACAACTGCAAAACCACAGACTCACTCAGAAAAAAATGTACATGTTCTGTGAAACTAATGACAACAACGAAAACCCTCGTTGGCTTCGCAGTCCTCTTTTTTTTTTTTTTTTTGCTTCCCCCGAAACGGGCCAGAGATAGTTTTGCCCTTTCACAGCCGCACCCCAGCCCCTCCCTTTCAGGCCTGCTTTCCTGCACGTGCACAGACTAAGACTGGAGCCGTTATTGTTTTTGCTGCGTGTGTACTGCCATCTCGTTATTTTACATGTTTAGGTAAGTGAGATTACTTATTCATTTATAATGTCATCAACGGCAAGTGATTTCACGCTTTCATCGATTCTGCAAATGCTGTCTGAGAATTGATATCTGAGTTATTTTCTCGCCGATTTCACTTCCCAGACTGCAGCATTTGCAGCTTTTTCATGTGATCCATGTGAACTTTGCTTTTCAGTCTGAAAGTCAGGAACTGACCACTGCATCGTTCAACGCTTCTGCTAACAACGTGTGCAGGCTGCAGCAGGACATTTAGGCACACGCCATGTTTGACTGTTTTTGCCAGTGCAAACCCTGACAACCTCCTGAGCAGGGGTGCAATACAAGTGCACTTGAGAGGTCAGTAGTATTTGGAAGGGACATGTATTTTGCAGTTTAAAAAAATAAATGTCGGAAATACATGTCGAGGTCCTCTCTGTTCTCGCTTCTATGTTGTGTGGGTGTCTCCCTGTTTATGGGGGTTTCTTATCCATTGCCCGGTGTGTGTCACTACCCTGTTTTTTTTATAGCACCCCACATTTAAATTCAGGGATGTCCGTTTCAAGTGCACAGTACACGTGTGCCAGAGAAGATCTGTGCATTTTACGTTGGAAGTTGTTAGTTTCAGCTGCCCGGGGATGAGCTTGCTTGTGCACGTGTTCCCTTTTCTCCTTCGAGCAAACTGTGATTCTGCCAGTTAACAACACATTGCGATATCTAAGGCGGAAAGTGCTGCTGATGTTTGTGTCACACTTAGGATTTGATTTGTTTTCTTCAAAACGGGTCTAATTTGGTGCAAGGGCTATTTGGGAGCAGCCGCTAATTTCAGTATTGGACCGCTGCGCCATAATAGCCGTCGCGCCAAATGAGCTGGGGCAAGATTTTTGTTGCTCCACTGTTGCCGCGCCGAAGGGGGCTTTGGGGACACAGCGGTGTGTCAAAATGGCCCGTACCTAAACGTGGTGCACTGTGAGCAGGCCCATGGAAAGAAAGCAACACAAGGCGCACTACAGATAAAGACTGCATTGATATGCTGCTGGTTTGTCTGAATGCTGCAAATCTGTGCAACGAATGGCGAAGCATGATTTCTTTTCGTTTATTTTCACTTGCACACTACTTGGTATCACTTAATATCTCACTGCAATGCAGGCTGCTTTCTAGAACCACCGTGCCCCTGCTACCATGATCTAAGAACACATATGGGCCTGATTCACAGAGCATTTGTCAATGGGATTGCACCACTATAAAACACTTCTGTGAATAAGGCCCAAACATGTCTGAGTTTCTAATACCCCAATCAATGCTCTGCCCGTCTACTGCACCTCCCTATAAGCCTCTTACCCCCCTCCCCATGCCCTAACACTTTTCTATTAGCCGTTCACTGCCCACACCTGCCGCACAGCTTTCCATCAGGCCTTTGCTGTCTCCACCAGCCCCAGCATTACACCATCAGTCTCTCACTGTCCCTCAGTGCCCCAATCTTCTCCATCAACATTTTCTCAGCCCCTCACTGGCCCCACATCTATCGCCCAGCTGCTTCCCATCAGGTCCTCGCTGCACCCACCTATCGTAGCTCCTCTCTACAGTCACAAGCTGCCCCGCACCTCTCCATCAGCCCCTGACTTCCCTCATTTGCCCCAGCACCTCTGCATCAGCCTCTGACTGCCACCATTTG
This sequence comes from Ambystoma mexicanum, assembly GCF_040938575.1. Classification (NCBI taxonomy): domain Eukaryota; kingdom Metazoa; phylum Chordata; class Amphibia; order Caudata; family Ambystomatidae; genus Ambystoma; species Ambystoma mexicanum. The sequence goes on along the minus strand of NC_090926.1, from coordinate 704,545,418 downwards.
CCCCAGCACCTCCCCTACAGTCGCAAGCTGCCCCCCATCAGCCCCTGACTGCCCCCATTTCCCCCAGCACCTCTTTTTCAGTCCCTCGTTGCCCACACCTCTCCATCAGCCCCTGACTTCCCTAATTTGTCCTAGCACCTGTCCATCAGCCCCTGTCTGCCCCCACCTACCCAGCACCTCTCCTTCAGTCCCAAGCTGCCCCAGCACCTCTCCATCAGATCCTGACTGTCACCATTTGCCCCAGCACCTCACCTTCAGTCCCATGCTTCCCCACACCTCTCCATCAGTCCCTCACAGCCCCCATTCGGCGCCGCTCCTCTCCGTCCACCCCTCACCGCCCTTATACCGCTCCATCAGCCCCTCGCTGCTCCTCACAATGTCATCTACCCATCCCCCCTTGTCACCAGACCCTCCTTCTCCAGGTCACCCTCCCCCTATTCCCTGTATCCCTTTTTCCCTGTACCCCTTCTTCCTGTCACCTGCCCCTTCCCTCTTGTCTCCCTCTGTATCATCTGCCTTTTCTCCCATGTGTCAGCCTTCACTCACACCCATGTCATCAGCTCCTTATTCCCCTGTCACCTGCCACTTCTTCTCCATTTTCCTGTCACCTCTTTTTATCGCTGTGTCTCAGATTCTCCCCCACCCATGATACCTATCCCTTCTCCCCATGACTCCAGCTTCTTCTTTCCCAGTCTCTTCTCTCTCATGCCAGCATCCTTCCTCTCACCTGTGTCAGCTCTCCTATTGATATGTGCCCATTCCCTTCTCCCATACACCTCTGCTGCTTCGTCCTCTGTCACCTGCCCCTTCTCCTCCCTGTCACCTTCCCCTTCTCCCTCTTATAACCTACCTTCCTTCCCCCATGCCATCTGCTCCATCACACCCGTTATAAACAGCCTTTCACCCTACCCATGGCCTAAGCCCATGTCCCCATGTTATTTGCCAGCCCCTTCCTCACCATGTCACAAGCACACTGTTTTCCCATGCCTCTTCTGCCCATGTCACCAGCTCCTTCTGCCCCTGTCACCTGCCACATATTCAGCTTCTTGTCCCCTGTTCCTTGTCCCTTATGCCACAGCCTCTCATCCTGCCCATGTTACCTGTCCCTTTCCTTCCCATGTTCAACCTCTTTTTCACTTTCCCTTCTCCTCAGTGTCATATTCCTTCTCTCTGTGTCATTTGCGCCTCCTCTCCATGTCACCATCTTTCCACCATCTGTGTCACCTGTCCCTTCTACCCCGGTCCACCTCCCTTAAGCTTGTCCTTCATTGAAGTTCTGTTAAAAACAAGCATTGTCAAAGTCAACATGTTGGCTTGTGTATAAGTATTATGCATTTGCCATGCACTGCCATTAGATGCCCTGGTACTTGCACCATTTTGCACCTGCTACCATCAATGGTCAGTTAATTCCACTACTGCAGTGCCTTGCAAGTGCCATTCCCATTCCTACACAACAGCCAAAACTGTTGGCATTGCCAATGCTTGTTTGTTTCATTTTTGTTTGTAATACCCTTTAGGCTAGCATACGAGAGTGGTTTATAACCAGGTGGTCTTTCAAGATTGTAAAACAGTTATGACAATGGGTTATTGCTTGAAGAACACTTAGTGTAGTAGTACAATGCGGTGGGAAAGGGACTAATGTATTGTTTCTTTTTTCAGCATTGCCAATTATATGATTTCTGATTCTCTCCGATGGTCCCTTTTGCTGCCTAGGAGTTCAACTGCATCACACCAGCGACCCATCCAAGTAACTGTATAGAGGCTGCTGGGATCCTGCCACTGACATCCTTTCATCAATGTGAGGTAGGTTTGTTAATGATTTGCCGATTTTTAAGCACTTGAATCATGGCACCTTTCTGTGAGTTATCCCCTGCCGCGACCACATCAAATCCAAAACATGTTGCAAGGCAGTTTTTAATCATGTACTACTTGTTCTGCAAAACATTTCAGGAGGGGAGATGGAGGTAACCCCTTCAAATGTTGGGAGCAGGGCTAACCTCAGAGACTGTGGGAGGAGGGGCAAACCTACTTGTGCAGGGGCATCTAACTTCTTGAAACATTCTAATGAGGCTATTCTGGTGAAGCTTTAATGTTAAAAGCAATTAACTCTCTCAGTCATGACTGAATCCGGATGGCTGCAGGAGTTAGCTGTGTTCTGACTTGTAGCCCCTACACCTACCCCTCTAATCACTCTCCTGACATGCAATCTTGACTGGGGGGCATGCATGCATGAGTTCAGAGGCATGCAACAGAGCGAGGGTTAGATAAACCTGCAAGGGTGGGTGACCAAAGCATGTGGCAGTGTGCAGGGGCTTATTGAAATTACATGGCAGTTCTGGGGGGGTATTTTAGAGGCTTCACCCAATCCTCTAAACCACTTACCTTTGTCTTGTCTCTCTTCCCGCAGTGAACAAGGATTCCCCCTATCTAAGTCCAAAGCCGGATGAGTGGAACACCCTGGGCAGGAGCCACTTGCAGCACCTCCATGGCCTTGAGAAGACTCCCTGGACCAGGAGTCCAAGTACAGCAGGTAAGAGAGTACCCGAAAGACCAGTGTGGTGACTGCAGTGTGCCATGGAGAGTGGGGTGGAAGGTGGCAGCAGAGACCTGCTGTGGGTGGGGGGTATGCACCAGGTAGGCCGGTGCATGCATTAGGGTGATTGGGGGTGGGACGAACTGTGCTTTTGGATGTCATTCCCTGATTCACCTTCATTCGGGTGTGTCCTTGAGCAAGTGACATGTGTTAGGGAATTGTTACGGACGTGTAGCCTTCACAGGTGACCCTGGTGTAGGGGGCATTTGTGAGGTAATGCTAGTATTTGATCCCACTCTGAGGACTTCAACCTCAGCAGTTACGAGGCTTTGAATGGTGGCACCCACCCATGTTTTCATTTGGGGGAGCAGGCACCCCCAAATGTTTGTTTGGGATTTTTATTTTAACAGAGTCACGTGGCACCCTACATGAAGTGTTTCACTTCCAAGAACTGGGCCTTGTCAGGGTCGGTTTGGATTGCAGCATGCAGGGTTTGTTTCCTCATGTTCCTCACTATATCATAAGCACAACGTCATCTCTTCATGAGAACAGTGTCACATCATGTGCACAATATTGGATCATTAGCGTACCATTGTTACACCATGAGTGCACCACCCCATGCACACAAAAAAAATAATGCCCAGTGCTTCTAAAAGCACGGAGTGCGAGGCCGTAGCATGGTCTTTGCCGGGCCTCCCTGCTTCCTGGACTCACTTTTCCCCGCCTCCCAAGCGCCCTGATTGGCTCTCTGCACCCTCATCAAGGACACCCCAGGGCAGCCCTCTGCCCGGCAGCCCTTGCGGCTAAGGGTCCCAAGGCAAAGGGCGGCAGCGACAGAGGTGGCTCCAAGAAGTGTCTGCAGGGGAAGCCAAGGAAGCCAGCAGCTAACAGACACCAACAAAAACTGTAAGTGTGGCATGGTGGGGCTGTAGAGCAATTACTCTACACCAGAAAGCCCCTGCCACTCTACCTTACCTTTCCCATAACATAGACTGCCATAGACTTAGCCCATGCATACTTAGAAAGTTGTGTGACCACCAGCCGGATATCAACCATGACAGTGTTTGAAATGTTGCCTTGCACTGCATCCTAACATACTAGTCAATATTAACAAGTGTCACACCTGGAGGGAATTGTGGACGCTAGCCTGCGTCGCATCTAGATAGGTTTGTATATGTCGGCATCTGCCTACTTGGATGGAATTAGGAAGGCTTAGCATACACCACACTTGATAGAACTCCAATTGAAATGTTAGAAATGTGAATGTCGGCATGCGCCGCACTTAGTCAGAATTCCTAGCTCTGCCTCACATCTAGCTGGGATTATGAGTAATACCAAGCAACATACTTAGAAGAAACTGTAAATGTTAGCATGTGCAACACTTAAACGTAATTCCTAACTTGGGCCTGCGTCGCATCTAGACAGGTTTGCGAATGTTAGCATATGCCACACCTAGATGGAACTCGAATGCTAGCATGTGCCACACTTAGAATTGAGAACATTAGCCTGCGTCGCATCTAGACAGGATTGTGAATGTTAGCATGTGCCACACTTAGAATTGAGAACATTAGCCTGCGCCATATCTAGACAGGATTGTGAATGTTAGATGCCGCACCTAGATGGAATTTGAATCTTAGCATGTGCCACACTTAGAATTGAGAACATTGGCCTAGACAGATTTCCTAACTTTGCCCTGCGCCGCATCTAGATAATATTGTGAAGGTTGGCGAATGCCACACCTAGACGGAATTATGAAGATTACCAAGCACAACACTTAAATGGAAATGAGAATGTTAGCATGTCCCACACTTGGATAGAGTTGTGAACATTGGCCTGTGCGGTACCTGAATAATATTGTGAAGATTGGTGAGTGCCACACTCAGACTGAATTGTGTAGGTCAGCGGGTGCTACACTTAGACAGAACTGTGAATGCTTGCAGGTTAAATGTCAAATAACCCACTAACCAATATAAACTCAAACTCTCTGCATACTTAAAAAAACTCACACAACCATCTCTCGCACAACAAGCTGCACGCACTTCACCACACTCCAACAACACATAAGTCGCAACAACAGCACACGCGGACTGACACCGATCCAATACTTGCACCAAAGCTCAGCACCCGGTGTCTACCGAGTTGAAGCTGCCAACAGTACACCACTCGTCTCACTATCCAACTCCCTCTTCACCTTACTAACCCATCCCACCTTCTCATTTACAGATCCTCCAGAGCGCCTGGGGACCAATTCCGTTGGTGACGGTGCGCTATATAAGTACCGTTAACATAACATAACATGTTTTAGGCAGAGCTGAGTGTAACCAGTGCATGAATGTAGTGCTGCGGGCATTCTTTGTGGAGTTTGTAAGAATGACTTGACCTTCAACCTTGCAGGTTTGAGACCTGAGATCGAGTGTTCGATTCCTCATGTTTTTCAAGTTGAGTGTTACAACTGTATTTATGGGTGCAGCATTTGGTTGCCTGTGGCGCAGTAAGCAGTCAACTCATGTTTGGGTATACCATCCCTTTTAGGAAGGCAGACTAAAAACATAAAGCAAAGGATTGCCTTTGCTCAACCCCTCCCAATATTGGACGTTGTCAACCACTCAAACTTTATGTGATTACATGGTTGGGGTTCACAGATCGTCCTCACTGGGTTTGCCTCCGTCCCGTTGGGCAGTCATCAACTCTTCCAGATAAGGAACATCTGTACACTGCACCAGCCAGTTGTGTGGTGGAGACATTGCGAGTGACCCTGGAGTAGGGGTCATGTGTGAGGGGATGCTAATATTTGAGCCAACTCACAGGACTTCAACCTCCGCAGTAACAGGGCTTAGAATGGTGGCACCCACCCATGTTTTCATTTGGCGGGGTGGGTTATGTACCTAAAGGTTAGCAGCATCAAGGGCATTGCATGGGTAAAACACTGATTGTGCTCATGCAAATTAGGCTACCGAGCACTTACTGTAACGGTGTTGATGAAGGAAGCAATTTACCTTTTTATGGATGGCTAGCAGCTTGCAACCTAAATGCTGGCATCCTGTTACTAAATTAAACGGGTGGACCAGAGGATCTTCTGGGAATACCCATGCTTTATTTGATCAATACATGGCATACTACGGATCGTGGGATATTTCTATTTTTGTTGCATTTATGTTGCGGTTCTAAGAAGGACGAATGTGCCTAGGTCTTAAAAATACTTAGAGGTGGTCGTGGTTTATTACCTGTGCCAAGGCTGCTCCTCTCACTCCATCCACAACAATTCTCATTACTGGATTGGTCTTAAAGTGTCAGCTTATTAGACTGCGAATATCTTACAGGGTAGAGTTGTTTTGATGTCTGAGGGCAATCGGTGTATATACACTTTGCACACTTTCACACCTTTAAACACTTATGTATAGGCGTGTTATAAATGCCATATGATATCATACAATAACAAATATGCTGCTACTTTCAGGCTACCAGCCCCAGAAAGTGTATGTTGTTTTTTTTCACTTGATTATGAAAGCTATAGGTACTCAAGGGAACCTTTTGCACGCCCCATTTCCACTGTCTTCCATCAAGTGTATACTTGACACTTTGCAATATGCTTGTGCCTCCACCATCTATCCTTCTCCAAGTTAAGTCTGCCAAGTTTAATCGTGTACTGGAAGGTATAAAGTTACCAAGTGATTGGTGGCCTCTAGCTGTGTGTAGTGTAAGGTAATTGGAGATTTGAAGGTGCGTCAATTGTTTGGGGTGAAGTGAGGGTTTGGGAATAGTGAGGACTCCTTGTTGGTGTATATGCAATTGGTTGAACTGTTAGCCTGCTGAGTGTGGAGAACTGAAATCAGCTGAAGTGGGTGGGGGGAGGGATTGTGCCACTCTTGTAAGACTGACTTTTCTTCTCTCTATGTTTATGGAATTACTTCACCGAGAACGGTGGCTGCGGATGTCTACGCACACAACCAGATCAATTTGCAGGCAAGAGTTGAAGATCATTGAAATCAACTCCCAGGTAAGTCGGTGACTAGATGGGTATACCTACGTTGTGGGCACCATGTGGTGACTTTTGATGCAGCATGGTATACTTACTGGGAATCCGAGTTTATTACCTGCACTCTTCTTGCTCTATGAATGTGATGAATGTTCTCCGGTTTGTCTGCTCTTGTAAAATTATCATTTACATGAGGGCTTGCCACTAGAGTAGGACCATGCCGTTTGCATCTATCCATCCTGCCCATTGGAGCGCCTGATGGCACAGTGACTTCTCCCCACTTGCATTCCCTGGGCATCTGGTTGATGGCAAAATCTCTGCATCGTCTTTTATTTGCAGGTGGACTCGGGCATCGTCTTCTCTACACCCAACACAGTAGACCAGGGATTGCCACTAGATTAGGCCCATGCAGTTTGTGTCTATCCAACCTGCCCATCGGAGCACCTGACGGGCAGAGAGTTCTCCCACCTTGCGCTCCCCTGGGCAGCTGGTTGATGGCAAAATCTCTGCATCCGTCTTTTTTTTGCAGGTGGATCCGGGCATCGTCTTCTCTACACCCAACACAGTAGACCAGGGATCGCCACTAGATTAGGCCCATGCAGTTTGTGTCTATCCAACCTGCCCATCGGAGCACCTGACGGGCAGAGAGTTCTCCCACCTTGCGCTCCCCTGGGCAGCTGGTTGATGGCAAAATCTCTGCATCCGTCTTTTTTTTGCAGGTGGATCCGGGCATCGTCTTCTCTACACCCAAAACAGTAGACCAGGGATCGCTACTAGATTAGGCCCATGCAGTTTGCGTCTATCGAACCTGCCCATCGGAGCACCTGACGGGCAGTGAGTTCTCCCGCCTTGCGCTCCCCTGGGCAGCTGGTTGTCGGCAAAATCTCTGCATTCGTCTTTTTTTTGCAGGTGGACCCGGGCATCGTCTTCTCTACACCCAACACAGTAGACCAGGGATTGCCACTAGATTAGGCCCATGTAGTTTGCGTCTATCCAACCTGCCCATCAGAGTGCCTGATGGGCAGAGAGTTCTCCCACTTTGCGCTCCCCTGGGCAGCTGGTTGATGGCAAAATCTCTGCATCCGTCTTTTTTTTGCAGGTGGACTCAGGCATCGTCTTCTCTACACCCAACACAGTAGACCAGGGATTGCCACTAGATTAGGCCCATGCAGTTTGTGTCTATCCAACCTGCCCATCGGAGCACCTGACGGGCAGAGAGTTCTCCCACCTTGCGCTCCCCTGGGCAGCTGGTTGATGGCAAAATCTCTGCATCCGTCTTTTTTTTGCAGGTGGATCCGGGCATCGTCTTCTCTACACCCAACACAGTAAACCAGGGATCGCCACTAGATTAGGCCCATGCAGTTTGTGTCTGTCCAACCTGCCCATCGGAGCACCTGACGGGCAGAGAGTTCTCCCGCCTTGCGCTCCCCTGGGCAGCTGGTTGATGGCAAAATCTCTGCATCCGTCTTTTTTTTGCAGGTGGATCCGGGCATCGTCTTCTCTACACCCAACACAGTAGACCAGGGATCGCTACTAGATTAGGCCCATGCAGTTTGCGTCTATCGAACCTGCCCATCGGAGCACCTGACGGGCAGAGAGTTCTCCCACCTTGCGCTCCCCTGGGCAGCTGGTTGATGGCAAAATCTCTGCATCCGTCTTTTTTTTGCAGGTGGATCCGGGCATCGTCTTCTCTACACCCAACACAGTAAACCAGGGATCGCCACTAGATTAGGCCCATGCAGTTTGTGTCTATCCAACCTGCCCATCGGAGCACCTGACGGGCAGAGAGTTCTCCCACCTTGCGCTCCCCTGGGCAGCTGGTTGATGGCAAAATCTCTGCATCCGTCTTTTTTTTGCAGGTGGATCCGGGCATCGTCTTCTCTACACCCAACACAGTAGACCAGGGATCGCCACTAGATTAGGCCCATGCAGTTTGCATCTATCCAACCTGCCCATCGGAGCGCCTAATGGGGCAGTAAATTTGCTGCTTGCACTCCCCTGGAAAGCTGGTCCACAGAAAAATATTTGCAGCTGTTTTTCCCCTTGCAGGTAGAACCGGGCATCGTCTCCTCTACATCCAACACCACAGACCAGGGCTCACCACTACACTAGGCCTCAGCAGTATTTTAATTAATGCATTTCTAAATATATCTGTAATCTACTGGTTGCTCGCAGTAATCTTAGTTTGATTTTCAGAATCTATGTTTCAATTTGTAATTTCTTAAAATAGTTTGGTGCTGGTTTGAGGGAGGTGGGAGGGCATGCGTGAAGTGGGATGGCATGGGTGTGGGGAGTTGAGGGAGGTGGGTGGGAATGGGTGTGGGGGATTGATGGGTGTCTGAGGGCTAATTACTCAGTTTCTCACTTGTTTTACCATACACAATTACTTAACGTGTGCATACTCCTCTAGAGACTAGAACACCATATACAGTCACCAACTGGTCTTCCAATGTGCTGTGGTTAAGCTTCACAAAAGGATCTTTCCCTACTTTCACCCCATTTGATGAGTGTGATGGAAAGGCAGGGTGGTCTTCTGTAGAGAGTGTGTTTTTATTTCATATAAACTGGGGTTGTTGGGTATGGTGTTTACAACACGTTCGTGGTCACCAAGCAGTCAATAGAGCACTATGAATTTGTGTACCATTTTAAACCACAGGTAAATATTGCGCTAAAAACCTCATCGCTTCCTAACCCACGTTCATTCCGAGACCAGCTCTTGAATCTTGCGTTCCGGCTTTTTCAAGCCTTTTTGTTTCTCTTGCTTCATGACCTGGTTTCCGTCTAGGACCTGCTTCTGAATAATCCTTCCTGGCACTGGCAAACTCCCCTGAAGTCCTGTTTCTTTGTGACTTAGTTTCGCCTGTCTTCTGCTTTCAGATTGACTTCCCGACTAGTAACTTGGTATTGTATTTTGTTGTTTTCTCATGGATTATGTGAACATCGCGATCTTCTATTGATAAGTTTGTGTGGTAGTAATTTAGTCTTATTGTGGGTGGCGACCAATTCTTTGTGTGTTTTCCTTGCAGCATAGGAGTGAACACTGCACCAACCAGCTCCTCCCCCTTTCCGACCTGAGACGCTGTGCTCTCAAGAGGAAAGTCACCCTGTTTTAGGAGACTTTACACTGTACTAGTTTGTGCGGCCTGACATGCTGCCAACACTATTGGTCTTGGTTCTCTATTGCTCTGTTTTTGTTGTTGTAGGTAAATTAATATATATATATATATAGCATCAAAGGAGCAAGTGCATACCTTTTTATTCTCGTTTATATTTTCTGTGGGCAAAATGTGCATAATGATCTTCCCAACATGTTTGGTCAATAAGATGCTTTAACTGTTGAAGTTAGAGGAGTGTAAATTACCTCCTTAGGGGGTTTTGCCCGCATCCGTGATCCCAGCTGTGTCTAAGATTGGCCAGCCACTCTCACAATGATTGTTTGTGGTGCTTATGACAGAAATGGAATGCATTTAAAAGTATGAAATGTGTTTAAAATTAGGCGGTAACTAAGCCCAGAGCAGGGATCTGCAACATATTGCCTTGCAGATCTTACTTACCTTACTACAACTCCCATGATTCCTCGCTGTAATCAATGCGTGTCATGGTGGAATTATGGTGGAAGGATTTTGCAGCCCACAAGATCTGCAGTTTAAAAATGTGCACTCCCCTGGAACCCTTTGTAAAGACTGGTAGGGGGGTCTGTACTTCTGCTCTCTATATGGTAGAGGAGAGGCACAGAGGACCCCAGCCAAGATTCTCTATTACTGGTAAACGTGGTCGAGCAATCAAGGCCTAGCTTCTCAAGAGGTGATGCAGGCTGGTTCTTAAGTACAGTGTGCCCCAAGCCCCCACAAAGGAATGTCCACACACTGTTTTGGTTAGAACACAGTCTTTATATAAGCAATATTCAAGGTTATGTACACTTATCACAATAACTCACTTTGTACTCAGGAAAATCAACAATGGCAAATATATAAAATTCTAAAGTGGTACCACTCTTTGTATTAGATCTCATTAAAGTGCATCAACAATACTGTAACAATGTCACACAGATCAATAAAAGTGAAACCAGCAATAGAGAGGAAGGAAAGCAAGATGGTTGAAACAATAGGCAGAATACTGGCCCCTAACACTAGACACAGTTCTGTGTGGAAATCCCCCCACCTGGGCAACCTGTAAAATAAATATATAACACAAGCCCAGTTCATATATTGTTCTATAAGTCTTATTTCCTTCTATAATGTTTTTACCCCCCCCCAATGTACCTGGTGGAGTAGAGTTCTTCAAAGAGGCGTCGACAGATCCTGCTTGAGTGACTCCCTTTAAAGCAGGAGCCACGGATCGTTGAGAGGCATCGAGAGGCGTAGAGGAACGGGGTAGAACAGCGTAGATGAGGCAGCAGCTTCGATCCGAGCGGTGCTCGTCGACAACGGAGCGTTGGCGTGCTGCAAGGAAGAGGCGTGCGGGGCACCTCGGTGACAATAGTTCTGGACCGCAAAGAGTGTGAAGAACTGTGGCCTAGCAAGGGCGTCGAGTCGTTCGAGTCTTTGTGGTCTTCGGGTGGCGGGAAACCCACCGGCGGATTTCTCCTCGGCGCGTTGGTCATCCTCGACTTTCTCCGGCAGGATGAAGCGGTCGACGATGCGGACGAGGGAGTCCTTCGATTCAAATGTTCTTAGGCAAGGAGCGGGCGGCTTCGGTCGTCGGTGGCACAGCGTCAAGTGGTCCCCATGGCTGGGCTCTCCACCCAGAAGCTACGACCACCAAGGATGCCATTGTTATTGCTGCTGTGGTGGCTGAAGCATTTAGAGTAACTATGGAGCGACAATCACTGTTGCCCTTGATGAATGAACATGGAGCATACACCCGGTTGCGCCCCTTTTCAGGCAAAAAACTGGTGCCCAAAGGAGAAGAGGGGTATGAAGTGTGGGTTGACCTCACTCAACTTACGCTACATGATTGTACAGTGTCAGATCAAGAAAAAAGGAGGCGCGTGATAGAGGCATTGTGAGGACCTGCACTACAGGCGGTTCAGTCCCTGCGCACACTCATCCGACTTCCCTGCAAGTAATGGATGCACTGGAAGGAGCGTTCAGCACTACTGAACCCGGGGAAGATATGATGATGAGGTACCATGCCACCTCACTGAAGCAGGGAGAGAAATTATCTGAATTCCTGGTGAGGATTGAACATATTTTGCACCTGGCACACCATAGAGGAGGAATAGAGACTTCCCAATTGAATCAGTGTCATTTGAAGCAGATACTAAAAGGGGACAAAGACGCTAACACACCCATCCTCCAACTAAGACTGCGTGTAAAACTGGACACACCTCCATCTTATGAAGATCTACTTAGGTCATTAAGAGCTTTGGAAGAAGAAACTGGCAATGTCAATGCCCAGAGTCATCCTGTCCAAATCAAGATCCCAGCTCCCAACTATGCCCTCTCTCAGCAGAAACAGATTGACGAGCTGCAACAACTGGTGAGGTAAATACAGACCCAGCTACTACCCAGGGAAAATCTGAATGTAACTCAACAGCGAGGCAGAGACCTTTTTCACTCATCACGTGAAAGAGAACACCAAGTATTTAGACAAGCTGAAGAGCCTCGAGAATATGTTACACAATCATCAGCCACTTTACCACCATGGAGATTTTGCTATCGATGTGGGGATGACAGCAACTCAACTTGTTTGTGCGACCAAGACTATGCCCGAGTAGCTGCTCGATTTACTGCATTTAAACCAACTCCAGCACGAGGATTGCCAGGAAACGCACAGGTGGTTGTAGCCGAGGAGCAGCTAGAACCTCGAGTACAGGAGTAAGCCCCACTGGCAATAACTCCCATACATCAATACAGGCACAAAATTCTGACGTACTACAAAGCACCACATTACGGCTCAAGAGGGTGCCACACCTGACCATCTTTATTTAGTCCATGAGCTCTGCAACTCCAAGAAAATGTCACCAGCGACATGCAACAGACTACGAACTCAGGCCAATTTATCAAGAACCATTCCTGAGGGCTTGATTGGGCCACCCATGACAATCCCAGTTGAGATTGAAGGGCGAAGGACTACAGCACTACTGGACAGTGGCTCCCAGATCAATATTGTTTATGAGCCCTATTATCGCAAACATATGTCAGAACCGCTGTAGGGGTTAAATCTGATGGGAGTCGGCGATGCCGCTTGCCGATATCTGGGGTACATCTGCGTAAAGATCCATCTAAATCAAGAGGTGGCTGGAGTAAGCACAAAGTTGACCGCCCCAGCATTAGTATGCACCACCAAGAACCAGTATCCAGAGGTAAACCTGGTCATGGGGACCAACTCTGCCCTGTTTGGTACCTTAGCCAGAAAGTGTATGGAGATGGCAGGTCGGCAGTTCGCACATTCTCTGATAATGCACCCAGCATGCCAAGAAAAGCATGGAGAACGTGGTGCACCCTGACAGTTCTGTGGGAGAAGTGAACACCACTAACCACAGTCAGCTTGACATACCGCCTGGTCAGACAATCATGGTGCCTTGCCGTGTACGTCTCCAAAGGCAACACTGCTCCAGGAGATTGGTGATGGATGCTCCTGAAGGTCAAGAACTGCCTGGAGGCCTGATGGAGAACCAAGATGTGCAGCTGTGCATCGACTACCGGCGGCTACACAGCAGAAATGTGCCAGATCAATATATCACCCCCAGAGTGGATGAGGCCCTGGACTGTCTGGTTGGGAGCAATTGGTTTTCTGTCTTAGATCTCCAGAGTGGGTATTACCAGATTCCCATGTTACCAAAAGGAGAAGACAGCCTTCATCTGCCCGTTAGGATTTTACCAGTTTACCCGAATGCCACAGGGGATATCGGGAGCGCCAGCCACATTTTCAACGCTTGATGGAACGAACAGTGGGGAGACATGAACTTGAGGTGCTGGTTTATCTAAACATTGTGATCGTGTTTGGGAGGACCCTGGACAAACATCACCAAATGTTGCTGAAGGTTTTGGATCATCTTCAACAGCAAGGGCTAAAAGTATCCCTAGAAAAATGCCAGTTTTGCCACACCAGTGTGAAGTATATTAGCCTTGTGGTGTGTGCTGAGGAAGTGAGTGTGGACCCCACCAAGATGGAAGCCATCAAGACTTGGCCCCGCCCACAGAACCGGGAGAGAGATGAGAAGTTTCCTGGGATTCTGCAATTATTACCGAAGGTTCGTGCCTGGCTTCAACAACATAGCCCGACTGCTCACGGAATTGACTAAGGGTTATCCAGCCCCACAGAAGAAGACGGCTAGCCGGGGGAAGCAGTCCATGTCCCTGTATCATCCTAAAGAGGAATTTGTTCTGCCCTGGAGTGAGAAGTGTGAACAAGCCTTTGCCCAGTTAAAAAAAGAAAACTCTCACTGAAGCACCGGTACTGGCAAACACTGATCTGCACCTGCCCTATATCGTACATGTGAAGCCAGTTCTTATGGCTTGGGTGCCATACTCTATCAAGAGCAACAGGGAACTGTCAGGCACGTGGCATTCGCCAGCCGCCGGCTGAACCCCTCTGAATTGAATTACCCCACCCATAGGCTGGAGTCTTTGGCCCTGAAGTGGGCTGTGTCTGAGAAACTGTATGACTACCTGTATGGGGCTACTTTCACAGTAAGAACAGACAACAACCCACTCATACACATCCCCAAGTACGCCAAATTGGATGAGCAACTGAAGAAAAAGAGGTATGATAATAAGGTCTGGTTCCCCAACCTGCAACCCGGGGATCGGGTGCTCATCAGGAATTTAGGGAAGAGAGGGCAAAACAAACTGGGCAATCGTTGGGACTCGCAGCCTTATCTGATTGGGCAACAGCTGACATGGTTGCCTGTGTTCAGACTGAGAATGGAAGGGCCCCCGAGGGATGTGAAGACCCTCCACAGAAATCATCTCCTGCCCATATGGGGATGGTGTGGAAATGGATCCGACTGTTGCTGAAGTTCCTTTTTCCCCAAGTGAGAGGAGCACCAGAAGTCTTCAACAGGAGCCACTGCATGGAGAAATCCTACAGCCCGCATGCCCATGTATTGTACCGTCTGTAGCCTCCAAGTCAAGAGAGAAGAGAGATGCCGAAGATATAGAGCTTCCAACCACTGAAGTAGCCCCAAGGCCCTCAGACATTTCGGCCAGTACCGAATACAAGGAAGGGGATGAAAGTGCTGAAGGTTTAGCCTTGGGCTACTGGTATGGAAGCGAGGATACAAATACTGGTCCCGCCAAACAATCTGGGATAAGGAGAGAAATATCAGGGTTTGGGGATGCCGATACGGGGCTCCCAAACCCAACAGGAAAACCTGCCAAGGCCAGACTCGGTGACTAGGGATGGACCACCCGCATCCATAGATCCTGAAGAAACAGCACCTGAGGATCAACGAGAGGTTTGGTGTCCTAAGGTTGTACGCCCCTGAGCTAGGTAAACAGCTAGCAGTATCGAGGGGACGCTAGTCTGACAGAATCAATTATTTATTTACCAAAAGTGAATGCATTTGTTTCCAGGTGGGCCCAATGATAGAATTGATTATTTACTGAATGTGAATGTGTTTGTTCTCAGGTGACCCCACTGACAGAATGGATTATTTATTTACCAACTGTGAAGGCGCTTGTTCTCAGGTGATCCCACTGATCTAATTGAGTATTTATTTACCACATGTGTAAGCACTTGTTCTCAGGCGACCCCACTGACACAATTGAGTATTTATCTACCACATGTGCAAGCACTTTATTTACCAAATGTGAATGTTTGTTCTCAGGTGATCCTACTGATCTAATTGAAATAGCAAATAACATTGCAAGGAAACAAATGCTAATTTTAAGGTCAAAGGTGATATTTCCTACCACCCCATGCCCTACTTGACGCATAGAAGACGAAGTACATGACCATTCTAACAACATCTCATGTGTAAACGTTCTACATCGTAGCCAAACAAAAACGTTTAGTTGAATGATTTAGAGGTCAAAGGTCAAACCCCAAAGCATCTCAAACTTCTGTACCTTTTTATACGAAAGAATGTACCATGGGTTTGAGATGACACCACATTTGTCTCTATCGAACCCAGTTCCAAAGCAATAGCAAAACGCGCATTGAGAATAATTATTCTAGGGGTCAAAGGTCAATGATAATTTCCACTTGACTTATGTATCCAATAGATGTGATAGTACATACAAATACGTTATTGTTGGCTTCACCCTTTTCTAAAACTGTTCAAAAATTGTCAAAACTAAACAAATACATCATATTTACAATCCTTTTTTCTGAAGTCAAAGGTCAAACAAAAAGGCCTCTTTGACTATATGCCCCATTGATGAGTAGCACATACCATGTCCATTACAGTGATACCCGACACATCTAAATCAAATGAATGGTTGCTGAGAAATTAAAAACACTTTGGAAGTGCTCGTTCTAAGGTCAAAGGTCAATTGTCATACCGCCTACACTCCACTTGATGCCTCCAAGTCAAAGTACCCAACATGACTGTTCCAATAACACCTCTTTTATATAAATGTGCTAAATGGTAGCAGAGAAACAACAAAAAAACACTTTTGGGTGGGGGATTCTAAGGTCAAAGGTCAAATAACAAAACCAGAGGCCCTTTCTGATCCATAAATTAAAAAGCACAAATCAGGACTTTCGAAAAGACACCTGATTTGTCAAAATCGGTACCACGGTTGTATAACAATTAACAAAAAAAGTACTTTGCACTTGATTATTGTGAGGTCAAAGGTCAAATGTCATAACCTCTCTACATATTAGACAATGGATTATGGAGAACATGTCATTAACTTTCAAAAGACACCGCAATTAAGACAAACAGATCTAGGGTTACAAAGATATGATGACAAAAACATTGAATGTAGTGCATTTTAAGGTCAAAGGTCAGATACAAAGACTCTGTGAGCCATTGGCTCACATACAGATATAACAAGTTCGAAAATTGTCTGCTGACTAAACATACATAACAGAACAAACCATTTACTAGACTTTATTGAGTTCCAGTTCTGAAATAGAGATTCTTGCAGGGAAAACAGCAAGGGAAATAAACAATGTCGGCCATTTTGAAATGTATGTAAGACTACCCAGAACCTCTCAGAATATTTATTTTCCTTTGCATCATATTGCTACTAAGTAAAACCTGATTTCCCTAATGATGCTTCTAAATTATTGGTCTTTTACTTTCACTTTTTTCATTATATTTGTGGATTGGAAAAAAAGTTCACATTTGACACTCATGGGATGCACTTACGCTAAGCCCCAAAAAATAAATAAATAAAATAAAACATGAAACTTCAGTTTTTTGTCTGAGCAGCAAACATAATATACTTGAAATGTGCCCATCTACCTACTGAAAAAAATTGTTTTCTGAAAGTGCTACCTTTGTCGTCAGTGATATATACTCTTTACAGTGATATGTGTCCACCATATTGAATCATGTCATGTGACCTCAGGGTGTGACACAAACGTGTGCTTTTTGGCTCATTTTTTAGAGAAAAATATACTGAAACAAAAAATGTATGGTTATCCTATAGTATTATCGATTTCTAGTGAGCTACAGCAATTTGAGATGAAACAGCTAAGAATCAGAGAAAATAGCATGGCACTGAGTGTTTTCCAATGGGCACTAATAGGGTTAAGACAGGTGCAGACGTGAATTTCGCTTTCAGCTCTTGGAAGGCCTTTTTAGCTTCTTCGGTCCACAAGAAACATTTGTTTTTTCACAAAAGTGCTGTGATAGGGTGTACAACATGTGAGAAATCCGGAATGAATCTGCCGTAGAAATGAGCAAATCTGAGCATGCTTTGTACCCCTTTAACTGAACTGGGAGATGGCCACTTGAGGATTGCGTCCACCTTTCTAGAGTCCATTCGGACTCCTTTTGGAGTCAAGATAAATCCAAGGAATTCAACTTCTGTAGCATGAAAAACGCATTTTTCCAATTTTGCAAATAACTTGTGCTGGCATAGTTTCAAGGACTGCACAAACGTGCTTCACATGGTCTGATTCTGAAGAGGAGTACACTAGAATATCGTCTATGTATACAGCAACACAGACGTCAATGAGTTCACGAAGGACATCGTTCATAAAATACTGAAGGCTGCTGGTGCATTGCACAACCTGAAGGGCATCACCTGGTTTTCAAATAACCCATACTTAGTGCGAAAAGCAGTCTTCCATTCGTCGCCTTTCTTTACACGTACCAGATGATATGCCCCTCGGAGATCTGATTTAGTGTAGATGCAAGCATACTTTACTTGGTCCAGTAATTCTGGATTCAGAGGCAATGGGTATCGGTTCTTAACCGTGATCTGATTTAATGCGTGGTAGTCTATGCACGTTCTGAGGTCACCTTCCTTTTTAGGCACGAAGAACAAAGCTGAAGATGCAGGGGACATGGATGGACGAATGAAGCCATTAGCAAGGTATTGGTCCAAGTATTGTTGTAGGTGAAGGTTTTCGGGTTCCGTAAGGGCGTAGATCCTACTACATGGAGGTTGTGCACCGGGTATGAGATCGATTTGACAATCTAATGATCTGTGAGATGGTAGGGTGTTTGCCTGTTCCTTTTGGACAACATGCTGGAATCCTTGATATTCCTGAGGTAACTGCACGACTGGAGGAGCGACTGTGGCCAGGCCTTGGTTCAAGGTTCTTTTTGGGTAACAAGTATGTGCACAATCCGGGAAGGTTATTCTCTTCTCTCGCCAATCAATACAAGGATTATGTGTTTCCAACCAAGGTATCCCCAGTATTATTTGGAACTGCGGGGCTTTGATTAAATCAAACACAATAGTCTCTCGATGCCCATCCTGACCCAATAGTGTCATCTCTGCAGTGGAATGAGTTACAGGCCCAGTGGCAATTTCAGTTCCATCGACTGTGGCGATGACATCCGAAGTGGTCTTTTTGCAGAGAGATAGATTCATCCTAGAAGCCAACTCATGGTCCACATAATTTCCTATGGCCCGGCTATCAATGTATGCCCTCACTGCGTGCATACGTGATGGCTGCCTTGGATCTATAAGGACCATTGGTATGATGAAGTGCAAGGTCTGAGTATCCTTCTTCAAGCTCAGCAAGCGGACCTCTACGCTTGTCGGGCGTGGTCGTTTCCCGAATCAGGCTCTGTTTGATTTTTATCAGCATCTCCGACTACTTTTTTAGATGTTTTTATAGGGCAATCCCGTAGAAAATGTCCTGAGGCCCCACAGTACAGACTCTTTCCTTTTGAGTTAAGGGTCCCTTGACCCCCCCGATCTGCATTGGTTCTGATACATCTGTTCCTTTGAGGGTAACATTGGGTATAACCAATACCCGATTCTCGAACTTAGATCGATCAGCCTTTCTATTCTGAAGTCGGTGGTCTAACTGGACCACTAAGTCTATATATTCTGCACAATCCTGAGGTGGGTTCACAACTTGGGCCAAAACATCTTTGAGTTCACCCCGAAGTCCACGATGAAATAATGTAATTCGTTTTACCTCTGGCCATCCGGTTTCCACCACTAACCTATTGAAAGTGGTGATATAGGTTAGTAGATCCTGGTTACCTTGTCGTAATGATAAAAGTTTGTTATCCAGGGCCTGTCCCTGTGAATGTCTGGCAAATAGTCTTTCCATGCTCAATTGAAAACCTTGAAAATCCCGAAGAAGAGGGTCATCCTGGTTAACTAATGGAATTGACCAATCCGCTGCGCTGCCACTAAGATATGATAGTACAAAGGCTACTTTGGTTTGGTCGTTCGGAAAAGCTCCAGGTCTGCATAAAAAGTGCAAGCGGCATTGGTTCATAAACACAGTGAACTTTTTTGGGTCCCCAGCAAAACGTTCGGGTGGAGCTAAAGTTATGCTCCCTGGTAGAACCACTTGCACAGGATTGCTCGATGAAACAGGAGTTGGATTCCCCCCAAGTCCAGGTAATGGTGTTTGTCCAGCTTGGTTTTGCAGTAATTGTCTAGCAAGATCAACAGTGCGCTCCTTTGACACAATCAGTTCTCTCCTGAGGGCATTAGTCTCTTGCCGCGCGGAGTGCACTTCTGCCCTAAATTCCCCTAACAATAGGGCTAGTTGGTCGGTTTCTGAGGTTTCCATAACGCACGGGTGGGGATTTGTAGATAGGCTTTGCGTTCTGTTACGCTCACCTGGCTCCCACCGGGGCGTCGGTCGGACCCGGACAGCTGCCGTCTCCACCCACGTGATGCGTAGTGCAGCGATGACTGACTGGATCTGCCCTCCTAATCTTGTCTGCTTAACTCGTACAAATATTCTCCTGCAAGTGGAGAGATGGATTTAGCCACTTGTGGGTTCAAGTGATGGCACCCCCACAGTCTTTGTGGCGCTCAGGTAAGAGTCTGTATTACCCGGCGCTGTCCGGTAAATGTTGCACGAGGAAAACGTGTTGTTTTGTCTCTCTTTACAGATGCGGCACGTGAAAATATGGAGAGTCACAAAAGGATGCCTCCGGTGGTAAATCAGGTAAGTCTATGGTGGTAAGAATTGTTGGTTCCCTCGGCTCATCTTGTGGTTTTCTTTTGTCTCCTAGGTGCCAAAGTTCGGCGAAGAAATGATGGAGGCAGCACCGACCCGAAGGATGCTGTGAAGACTGGTGAGTATGGCGCGGCGCTGCAGCCGGAGGAGCGGCGTGTGCAGAAATTATGTTCTTTACAGGTCCGGAGACAAGTGAATCCAGAATCAGGTGTGGAATAGAAATAAGTTTGTTTTCTAACCTTGTACCTTTCTTTCCTCTTTGTTTTAGGAGCTCCGGATTCGAGGCGGGCGTGGCAGAAGACTGGATGCCAGCTGCAGGCACGGTGAGTGTTACGCTGCTGGATGCAGAATAAGGCGAAGCGTGTGTTGCTGGTCGGGTGTGGTTTAAATAGCCTCAAAAGTAGTCCCAGTTAAGAAGTCCCTAGAACCACACCCGAGTAAAAAATAGTCCCTGTAGAAAAATAGTCCCTTTCAGGCTTCATGTTGGATTGGAGTCATTTGCAGCATGGTCTGCCTGAGGTAAGTAATGACTATGAGCCTGGCGCCTTAGGCGCCAGGACTGATTCCTACTATGAGCCTGGCGCCTAAGGCGCCAGGACTGACCCCAGATAGCCCCTAGCCGGGGCTGCTGAGGTTTCACTGAATGTCTAGATCCCTGCTCCCGGTGCTGATGGGCTTGGTCCGGATGCCTGGGGGTAGGCATCATGACACTGCCTTTCCAGTCCCAGAGACCTGCTTTTTATGCAGTTGTCCCCCATTCACACAGCCTGGCTGTCAATCACACAGCAGGGTGGCTGTCCTGGCAAAGACAGTCACCAGCCAATCAAACAGGAGTGCAACTTGGGTTACCAAGGGAACCCATGGCAGGGGTCCTAAGACCCCTCCCTCACATCCTGCCTACCCAGACTTTCAGGCGCCTTAAGGAGGGCTTCTGAGCAGAAGCCCGGGAAAAAACACGAAAAGACAGCGGACAAAGGGACCAAACCTGGTTTGGCGCGCAGAGTAAAACATGAGAAAGAGTTTAACCAAAAGAAATGGCGAATAAACCCAGCCGGAGCCGAAATAAAATATATTTGGTCAAGCAGGTTTATGTTCAAGGCTACTAAAATAGCCTAACACAATACCATAGTTATTAAGATAACCGTGGTAGAAGAAATAGGGTAGTTACCACTGCCACTAGCCAAGTCTTGATGAAAATGGAGTGAAACAGTGCTTCAGGGGAAACAGACAAAAGAGATGAGAATTAACCCTTTCCAATACTCCATGTAAGATGGGTTGTACTGGGTATGTGATTTAAAGAGACTACATCAAGTTAATGGCAACTTTACATGTTTCTGGAAGACAACAGTCAGTCCAGGAAAAAGGAGTCAGTGGGAAGTCTAAAAGACAACCCTGTGTCACTGCTCATGGAGTAGGTGAGGCCCCAGAGCCCAAGATCACACATGCGGTAAATAACACACAATAAAACAAAGAGTGGGAACAAGGCTCACACTCTTACCAGATGAAATAATATAAACCCTAGAAATCCAGAAAAGCAGCTGAGGGACTCAGTAGGTAAGGGAAATTAGCCATGTATGAAAATGCTCCCTAACAAAGAGGTTCCCTAAAAGACTGTCTAAGACACCCTTTAATGGCTGGCCAAATACACCTCCAAATATTGATACAGTTCAAATAAACGCTAGCCAGGCAAAGAAATCAAACTCTTCCTCTGAATCAGACTGATGTGCTTTAAAATGAAACACATCTTCTATAGGAAGTAATAAACAGAAAAGAGAAGCAGAATCTTATAATAATAGGGATTAAACATGAATAAGAAATGACAGCGGGCATCATTCCAAGTTGGTTGTTCCGGTAAAAAAGTGCTGGTTTTCCTGGATACCCGCACTTTACCTGGCCGGCCGACTATAGGTTTGTCGGTGAGGCACCAAAATCTCTCAATACCGGCACCGGCCAACATTTGCTGGTATACTGGTGGCTCTACCGCCAGCATACCGGGAGCTTCAGCATGAGGCACAGTGTGCTTAGCATAGTGTAGTGTGCTTTTAGCTTAAGCCCCTGGGGCAGCAACTGTAACCAAATATAAAACTCCCCTATATTGGACACATATAACATGTGCATATAAGTGTGAAATAAATAAAAGGTATTTTCCTTTTAATATATGTCAAATTAAAATATATGCCATTCTTTTTAGCAAGAAACTGAATATACTTTGAACAAAAAAAGATAGTACAGTGTGTTGAGTGTCAGACTATGTCTGAGTGTAGTCTCCAATAGCAGTTCTGAAACCCGTCAGGGTCAACTCAGTCTTTCACCATTGAAGGTAGATGCATTGAGGCCCCCTTTGTGGGATAGTAGTAATGCCATCTGTGATTTCAGCGCTCTGAAACCCATGAGGTGTCGCCGAACATTGCAAACATAAATAATGATGCAGCCACTCGCCACAACCCTCACTGACAAGTCTACCAAAGGCACCTTTAATTGGTTTAAACTTAGCTTTCAAAGCATTCTAAGATGTGCACAGTGCAGATTAAAACCTTCATAAATGCAATTGAAATGTGATGATAATGGAGTTTGTTTTAAAGCCAAGACAAACTAGGCTTATACAATGCATATAAATTGGAATCACATTTAACGAGCGAGAAAACACACAGCGTGAATAGATTTCTTGATATGCTTTTGAAAGTTAGGTCAACTACATGGTGACCGAGCGCTTATTAAAACAGGACGCTTATTTATTCAGAAAAGAACTTGTTCATAAAACACAGACATACATCTTCAGGATGAATCAACGTGAAGCGAGACAAGCCAAGCTGTAATTTATTCAGTGCAATGGATGCATCTAGGAAGAGGAGAGACATACATTGCAAAGGCGTGCACTGGTAGCAAAGGTAACAGAAGATTTCCAGGAGTCAAAACATTGTTCCAGGCATAATTCCGACAGGAGGGGGCTAGTTTAGAGGAGTGAATGTGTTGAATCCTGCGTGGACACACTCCCGTGCTCTGAGGCATCTCAGCAATTCCATGTTAGAGTGCGGAATAATACATCACCTATTAGGTTAACTCAGGCAGTTGAGTGCTAGCCGCAGACATCCGCATACATCTACAACGAAGTATTTCAATGTAAAGCAAGGCGTACTAAGTTTGCTCACCCAAAGCAGTGAAGCGCTAAAGACACTCTTTGGAGGTCAGGACTGCTCAAAGCAGGATGTGATACATGCAACACACATATGTGATACTCATGAGAGAACATACAGAAAGCAGAGGCAATAAAGAGTGTTGTGTTATGTGAGGAACATAGCTCCTAGAGTCCCTAGGTTTATGTGTTTCTATAAGGCACTATTAATATTTCCTAGTTTTATGTTACACCTTAATATTAGTTAAGTCATGTGAATCGAGTTGATGTGCTTTTATATTTGAGAGCTTAGAAATGAGAGTTAGAACTAGTTTTTCAACAATTGTCCATTCTATGATTAGTGATGGAAAACAGTTTGTGTTGTCATCCTTTTGCAAGAAGTTACATTGGAAACAGACCACATTGCCCCAGACTGGTGATTCGGAGAGCAAAGCCTGAATTAATTCGAGACTATTAGATATCTATGGGGCTTTTCAGTATTATGTCATTGATTAGAATTCCTTTAAGTTTGTAGGAATTAGACTGCAATCACACAGGACCAGAGCCCATCTTCACACAAGTGTGTACAAGTATACCGGTCACATATAAAAATTGACAAAAAAAGGTACAATCTGAAAAACAATTTTTGAAATTGGCATTTTTCAAACAATATCGGTGACATGGTCATTAACTGTCGCTTAAGTGGAAGACCAAGCATACACTGCATCGGCAAGCCACATTGGGCATCTATATGTATGACAGACAGTGATAGCACATGCAAGAAAACATGCCAAAATCTTATCTAGTATTATTATTATTATTATTATTATTATTATTATTATTATTATTATTATATTTATTGATGGCACATCTAGTTTCGAAAAGCAGAGATATACAATAATACAGATACATGACAGAGCGTTTTACAGAGATATACAACAGTACAGATGCATAACGGAGCACTTTTCAGAGGTAACAACAGAACAGATATACAGCAGGGAGTAGGATACAGGTGGATACAGAGGGGCACAGCGGAGGGGTACAGCTGTACTAGATGGCAGGGAGGAGAGGGCTGCATCTAACGAGTCAGGACTTGATAGCCTAGCTACTGAGGTGAATAGATTTGTTGAAGAGTTGGGTCTTGAGTTCTTTTCTGAATTGTAGGTGTGTGGGTGCGAGTCTGATGGTAATGGGGGAAGGGCTCCATAGTATTGGGAGTAGGCAGAGAAGGCTTGTGTTCTGGTCCAAATTTAACCAAAGTGTGCCTTCATCTAATGCACTTCTTCAAAAGTATATAACACGAGTATTCAGTGATGATCTTATCATAACACACAATAGACGTATTCATTGTGTATTTTATCTATTTTAATGAACAGAATACACCAATATTTGACATGGAGTACATTTGTCCATTGATACACTTTGCCAACACGTGCTTCGAGCAACAGGATCCTTTTCAAGGCAAAACCTGATTTAGAAACCTTAAACAATGTATCAATCAAATTACAAAACAGAATATAAAAGTGCATAAATGTCATTACCAAAATAATAACCATGATTCACCATGTAGCCAAGAGGAATTAAAACAGGGGGAGTGGTGGGGGGAGACATTTCACATTTATAATCTATAAGTATGATATATATTAAGTATACTCCATAACAGGGAGAAGCATCAGGCATCATTGCGTTGCATGAACTTTATTTGCAAACTCCATTTGACAGTATATCCATTGATAAATCCCCTCTAGTGTTTTCTTTGACCATTTTGCAAACGTTCTCCCAGTATCCATGCATGTCCAAATCATTCTAATTATTTAATTGTTACTATGTCAGTAAATATGATATACATTGCGTATACATTACTCAAAAGAAAAAGCCATGAGACATCATTTCATTTCATGAACAAAATGATTATGTCATAACTCCATTCGACAGTATACCCATTAGTAAATGCCCTATAGTGTTTTCTTATACCATTTTGTAAACATTCTTGCAATACCCATACATTTCTACATCATTATGATTAATGCGTTGTTGCTATGGTAAGGCACCTAAAGATAAGCATTGAATGTTCTGTCACAAGTGACAAGCTGTATTGTTTGAAAGCAGGATGTAACACGTGAGCCTAGTGGATAGCAATGTTCATCAGTTAGAGTTCTACTATATCAGTAGCCTTGTAGTAGTCACCCATGGATTATCCTAAAAATCCTGCTTCAAATGTAGTGTGTGCTAATAAACTTCTGATTCTGTTTATTCTAGAACTGGCAAATAAACAAATCAGCCACCATATCATATCATTACCAATAGTGCTAGTCTAGCTACAAGAGGCAAGCTAAACTATCCTGTTCCCTATGCTTGGTGCTACTCAGTCAATGTTAATCTCAAATTCAGATTCACTTTAATAGTAACGAACTAGACCAGAACAACCCATGCTGCCATCGCTTTACCAGGTAGTTACACTTGCTAAGTAGGTTACATTATACAAGATCCCATGCTGGTAATCCCGTAATTGTGAACTTCACCTTTATATCATGAAAACTCCACAGTCCTGTTGGGTTATTTGTGTTAAAGGACCCAGCTTCCGTCTGGCCTTTTTGATTGTTGTTATTATAGTAGCGATGGCGTCACACACATGTAACGTGCAATGTCACAAATAGAAAAAATGTGTAAACTAACGCTCTTTACCTAATCACTTAACTCCATTTCGTCAGCGCTATGTTGCGCCTGCAAAACGCTTGAAATCTTGATTGTTCCAATAATAACATAATGATAATTCTTTTGAAAAAGCTAATCTTGTGATATTTGATTCCATCATTTGGTATGTTATTGGTGCAGAAGTAGTGTCCTCCTATATTACTATTTAAGTGTTAATAATGCAATTTCATTGCTGAATATTTATCATTGCAACTGTGTTAGCTGTTATAATAAGTTCATTAAAATCGGTTCATCATAAGCGTTCAGTGGTAAGCACAGACAATTGTGTTACAGTTGTATCCTGCTTTCAAGCAACACCACTATCCTATTCAAATATTCAAATTGTCCTGTCTCATCAATTGAATAAAAAAAAAATTAAAAACCACTTTACATGCTTGGCAAATCATTGTTATTCTAACAATCACAATATCAGAAGGGTGACACACTATTAACACCATCTTCCTCATTTTACATTCCATTGCTCCCGCTCGAGCCCATAGTGTGAAACATATTTGGAAAAGGCTTCATCATTCTCAGCTGATATTATTTATCGTATTGAGGTTCACTTGATCCCCATGGTTTACTCAGTGGCAGCAAAAAGAGTTAATTACAACCATTTATTAATACACATTCAGTCCTATTATCGAAAATATCAATTGAAGGAATACATTAATTTCATGCTCCTTGTTGAGGCCCTGCAGAGTACATCGAAGCCTCCAGATCATCTTGGTTTCCAATTCTCTCAAACAGTGTCGTAGGTCACCACATATTTTGTTACATTGTGCTTTTTAAATTTCAATGATTTGGATCTCCACCTTGTTTCTCATCTGATGTACTTCCTGCCAATGCTTGGCTAATGGCAGTTTTGGATCTTGACTGCTGAGACTAGATACATTCTCCTTGATACGCACCGGTAATTCCAGAATGGTGCTACTAATAAATACTTTTTTACAATTGCACATAATCGCATACACTACATATTTTGATCTGCAGTTAATAATAATAAAGTAACTTATTTCAATTGTCATTCCTCAATGACATTCAAATGTTGTTGTGTCTTCATGCACTCATCTGCAAACACTGCATGTCCCACATGTATGAAAACCTGTGTATTTGAATCTGAGACAGTCACTGATGCTTACTGTTTCTGTGTCCGGTTTAAGGAATGACGGACATCATTTGTTTTTTAATTGTTAGGTGCCCGGGTATACACAAACCTTGGTTTGTCTTCAATGTAGTCAGTGAGGTCAGCATCTAATGATAACAGATGCCAGATTCTTTGTACCATTCCTTACATCAAATTGCTATCTTTGGAATATTTATTGATAAAGTTCACCTTTCACTACATTATGGCATTTGTTGAGCGCACTGTGGACCCTCAGACATAAAGGCGCAATGATGGACAAACACATAAATAATTAAACAGTGATCAAGACCAACAAATCTAGGAGTTCAGAAGGAAGGTATTCTTATCCAAACAGATAAGTCTTGTGAGCTCTTTTAAAAGCAGGTAAGGAACTCTGGAATCTGAGATCTTTCATAAGATTATTCCATAGTTTTGGAGCAATTGAAAAGAAGGCTGCCTTCTCTGCTTTGACGGTTCTACATCTGGATCGAATGAGCAAGTTCTGTCCATTACATTTCAGAATACTACCTGACGGCTTATTTATGATAGAGGTCTGCAGATATGCAGGCAAAGTGCCCAGCCTGCACTTGAAGGTGATGGTTAGAAGTTTGCTTCAATAGGTAGCCAGTGTAGAGAACGCCTGGCAGTCATTACATGGGGCCTGATCACAACTTCGGCGGTAACGCTAACGCTATTAGCGCGGGGGCTATTAGCGCGACCGCCATAGCCCCCGGTGCTAATAGCGCGGGATCACGAGTTGGGCAGACTTGGAAGTCCCCATTCCCCATTGAGCCCATTCTGGAATGCCCCATTCCCCATTGGGCTCAATGGGGAAAATTTGCGCTCTAACCCCGGCGGATTTCCCGCTGGCGGTAATAGCGCAAATTTTCGGTGGATTTCCCCCCAGCCAAGAGCTGGGGCGAAATCCGCCGAAGCCCTGATTCGGCGGAACCTTAAATCCGGTGGTAATAGCGCTACCGCCGGATTTAAGGGTTACCTCCGAGGTCGTGATCAGGCCCATGGTCTCTTCTGGAGAGACCCAAAACTACTCTTACCACTCTGCTTTATAGCCTGTGTAATTTGCCTTTACTAATACCAGCTAGTAAACTCCTGCAGTAGTCCATCTTGGTGCCGATAATGGCCCTGGTGATGATTTCAGCACTCGTTTGGGAGATTAGCGCTTTTAAATGGTGTAGTAATTTAATGTAGTAAGCGGAGGCTGTGACTATGCTTGAAACATGGTGTTCCATAGTTAGGTATTGATCAAGCGTCACTCCTAGGATTTTTTGTTTTGGAACCGGGGTGATTGAATCAGTTCCTAGTCTAAACAGGTGATAATTGCTGTCTAGTTTTTCTTATAGCATCAGAGCTCCCCACAAGAATGAGTTCTGTTTTGCTTTTTTGAGGGTTAGGTTGCTATTGAGCATCCAGCTATCTATGTTGGTAAATATTCTATTGAGTTCCTTTTCGTCCTGCTTGTGGTTACCTGAGAGTGGAACAACACATTGGGGGTCATTACGACACTAGAGCTTCCAGCCCCGTTAACCCCCTACCGCCTCATTACGAGGTCTCCTCGCGGGACCCGCTAAGGACGCCTGGTTTTTCCAGGCATCCTTAGCGGGTCCCGCGAGCAGGCCAGGATACAAACAACGGGCCTGTCATTAACGGGCCTGTTGTTTGCATCCTCCCCATTCCCATTGAGACCTATGGGGGCTCGAATGGGAATGGGAATGGGGATGTGCAGGGTCTGGGTTCCTGGAATGGGGAAATACCAGGCCCTCCAAGGTCGGAATGGCCCGGTATTTCCCCATTCCAGGAACCCGGACCCAGTACCCGGAATGGGGGTAGCCATGCTGAAAATAGTAGCATGGCTACCTCCAGGGTCATAATGACCCCCATTGTGTGTCTTCTGCGTAGTTACAAAACATGATACCCTCCGTGTCTAGTTTAGAAAAGAATGATGTCATAAATAAATTGTAAATGCATGGTGATGTACTAGCACCCAGAGGTACTGCAAAGAGCACTGGGATGGGCGGAGCTTCTGCTGTGTCAGAGCAGACTCTACTAACTCTATTCGCCAAACAACAAGGCAATCCAAGAGACAGCATGGGGCAAGCAGTTGGAGACCTCTACAAGTCTGTGTTTCAAGATAGATAGAATGATCGACCAAGTCGAAAGCAGTGGATTGATAAAGCAAAACTAACAGGGAAAAGGAGCCTTTGTCTAGTCTCTTGTGCAGGTTGGATTTCAGTTCGAGCAGTGAGGTTTCGGTCACCAAGCCCCGTCTGAAGCTAGATTGGCGTTCATTCAGAATGGGATATGAATTTAGCTGTTCTGATATTTGTCTATATGCAACGTTATCTAAGATCTTTAATACAAAGGGTTTGTTTTAAATAGGGCAATAATTAAGAGTATTGTCCCTTGCTAGTCCGGTTTTCTTTAGAATAGGTGTAACCATGATGTGTTTCAGGTCGTCGGGAACTATACCTTTATCGAGGGATTTTTTGACAAATGTACAGATTGCTTTTATCAGTGAATGGGGCACATTTTTATAATTAGTGAGGCACATGCATCCCCTTTACAATGAGAAGGTTTCAATTTCTCAATAACATCTTGAAGAGTATCATCCGTGATAGGATGACATTTTAATTGAGGAATGATCAATTGACTTCTGTGTGGTTTTGAGGTTCACATAGGGGGGTAACTGGTAAGGTATTTTTCCTTTCCCGTATGCCAGCCATGATGCCCAAGAGTGTGTTGTGCATGCCCTCCTGAATGTTCTGACACCAGGCAACATCGCAAGTCTCCTGTTGATTGGTTTGTGAGGGAACAGACTCATGTTCTTCTAAAATCTTGAAGATTTCTTTAGTATCAGATATGGCGTTTTCAATTTTTTGATTGTGAAATTTTTGTTTGGCCTCAAGAATTGCTAGTTTGTATCTCTTTCTTAGGTTTTTATAGAGTAGCAAATGGATAGAAATCTGTGCAGATTTCCATAAGTAGAAGGCCTTTAGTACTTTTGCCTTGAGGTTCCTTAAGTCGGTAGAAAACCAAGGTTGGCTTTTTTTTCTCAGAGGTCTTCTGTTTCTTGAGTTTTAATGGTGCTAAGTTGTCAGATATCTTATTAATATTAGAAGCAAGGTTGCTGACATCATTGATAGGGTAGAGTCCAGTAGAAAGTTTAAGTCCAATAGAGGTGCAATGTTGTCTGCGGTGAGCTGTTTCGTGACAACACATGACCAGTGTATAGGTTTCTGAGCTCAATGAGAAATGGCACTATGATAGAGAATTGTATTAATGCTTGGTCTGACCAGGGCATGAGGTAATGGTCAAGTCTTGACGCAAGATATTGGTAGTGGCAATCCAATCGAGTATGTGTCCTAGAATGTGAGTAGGTTCTGTTACCTGTTGTTCAAATCCCAGTTCCGAGAGGGCTTTTTGTACCTGTAATGCTTGTGGGTCTTCAGAGTCACCTAACCAATGGTTAAAATCGCCCATTATCATGAAGTGCGATAGTGGTTTGAGTCGGGGGTGCACAAGGTTGGTAAGAGCTTCTATCCAACTTCTATATCACCAGTGAAGGTGGGTGATATAGAAGAATGAAGTTAACTGTGGACTCTGCATTCATGCCTATTTAATATATAGTGAGTCGATTTCTTTGATTATCACTCCTGGAACCTCCAATATTGATGGGTGTCTCTTAGGATAAAGGCTACCACCCTCCACTTTCTTACTGTCTATATTTATGTTTCATGGCATATCCCTTTGGAGTCGCTAGGTTCAAACTAGGGCCTGTAGCCTCTGAGCTCCAAGTTTCTGAAATTGCAAAGATGTCTTTATTAGTTTGCTCTATCTAATTGCTGACTTCTAGAGCGTGTTTCACAAGAGAGCTTGTGTTGAGCAACACGCATCGTAAGAGTGAGACCGGGGGAAGTTGGGGGTGGTGGTCTACTGCTCATATTGGTGTGTTGTTCCAGGATCTGAACTCTTTGTCTGTGGTCATATCATATCTTCTCTCTGTACAGATTGCATGCTATCCCATGATTTCATCACACAACCCTCTGAATACCCACATTCCTGAAACATTTTTGTCAGCAAATCACACTCTGTTTCAAAGATAGTGTTAGTACTACAATTCTTTTTTACTCTGTAGAACTCTCCCACTGGAATATTGGCAATTGTTGAGACTTTTTGTGGCAACTAGTATTATATGACGTGGAATTCACTTCTGTAGGCTTTCTAAAATTCCTAGTTTCCAGTCACACTCAAGTCACCCAGCTACCTCGTGGAGAAACTCAGCATCTCCGGTGGACAGCGCACCATCAGAATCCAGTACAAGTGCAGACTTGAAATCCCTAGCTTCAAAAAGGAAAGGACCAGAAAACAAAATGAACCAGGGAATGAGGGCTAAAACAGGTAGTTGAGGGCATTCCGTTTAGTTATAGAAACCTCTGATTCTATGTATGTAAAATGTAAGAAGCTGCAGATTTCGGCACCAATTAGGCTAAGCCCTTGCCTAAAGAATTCACAAATGTAACCAAAGTGTGCCTTCATATAGTGCGCTTCTCCAAACATATATAAAGCTGATATTCAGAGATGATCTTCTCATAAAACAAAATAGACTTATTAATTGTGTATTTTATCTATTTTAATCAACAGAATCCACCAATATTTGACATGGCGTACATTTGCCCATTGCTACACTTTGCCAACACGTATTTCGACCAACATGGTCCTTTTCAACACAAAACCTGATTTAGCAACCTTAAACAATGTGTAAATCAAATTACAAAACAGAAAATATAAGTGACAAGTGCACAAATACCATTACCAAATGCATAACATTAACATAACAGGAGTTCATTAATAGCTATTGGTATACCATGCAGCCAAAAGGAGACAAAACAGGGGCATGGGGAGGGGAAAGAAATGTTATATTTAGAATCAATAAGTATGATATATATAGTGTAGGCGATCATTTGCATTTGTAAAAAAGTATGTATTGGTAGCACCATTTGTTAATTACGTGTGCGTATCAGGGAGCTCCTATCCAGGTGGGATAGGACCAGTACTTGAATGGTGGATCTAAAGCTGTCCAGAGGGAGGAACTGCTTCACTTTCCACAGGAGGGTGAGCTGATACCAAGTGAGTTTACTTAGCTATCTGTGTATTGAAGGAGAGTTGTTTATCAATGTGGAACAAAAGTGACTTGGCACAGGAGGTGAGCTTGGGTGTGAAGCCCTCAAAGTTCATGGTTGATAGCCAGGTCTCTAAGTCTGGGTATTCCGTGTTGTTGGTGATGAGTAGGAATTCAGTCTTGGCTGGGTTGAGCTTCAAGTATGCACTGGACATCCAAGACTGGATCTGAGAAAGGCAGGTTTTGGACATATGGATTTCCTTGATGGAGTCAATCTTGAGGTATAGCTGTGTTTTGTCGGTGTATGCCAATCATAGGTACATGTTTAATACACACAAAGCCACATCATATGAGAAAATATTTATATAAGCAGAAATGAAACACTTGCAAAAACAGCAAACACATTTTATTCGACCACATGCAGTCTTTTTCAAGGTTGTGCTTATCATCTGCAATGAAGTAAAAAGTTAAAACTATTACCATATGTAATACATTATTATTTTCCTCAACAATTAACCAACCATTAAACCATTAAACCAACAGAAGAGGACAAAGAATGGAGCAGAAGGCAAGAGAAGGGAAAAACCAAGAAAAAAATGAATCAGAAAAGAAATGTAAGAAATGTCTGAGATATAACTGAGTATATCTATTCATCAAAAAACATCTGTGTGAACAGATAATTAACACAAACGGGATGTATAACAAACTAAGAAGGTGTTAAAAAGCCCTTTTATAATTAGTGACAGCTTTAGGACAGGCATAATGACCCCTCCTAAATGTGCATGCAATAAATCAGAATAGCATACATGCCCATGTCTGAACAGGACATCTATTATATGGATGAAGTGTTTCAATTGACTGAATATTGGGATTATACTTGCATAAGTTATTAATAGATAACACCTAAAAAAAAGAGGGGGGCATTACTCCTATGCAAATGATTCAGTTGATGGAAGCTCAAAGCAAAGTAAAAAGCAACTGGCGTAAAACGATGCATTATGAATCTGCAGAGGCATTCGCAAGTCTGGACATCACATATATGGATGTATGTCAACAGCACTTTAAATGAAATAATTACAATGGTCAAAACATTACCAACTGAATACAACATTAAATATACACCTAAGTGTGTCCAAGTTTCATTGTCAGAAGAAAATATATGCTTGTTCTTCATTCTGAAGAGGGTTGAAAAAGAAAAGTAAACAACAATCCATGGGAATGCCAATCCTGCTCTTTTCTCATGAGGCTCACATAAATGCTCAAGAAAAACAAAAACATCACCAAGCTGGTATGTTCCAAAAGGTCCAACAAAACAATACAAGACTTGAATAGTCGCAGAAGATGTGCATAGCATACCATATGCGACGGCAATGAACAATGCAGTGTGAGAGGCTAATATAAGATGAATCGCCACCATGAATCAAACAAAAAATGCTCAATGCATCATTCCTTAATGAAAAGCATCCCGTCACTACAAAATGGCAGTACTTCCATGAATAGAAGTTTATGGTAAAACTAAACCGTGTTCGGCATGGCATGTTATAATCCCATAGCAAATCAGCTCTATAGTCAGGTGCCATGCTGGTGAACAAGTAGTGGCCCTGGGGGTCACATGAGGTGGGGGCAACAGGCAACGCTCGACTTTGAAAGAAGTAAGGAGGGCTCATTTGGACCCAGGCTGAAGGTACAGTCTACGTTACATAGTACGCCAGTGAAGAAAGGCCTCCCTTAACATCTCCCAGGGAACAGAGGGATGTATCGGATTCAGAGGACCCATCCAGCAGCTTCAGAACTGGTCCCAGCCAGCACACATTGTGCCCTGCTAGGTCTGCCAGCAAACTTCCTACTTGGGAAGTGCCAGAGAGTATCTGAACTAAGGACAAGGCTGTTGCCTGCAAACATTCTGCTAAGCTCTGGGCAGTCCTCCTTGAAAGAATGACACAAGCCCTGCGAAGAAGCTACGAGGAGTGCCACACAATCATCAACCAGCGTTCATCTTTTAAGAATATTTTCGAGACAGTCGAGTCCTCGAACTGCATCCGGCTGCACCACTGACTGTTGTCACGTTGCAGTCACCAGACCCGACCAAGCTGCCCCGACCAGCATTCCAGATCCACCAACCAGCATAGAGACAAAGATTCTTGGCCCTGATCCACCGCACCGGTTAGCCTGCAGACGTCTGTCCAGCCTACCTTGCCGAACTGCCTGCCGACTGATACCTGCAGCTGTCTGCCACCACTAACTCTTTCTCAAGATGATGCAAAGCACCCTGGAACCACCTCAACGCTGACAAGCACCAATAACCTCTTCAGCACCAGGTACACTGTGGTTCTGCCCCCCTGGTCCTTCTCCAAAGGCCCCTAGAGACAGTTACAACACTTTTCCCCTTTGGTGCTGGAACCAAATAACCTTGACTAGTAAGACTGATTACTTTACCAACTACCCTCCTGTCAATATCCAGAGTGCATCCCTTTCCTTCGTGAAACTGTCTGTCCTCTGTATTCCTTTTTAGAGGGGGTTGTATTTTGTAGTGTGCTAGAACTGTTCTTGTAATAATAATAAAGGAGATATGTGTATACAACCTTGACTGGACAGTCCCTTTTATCATTGGGTAATAATTGTATGTTCACTGTGTTGCAACTAACCAATGATCCACGACCTTGTGGAGATAGGCCTGCCGTTCCATCCATGTTACCACAATTGGATAAGGAGGTCTTAAAATTCACTTGTATTCCAATCTGTTCGGATCCCTTCTGGTGCACTAGAGGTGTGGGGTTGATAGATGGTTTAGAAATCAATATTCATCCCTGGACCACTGGTGCCCCGGAAGTGGAATCGTCACAAGCCCCTCTGCTGAAGTCTTCCAGATAAGGTGACACATTCTTACCTGAAGGCAACTTCCCATTAATGTTTTTTATGGCTTGTATATATTCCCCCAGTGGTATATTGTCTATTACAGCATGTAAGGTTGAATTAACATTGATAAGGTTGCAAAAGGTGTGTGTGGTTATTTTTCCTTCTTCCACCGAGATTCTCAGATCTAATAAACCAATGATGGTGGTACTGGCAGTGTGTGTTTGATGTATTCCAAAATTGCTGGAGTTCAAGTATGTCAGAAAGTCTGCAAATCTTTTATGCTGACTCTGGTATATCAATAATACATTGTCAATGTATTGATGTCTTTGTATTACACATCTTGCAAATTCTTGTAGTGCAAATGCATGGGTTTTCTCAAATTCTCCAATAAAAAGGTTTGCCAGGGCAGGCACATAATTGGCCTTCATGGCAATACCTTTCTTCTGTTGATAGTACAGTCCATTAAAAAAAAAAATTACTGCATAGAAACTGCTAAGAGTTCTGTCTGGCCTGCTCTTAATACCCTGAACCCCCACATTCACTGGAACACTTGCAAGAGACTCTGCCCTAGGAGCTGTACATCACATAAATCGAGGTGCAAGGTTGCCCGACCTCTCCATGATGGCTGCCCCCATCTTCTTCCCTGCAGCCTCAGCCTTCTTTGTGCTGCGGAGCGATGCCCCCACTATCAGGACTCTGATTAGCCAGGTAGTGAATCAAGTTCTTCAATGGAGCTCTGCCATCAGGCGGAGCCGGCCGTCTTCAAAGGTCTCTTCTATGGCCTTTCTAAATCCTGTCTAACCCTGCTCATAATACCCTGAGCCCCCATATTCAGTGGAAAACCTGCAAGGGCCTCGGCCCTAGGAGCTGTACAGCACCTACATCGAGGTTCAATGCTACCCATCGTCTCCATGATGGCTGCAGCCATCTCCTCCCCTGCAACCTCAGCCTTCTCTGTGTTGTGGAGCCAGGCCCCCATCATCGGGCCTTCCGATTGGCCAGGAAGCAAATCAAGTTCTTCAATGGAGGTCTGCCAGCGGGTGGAGCCGTCCGTCTTCAAATACCCCTTCTAAGGCCTTTGTGATTCCTGCCTGGCTCTGTCTAGACATGGCAGTCATGGTGGACAGACCTCTTGACTCTCACACGACGATTTTATCTGCCCGCCCACCCACCTTGATGCCCCCACCACTGCAAGGTAATCCTACCTCCTTACATAAGTCCTTAATGCATTCTCCTACTTTATCGATGTCTTGCTACGCTACGTCCTCACTACTCACCCACACCTCCCACAGGGGTCTCGTACCACCTCTCATCAATTCATGTATCTCTATCCTGTGTAAGCCCTCATGGTCCTGCTCCCTCGAGTACACTTGTGCCCTCTGGATCCTGTCAGCAATCCATCTGATATTGACCTGGAACTGTAATCCAACCGTATTGCAGGCCCACAACAGACCCTTACTAGCAGGCATGTTGCCCTGCCCGAAACAGCCCCTGACACCATGAAGTGAAGCTGTGCCTGTTTGTACATTCTACCTAATGTCTCATCCTGCCAGTCTACATGCATGAAACAGTACCTCACTCCATGAAGTGAAGCTGTGCCTGTTTGTACATTCTACCTTTTATGTTATCATGCCAGTCTACATGTATGAAGCAGCCCCTCGCACCATGAGGTGAGGCTGCCCCTGTATGCAGACATTTACGGTAATTTAACTAGACCACCACTTAAATGATTTGTCCTTTTATGTCCATATACCTGATTTAGCCCCGTACCATGAAACATGGCTTTCCCAGTTTATGCACCTATCTGATCTATCGCTCTATGGGCCTCATTACGAATCCAGCGGTAGCCAGTGCATTTTTCTGGCGCCTGGCTCCACAGAAACACTGAAAGATTATGACCCCGGTGTTCCTGGAAGTCAGGCGCTGATAAAATGATAATCCCCATTCCCATTTGAGTCCCTTATGACTCAATGGGAATGGGGATGAGGGAAGCACCAGCACCATTAATAACGATGTCAGTGATTCCTGGAAAGTCTCTGAGTGGGTGCTGTACCACCTGCCAGGTCAGACCTGGCCACTGGGACGGCACCCGTCTGCAGAATCGGAGTGTGCCGGTCGGTAACAACGGTGTGGTAGGCTTACCGGCACCGTTGTTACCGGACTGGCATGCTCGTAATGAGGCCCTATATCTGCTTACTGTAAGGATATTTGGCGTGTTACAGCACAGAGTACAGCACTACTGCACAGGTAGCAATTTTTTTTATGCAGCACCACCACATGGGTGCGGTGCATTGCTATATGTGTTACCAGATTAACATGGACATATAAGTAAAGACAGGCTATTCAGTCAAAAACGATTTTAACATATAAGATGCAAATCTATTTTTACAGTTAAAAGCACACGTGCACATTCAAAAATGCACACTATTTTTCACCTGAAATGCCTATGGTGCAAGAGACACATTTGAAAATTAATAACTAACATTATTAATAACTAACCTGACTAATAAAACTGCATTTAACATAACCCACTAATAAAAATGTGTCTCCACTGCAGAAATAGGCCTACTCTGAAAGTGAACTTTTAAACGCACATTCATTTTTTTTTTCTTTTTCTCTGCTGCTCTGTCCACATAACTACAGGAAGCCAAGGACTCGAAGGTACAGGAAATCAGTTGGTTACAAATGGTTACTGTAAAAAGGAGCCATTGTGTAGTGAGGGAGGAGATGGCATGATTAATTTCTGATTGGAGCAGCGTCATAGCAAGTATCATGCTAGAGGCAGTGATGAGAGTTTTGCTGGGGGGAGTTTGAAGAGAGGGGGAGGACAGTCGGGATTTGGCAGAGCTGGGAGAAGGACCTGTTTTTCCTGGCTGAAGCATTCCTGCTGCAAAAGCTGAGAATTCCAGGCAATAACCCCGGTTTGAGAACGAAAGACGCTTGTTTTCACCAGGATTAATCTTCAAGGGAGCCAAATTCAGAAAGAGAACAGCTGAAGAAAACTCAGGCTGAACAGATAAGGTAATTACAGAAGTGTGGGGGCTGAGTGTTTACGAGAATATTCAGTCAGTTAGGAAAGGAGATTCCTGTGCTTTAATCACATGTTAATGTTGCAAATTGAGTTCTTGTCTCCGGCACTCTCTTTTCAGTGTATCACAGACAATGCTGTTACTGTGCTATTTTATTTATTTCTGTAAAGAGTGAGATCGTGTTTAAATGCAACTTTTATAATACACAAAAATATTTGAAAGCAGACGGGTGGTGTGTTTTATATTTACCAAAATATACCAATGCTGATGATGTGGGGAGATGTTTAGACAGTGCAATTGTCATTTTCAAGGTGGCTAAACATCAAATTTGGTTGCAGCCGTGTGCACAATGTAATTCAGTAT
This sequence comes from Ambystoma mexicanum, assembly GCF_040938575.1. Taxonomy (NCBI): domain Eukaryota; kingdom Metazoa; phylum Chordata; class Amphibia; order Caudata; family Ambystomatidae; genus Ambystoma; species Ambystoma mexicanum. The sequence goes on along the minus strand of NC_090926.1, from coordinate 704,507,086 downwards.
GAGCAGTTATAACTAACTGTGTGTGTTGTAGTTTGTCGGAGGTCTATGAGTCGGCAAAAAGGGAGGCCCGGGACATAGTTCACTACCGTATATAGGATAGTGAAAATACCACATGATAGCTCGCTGCCGTAGATAAGACAGAGAGAAGTTGCCCATGGTGGCACACTAAAAATGAAAATGTAGTGTTCCCGAAATGCAAGCCTGAGGTCTCTCTAGTGATTACATGAAAAATCTAAGCAGAAATAAGGGGTTCTGGATATTGGGGCCACAAATAAAACAAGGGAATTATGCTCACCAAAATACCACCAACCACACATACCAACCACGCATACCAAATACGCATGTCTGGGTGCTGAAATAATGCATGTCCACTGTATTATTGTTGTACATGGCCCAATCTGAATACAAGGAGTGATTGTTGCTAAGTTATTTTTCGGTGGTAAGAAAATACTGTCAGGCCCCAAATCTCCACAAAATACCCTACATTACCTGATGTAGCCCCCTATATCACGAGGTATGGCTTCCCCAGTTTATTCTGCTACCTGACTTGTCTCAGCATATCTGTATTTCTGATGTAGCCCCTGTACCATGAGGTGTGGCTTTCCCAGTTTATGAACCTACCTGATTTGTCCCTGTACACCTGATGTAGCCTTCTGGACCATGAGGCGTGGCTTTCCCAGTTTATGCACCTACTTTCCCCTCTGCCCTCAAGCACTTTCTTTTGCACCTGCTCCTGAAAAAGCCTTCTACCGATCCTATCTCTCTGGCAAACTACAGCCTGATCTCTATCACTCCTTCCCTGGGCAAACTCCTGGAAAAGCTGGTCATCTCCCAGCTTACTCGCCACACTGATTCTGTTGCTTGTCTCCATGATCATCAGTCTGGTTTCAGAGCAGCCAGTGGCACGGGAACTGCTCTCCTGAACACCTGTGAAGATCTGCTCACTAATCTCAATTTTAGCTGCCCTTCTGTCCTCAAGCTCCTTGACATTTCCTCTGCTTTTCACATGATCAATCACGCCATCCTGATCAATCGTCTCTTGAGAACCTGGGCATCACGGGTAAGGCCCTGGCATGGTTGACCTCCTTCCTCCTGGACCAACCCTCCCAGGTCCATTGTTAACACTTGTTTGTAGCCACAGGGTGCTGCAAATGTTATTCTACAACAATTACTAATACCAAGAGGAATATTGAAGAATAAGTCAGGTTTATTGTGTATGAGAGAAATGTTGCTAATTGAATTTTATTATTTGTTATGAAATGTATGAAGTAAACACAATGACCCACTATGAAGTTTGCCTAACACGCAGAAATAAAGGGGCCTTGCAGGCACACAAAGATCACTAAGGCGTAATGCATTTGCTATGATACAACTGCACCAGACATAGAATTGAGACTAGAACTGGAGATTTGATGGGGTAGCTTTTCACTTTGTTCCTTCTTTTAACAGATGCAACTGGAACCCTACATCCTTCAGGCTCCTTGCACTGACACAGAGCAACACAGCCTGGCTGCACCTAGAGCAATCCTGCCATGGTTGCACCTCCCCCTTCCATCCCCCTCGCACTTCCTCTCTGCCGCCCCCCTGCACTTGCACGATCTGAATGACACAAGGCCTAGTGAGATTGTTTGTTTTGTCCTCCCTCTGTTCTCCCTCCCTCGTCATGTCGCGCCTATAATCACTTATGTACAGGCGCAATATAAATGACTTATCATATCATATCATATCATATACCTGATTTGTCTCTGTATACCTGGTGTAGCCCCCGGTACCATGAGGTGTGGCTTTCCCATTTTATGCACCTACCTGATTTGTCTCTGTATACCTGATGTAGCGCCCGTTCCCTGAGGTGTAGCTTTCCCAGTTCTGCTCCCCGCAAACCACTCATATGCTGTAACCTATATTCATGGTCCTGAACTTTTAAGAATGACACTTCACACTTATTGTAACTAGCACCCTGATGCATGAGGATTTGGTGCGCTCCAACAAATAAAACAATAATAAAAACAATTGCCATGTGAGTAAGTAAATCCTTCAAAAAGACCACTGTTGATTGAAACACGTGTTTGCTGTTTTCTCAACTGCTTCATATCTGCTTATATAAATATGTTCTCATATGATGTGGCTTCTTGTGTATTAATCATGTACCTATGAGGCATTGACATTGGTGCTTGGTTCGTGTAGGTTGTCTCCTTTGTTCTAATTACAGCTGTACAGTGGATCAGAGCATACATCCACCCAGCCTATCCACAAGCAGCCAGCAGTCTATTGTCCACTCATTTGAAGTGCCACAGCTAGAAGTTGTTTGCTGTTTGCCCGCCTTCATATTTAATACTTTTAATGAACGAATTGATCAGAGAAGAGATAGTGGACCTGATCACCAGACTGAGCCAATGTCTACAGGAGATTCATTGCCAGATTTAAAAGTTGAAATTGGCATTTATGCTGACACACATGCTAATCTAGCTGGTATATCCAACACTGTCAGTGTTGTTGATTTGAATGTAATGTCAAATACCCTAGGTATAGCCTCCCCGGAGTCAAAGCAACAGAACGCAGAAAGCAGAAAGCAACACGGATAATGTACAATGGGATATTTGTGACATTCCTGCAATGATCATGTCTGATTCATCAGAAAAGGAGTCAACAGAATCCTGATGAGTAATGCAGAGCAATTGGTGACTAGCGTGAGTACCGCTAAGTACCACTGAATACCCCAAAAGATGTGTTTTGCTCCAGAAACAGCCAGTGGTGTCAGAAAACATGGGGAGGTGTTGTAAAAAGTAGAAACGGTAGATGTAGAAGAATGATTAATTCCATACTTCCATTCATGACGTTTGGGGAGATGTCATGGGATCTCACCCACTCTGCCCTGCTGGGTAGACAAAGTTAAAGGTGAGATAACCTTTCATGTCAGATCCCCTCTCATATAAGTAAACTGTAGGCTGCAGGCTTGCCAAAGCCTAGTAGAATATAATGTCTTGAAATAAAGAGTGTGGTCCATGCATTAAAGGGCAGTCTATGCTGACATATTTAGAAATAGCAACGCAGTGCTTCAAACAGCAGAAGTATACTCAAAGCCCTTTATGCTCCCAGAGGCCTGTGTTAGCCTGAGGTTGCAAAACAGCCATGCAGTGAGAAGTGTGTTTTCTATGGGTTACCTTTCAATCTTTTACTCATGTAATCCCATGTATTATAGCAAAACGCTTGTTAGTTTTATACAGCTTAATCCTTCATGCATGCTTACATGCACACTTGCGTACATAGGTAGTTTTCAGCAAACATCTGGTCAGTACATGATCCCCACATTCACACGATATTGGTAAGTCGTGAAATCAAATCCATGTTTATTTTCCATATTAAGGGATAAACGGCTGGCTGTCTAAGAGCCAGGGCAAAAACAAGTATGACGTAGAGTCCTTGACTTAGGTCTGAGGTCCTGCGTTGATATTTTGGCAGGATGCTTTCGAGCGACTTGCTAAGAACTGCTAAAACGGCAAGACACTTCAGAGCAACTTTATGAGGGCTGATTAATTAGCATATTGCAAGAAGGGAGGTAACTCTCAAATTATATACCTACATCACACATATGGGCGAAGGAACTAACTTCTATGTTATAGAGGATGGGATTAGAAGCTGAGGTTCTGCCCACTGGATGACAGCATTCTTTGATGATAAGGGGATCTCCAATATAGACTCTATAAATAACAAGACAGCCACTATAGGGCTGGCACACTTGCAGTGACAGTGCATGGCTGAGATCCTGTCAGAGGGTGCATGGGGTGTTTTGCTTTAAGCTGCACCTTAGAGTCATTTTGCTTTGGGTTTGCTTGACTGAATACGGTGCTCCAATTCTGGTCATTTAATTTATGATTGATGCAGGGAATTGTGCTTTGCATTTACATATGAAGATGATAGATTGAATTGAAGCTTTGGTTTAGTCTGATAGACAGTGAATAGGTTTGAATGTCTTTCTTTAGTGTCGTTCCAAGTCATTTGAACAGTGAATATTGACTTTGATTTTCCTTAGCAGCAGAGATATAGTTTGGACAGGGCTGTTGCGTCTTTGTCAAAAGACATGTGATTTAAACAAAATGCTAACTAACATGGAAGTGTTATGAGATACATTATTGGACAAAGCCTCAGAAAACAAACTAACGCTCCATCTGCCTCCAAACATAAAAAAATTGAACGACCTCCAGGGCTACGTAAAAAAATTTCCGAACAAGCAAGCAAGAAACTATCTTTTGCGAGCCAGGCTAAACCTGCTGCCAACGAACGAGATCAATTTTATTAGAGGCTTAACAGCTACTAATGACTGCAGACTTTGCAAAATACCAAACGAAAAAGAAACAGTAAGGCATCTTCTCCTTAACTGCACAGAAACTGGCAAAGTCAGGTCCAGTTACATGCAACATTTCACATCAGACCTAACGCTGGAGTCCGAACCATGTTGGTGGTCAAGGATGATTAGTGGAGACAGATCAACCTGGCAAATCGCGACTACTAAAATACTGCAGTTCGCTCTGAACAAAATAGAAACTAACTCAACATAAGACGTCAAACTCAAAGGGCCACGAGTTGGCTGAAATTCCCAGTGAACCCATAAAACTTCGACACATCGACAAACGGAGAAGTATTTGTAAAAATCATTTGTTTGATTAAAACAAAAAAAAAAAAAAAAAAAAAAAAAAAATTATGCCTCTCTCCATGAAGACTTTCTGTTTTCTCCTCTTCCTATCCCTACGCATATGTGCATTCGGAGAAACAAGGACCTATTGTGGACCTGTTGCAGAACCAGTGAGAAAGGTATCAGGTGTAATGGCTGTAGATTGATGGAGATGTGTCAGTTGGGAAGGGAAATGCACTTTGAGCCCCCCAAACCCAATTATAATTCATTGTAGCAAGAACACACATCAGCATTGGATATGAAATGGGAGGAGACATCCTCTGAGGTCTAAATCAGTTGTTAATAGCACTAGACCTTACCCCTAGCTTACCTAGGAGCTGGGGAGGGAGGAGCCCTTTATACTCAGAGCTCTTGCTGGCCGGGGTGATTGTAAGGGACATGCAACACATTGAGATGTGTGAATGGAATGTAGAATTAATAATCATCAGTGACCAAATGCACGAAGAACTGAGTTGACATGGGTGCAATTCTAGACAAGGCAGGAAGGAAGCTCCTTGTTGTGTGTACACAGTGACATGGCGTGGCAAAATAATAACCAATGTACATTTGAATTATGGAGGCGAATGATTGTAAAATCTTGTTCTGCAGACATAATACTGCATAATTGAAGACTACTACCTTCCCAGCTAGAAAGTAACGCATAATGCTCAGAAGTGATGTTGGGAAGAACCGATTTACAAAACAAAGTAAACAATTACTGTGCATTTCAGGGAGGGAATTGATCATTAAAGAAGTGTTGAAGAAACAGGGTTATGAAACAGGACATCGGAAATAATGAAATAATGTAATGACATCCGGTGGTGCAGTCACCCAACCAGGAAATCAGTTCATACGAATGTGTGCTTAAAGTAAATAGAACATGATGAAATACTGGAGGCAGTAGTAGAGTGTGCTCCAGAAGTGTCCAACCAGAGCACACGTTGTTAGCCGTGCTGTAGTAACTTATACTTCCACGCTGCAAAGATAAGGAATACATATGTTCTACTGTTCATTGAACAGCCAACAACCAAACCACTGTGTATGAGGACATAGCCTAAATAAGGGTTAAGCACAAAACCCGTAGAATGTACAGGCACTGTGAAGGGGGGACGGTGAAGGCACAATCTGTTAACATAAATTTGTGGCACATTTATGAAAGTGATTGCGACAAGCATAAAAAGAGGACTGTGCATCCCAAACGAGTCATGATAGTCCAAGAGGGCTCTATGATCGTTGTTACCAAAAGCGCCAGCACCTCACATAGATAACATAGTGGAGGAAATGGACCACATAGTTAAGCGGAATTCAAACTGAGCATATTCAATTTTCAAAACGCGCCTTTCCCCCACATTCTGCATGCCAGACAAACCAACTTGCATTCGCTCCTCCATTCCTGCCCTGGTCCCCATGGGTTGTTCCAAAGGAATACATTCTACTGTCCAGCCATGGGTGAGGAACAAGCAAGGGCTCAGGAACTGCCAGTGATATTCTAAACAGCAGAACACCTTCCATCCTCTCACAGTTCACCTTCATGTTGCATGTCAGAAGGGTCATGAGGGCATTGTGGTTGCCAGAAGATGCACCCATCACAATGGTTACATAAGTACTCCGTCACCAAAATGTGGGATCTTGTGTTGAGGCATTAATGAAGCAGGAATGAATCAGGCAGGATTCTGCGAGATACAAAAGTTGTAACTTTTTTGAAGTTACAGGTACAAGTAGGTTGCTAGGCAAGAGGCACGATATGGCAACCAACATCTTCATGATTCTATCCTGTCTGCCTGTGAGGAATTGCCATCTGGCAAGTGTGTGGAAACCCTGGATTTTTTATCTGTATTAAATAATACAATGTTGTGGGTCATTCCATCTCTGAAATGGAAACTGCAAATCACATTCACCTGTCAAAAGCTATATGCAAAAGCATAGGGGGTGCTTGTGCGCAGCTGCATCAGTATCCTGATTCACAGCACTTGCTCTACCAGTGGCACAGAGCAGCTGTAGTGAAACCCAAGTCTCTACAGTGCCGGGGATACATTTGTAATGTGCACCCCTGTCCCAAAAACTGCATAACTCTGGAAAGTCCTGTCCTGGTAGCACATAACACTGTAAATATAAGCCATACCTGAGTTAAGGTATGGTGGCCAGCATCTTTCAGAGTCATTCCAGCCACATTAAAGTGATATTGCACATGTGCCAGCCCTCTGGGCCCATGTCAACTGTGGAAGGGTATGTGTATTCCTCCAGATAGGCTGGACCCTGCCTTACTGGCCGTGTGCCTCTCTTCTTTCCTTTGTAAAGGCAGGTAACACCCTCCCCCCTGGGACAGCTACTTTGCAGGACGCTGGCCTGGGAGCAGGAATCATAGGGTGCACACATTCAGTAATGAGCCAGGCCTCACACTAGGGGGATGAATTTTTAAAGGCCTTTGTTTCCATTGAAAAGGAAAAGGGCAGACTTCTGCCATTGTATTTCTCTCTGCCTCTCTTGCTCTTTCCTGCCCTCTCCACTTCCTGTAACACAGAATTTGTATGTGATGTCAGAAGGGCAAAGTCCACTCATTTTAAGAGCAGGGATTGGATCCCCATAGAGTGGGTTAGCATTATCCAATCACCTGTGCACTTGCATCTTTAAGAGAAGGGGTCCCACACCACTTCTTTGAATCATCTTGAAGCAACTTTGGATCATAACTTCAGAAAATTTCACTGGACCCTGCTGAGAGGCAGGCCTGTCTAAAGTCCTCCAGTCGTGAGTAAAGGCAGGGTTCCAAGGCAGAGACGAGCTCTGTCCACTAACTATCCCCAGGGACCATTGGGGGTGATCTGCTGTTGGAACAGGACTTGCCTCTCTGGCAGTAACAGTGGCACCCACTACCTCATTGTGTTGTAGAAAATACAATTGTTGCCCTTGTTTCATATGGCCGGCCCGTGCAGTTGTGTGCCAGCCTCCCCTCCTGCGTTTGGGAGCCCGTGAACAAGAACCTACTTGCCCCTAAGTCTGTGGAGTGGAACTCACAGCAGCCTAAGAAGTAACCTGCTGCTGGAGCTGGACTCCATCTCTTCCACCTACAGCAGTACCCTGAACATCAACGTGTTGCAGGACCCCTGTAGTTGTGTTCCAGCCTCCCCTGTGTTTGGGAGCATGAGACAATGACTCATCTTGTTCATGAGTCATTGAACTGATTGGAACGTGTATTAGGAACATTTGAACCAGCAGTAAACCCTCAGTTTCTGCCTTTTGCTGTCTCCTGTTCTTCACACTGTACCAAGAAGTCTGGCTCAGCACTTTTAAACTACCAAGAACTGTAAAGAAGGTACTATTGACGGTAAACTGCAGCCTTGGCCATAAAGATTGGTTAGGTCACTTTGAACTCTTTTTTTGCTCATAAGTACATTTCCTTTTTCAAGGCCAATGCTGTTTTTGCTCGCCTTTCATCACTGATCTTTTACCCAGACTGCTTCATCTACTATCTTTTCTTATTCTGCATTCTTACCCCAAGGGTGCGTTTTGCGTAGTGTTATTCTAGTTAGTTAAAATTGTACATGGTATGTTTTTATTAAAGTGTATATATTTGTTATAGAAGCTTGATTGTACATTCCTTTATTTTGGACTGTTATACTTCGCTGTTGGGTTGCTACTGAACCACATTCGCACCCCTCTTAAGAGAACCTTTCCCATGGCTCATGTTACCACAAAAGGCAAAGGAGGTATATCTCTTGACTGTGACTGTTTTATCTTTATGATTGTGTTGGCTCTTGGTTTGCAGAAGTGGGATGGCAGAGTTGATGTTTTAGCCCTTACTCATCCTTGTACTCCTCCAAGGCAGAAGTTAATTTGTCACACTGACCCCAATGTCAACCCTGGAATTCTGACACATGACCTATTTAAGCAATAGGCCCCACCTGTGAGGGACATATTGCTATTAGTTCCCGGGCCCGTAAAACCGGGGATCTAGGAACATTTATTTCTGTTCTGAAACGCTCTGGCATTTCGGAACAGAAAAAATAAATGTAAAAGAAAATGGCCACTGGGGAAGGGAAAACGAAATCCATTTTCCCTTTCTATGGCGGCCATCGAAAACAAAAGTAAAAAGGTTAACAAACAAAATGTCCACCATGAAAAGGTAGAAGGGACCTTTCCATGGCAGCCATTCAAAAAATAGGGAAAAATGTAAACAAAGAAAATGGCCACCATGGAAAGTAGAGAAGGGACTGAGTAGACCCTTCTTCCTTTTCATGATGACCTATTGCGGATCGGGAGTGGATGCGCTGGGGATAGAAGTGTTCACAGCGCGTCCGCTCCCGAAATGGACAAAAAAGAAAGTAAGTGGTGTTGGGAGGGCAGAGAGGTAATCTTTGGAATGGGGGACTGAGGGGAGGGAACAACAGTTACCTCGATCCCCAGCGGGGGAAGATAGTAGCATCCAGCCATGTGGCGGCTTGGAGCAGTTATTACCCTGTTCTGAGCCTCCTCATTGGCTGAGTGCTTGCCACAACCCCCCTCCCCACCGTGGACAGAAAGGAAGGAATGTTAAGGGGGAGAGGAATTCCCAGTCTGGTAACGCCCGGTGAGGGCCAATGAGATTGCATGTTACAATCTCATTGTCCCTCCCTGGGTACTAATACACATTCTTCTCCCCAGCATTCGACAAACAGCATTGTCTGTTGTTATTGATTGTAAATCTATTTTTGTATGCAGTGTTGTAAAAGTTCTTTATGGACTAAAATACAACAATAAATAAATACATTGTCAGCCACTCTGGACACAACATATCAGGCAGATAGGATACTGCAGCCTGTGGCTCTCCAGATATTTTGGACAACTTCAATCAACCCAACCAGCATAGTTAATGGTGAGGGATCATGGGAACCATAGTTCAGAACATCTGGAGAGACGCAAGTCGCTGACCCCTACCTAATTGAAAGCATCATCATTGCCGTGTGGCCTAACTGAATGATGGTGCATAGTGCCTAATGTGTAAAAACATGTCTTAATGGAAGCATGTGTACTTAGAGGTTTAAATGGATTGTCTCTGTGAAGACCTTTAATTGAACTGATATAAATAACAAACATTTCCAAAAGCCGCAATTAAATTAAGTTCAATCTTAATTTCACTAGTACTAGTGTCCCTTAAGTGGACTTACAAACATGAATTTCCCTATTCTTCCATTTATTAAGAGTCCAAATGTTTACATAAAAAGTGGAGAAAAAAAACATTTGTATCAAAAAAATATTTAATTCATTACAAAATATACCTTATTTTTGTGAAACACACATAGAAACGTGCATGAAGAAGAAAGGAGAAAAAATCAATCTTGAATACAAAAAATGAATATATTCTTAATCATACAAACTGTTCATTTGTTGTAGTTCTCCCACATAAAAACTAATTTTACGTGGAAGGAAGAAACAACAAATGTTCAATATATCAAAAAGTGAAATCATAAATATACAAACTATTTGTTTGTTGCAGGTCATGTTTGGATGTCCACTTAAGGGACACTACTACTAGTGAAATTAAGATGTTATTTACTTTCAGTGATTTATTTAATTGGGTACTATGCAGCTACAGAAAGTTGACTGTATTTAGTGCACTTAAAAGTTTATGCCGGTGCCTCGGTTTCCAGGCTTGTGAAATGTGTGCATGGAAAACGAACGTCGCAACCTCACATCAGGAAGGTTTATGCTTCCTCATTTCTTGCACATTAATTGGTTCCTTTTAATGAAGCCACAGTGCCACTGCCATGCGGGTACAATCGGTACCATGTGTCTCACAGAAAGATCTACAATTAAAGGAGAACATTTTTTGAGCTGCTGTGCAGACAAGTGTGGCAGCAGACATTGTTAGGAAGACACTGCGGTGAAGAAAAATAATAACCTAATTCAAACATAATAGGTCTTGATTACACGGCATAACAACCAAATGGTATTGTTACGGGAAGCCAGCTGGCTGGCTTCTGCAATGCTGCACTCAAGAATTATGGTTGCCTTGGTATCGTCACAGACTCTGCAGCCTCTTTCAGGGCAGGGCAGGACAGATACAGCATGAACGTGGGAAGAAGAGATACATGTAATGCAGTAGTATTGCAATCCCAAAAGTCATATCAAAGTGTCATGATGTTTTTTAACCTTAGCAGGAGAGAGCAGAAGTTATGTTCAGGTACATTCTAAGCACTTTCTCCATGTTGTTGCTTTGCTATAAACAAAACGACAGGAGGCAGCTGTAATGTGAGAGCAGCATTTTTGTAAGTTGGGTGCAGAGATCCCCTACCAGTCTCCACCGTGAGTAGTAGTCCATCACTACCTAACTACCCACGCCCTTCTAGAACCCTTGAGGGTCAACCTGCCTTGCCTGCCTGTAAGAAACAAACCCTTCCCCCAGTATTTTAATATTGAAAGAAAATGAACAATTGAAACACAATGATTTGGGGTAAAACAGGGAAGGATGGAGGGGAGGAGACACCGCGGCATCGACCTAAGAACCGTGTGGAGGAAGAAGTGGGCGATATCCCCTTCACATTCATACAAGGTGAATTACTGCACTACATATGTGGAGATCATGTCTTGTAGAAGACATCAATTAGTAGATGAATTGGTAATTTTGTTCGGATCTCCTAAATAAACGAATGTGTTTGCCAGGATAATAATTAATTAGATCTTACCTGCCATGCTGACTTCAGATGAGGAATGATACTGTCACTAGTCCATTTGACTTTCTCCTGCATTAACTGGAGTTGTTCTAAGGATGATAATACAACGATGAGAACATTATATCAAACACAAAATAGTATTTAAAAGAAAATGTTTACATCCAAGCCTGGATGACAAGCAAACACCTAAAGTTTACTAACATATCAACAGACACCATTCAATAGTTCCTAAAAGACATGCATCTTAATGGTTTCACACTTCGCCTGGCACAACTTCCAAATGACTTAGGTTTACTAAAAACAGCACTTGTTCCTCTGACTGCAAATCAACACAAGGCTCAAAATGCCTGATAGAAGCTGACCCCCCTGCAGAATATAAACTTTTTTTCTCTCACAGTCCAAATCCTGGAAATCTCCCACATCAATGGGGGAATCACCTTCCTCACCAGTGACCCAACAATGCACCTGGCCCCACTTGGAGCCACCAACTGTTACCAACATGCATTAGCATGCTTCATAATTGGAAACAAGAAACTAGATAAGATTTCTCCCATCCTTAGGGAGCTATACTGGCTTCACATCCAAGCAAGAATATTCCCAAAAATTTCCTGAACCACCCATACTGCAAACACCACCCACACACCAGTCTACCTCAATGCCAAACTCTGTAGCTCATGTAGGTCATGCTCCTTCAGGAGCGAGGTCATCACCAGGCGTGATAATAAACTGGCATGTGGGGCAAAAAAGGAAACAGGCATTCTGGTGCTTTGCCACTGGTTACTGGATCACCATCCTAGTGGGAATCATGACTGTGCAATGTCCCTGAATTCAGTCATTCACTAAGTGGACCTCACCTCCTTGTATTACACAAAAAGACAAACGCCCTCAGCTCAACTGCCACCCTACCCCTACAATTAAAAAGGATAAAAGGAAATGGTCTTAAAATACACATATTGGACATATTTTTCATGTCACAAGACACTGAAAATGCTGCACAATGCACAATAGGGTCTGGTAGAAAATACACTAGTTGTTCTCCTTGTTTCATATGCTAATAGCTCACATGACCAAGTAAACAGAGAAGGACAAGGACCATCATGTATTTGCCTATGCTGACAAATGACTGAAAGGCAGGTGTGCCTGTCATCAGGACAAAGATTTTTGACACAGGCCAATGTGAATGAAAGATCAATTTGACGAACAACTCTGAAGAATGGAATGCTGGATTACCCTGCTTAAGACAGTTGCCTTTCAACACTCACCATTTGAATTTCACATTGGTACTGCATCTGTATTCCTTCATGAATATGAAATCTAAGGGGTGTCTGCTGGTCATGAAATATATTTCTCTTTGCAACACAGGCAGGCTTTCCCTCTGCAGAGACAGGTGAGGCATGACAAAAGTGTTTATTTCCCTTGTTTGACTTGTCTGGTCCATACCATACATGAATTCTTGGTGAGCCCATTCCTTTGTCTGCCATTTTAAGCCCTTCCGCCTCCTCAACCAGTATTAAACATCTCTCAAACTGAACCTGTTCCCCAATCAATGTACCCAGGAAGCTCTCCACCTCATCCTTTATCTATCTCCTCCCGCAATCAATGCCTTATCACCCTCAACCAATCCCAAAACAACACCTTTGTTGCCAAAGACTCAGGTATCTCCACAGCTTCTAGTACTAACCAGCATATCAGTGAGGAAGGTGGGTGTTAGAAATTACTTGTATGTGTGCCAGAATGTGAGGTCCCAATGACCTAGGTCCTACTGAGGTAGCAGGCCCAGTGTTCTCATTCAACTCATCCCTAATTCCCTCCTGGCTTCATGATGCCCTCTTTGGAGGTGATTGTGCACTCTAAATGTGTCCAGTATCGTAACATACCCTACCTGATGTTTCAATAGAGCTAGGCATCTATCCAGTTCTGCTTTATGGATATATCATGTGAGTCACAACGTCCCCACGGTCACCATGGACATTGGAATGGGAAAATGGGGTACCTGTTGGCTCTGTATATGTGTATCCAAGAGAGAAGTGAAGATTTGTACTCAGTGATTTCAACCTTCCCATCTGCAATTCCGCTCAACCACTCAACCTTCCCCTCTCCTCTCCATACTCGACTCCTACCTTCTCTCTCCCCTCCCTACTCCTCCTACTCACTTCTATGGCTCCACTCTTGATCTCATCTTTATCTCAACCCACTCCTCCTCCCCTGTTTCTTTTCTTCCAAACTATCTTTCTGATCATGACTTACTCTCCTTCGCCCCCAATCCCCCCCTCCTCTCCACTCCCTCTTCTTCCCCCTCTTCCTTCTGTCGATGGGATGTATGTAACTTTAGCCCTTCCCTCTTTTTCCACTCTTGCTCTTCTTCCCTTCCCCCTCTCTCCGGGTTCTCTTCTTTCTCAGCCAATGGTGCCCTCTCATCCCTGTCCTCCTCTATCCCCTCCAGTCTCGAACAACTCTACCCCTTACCTCCTTTCGCCCTTCTCGCAATCCTTCCCAACCATGTCTTTCCCCTCACCTTCTATCCATGCGTCGTCTCCTCTGTTGCCTTGAAAAATACTGGCTCAAATCCTGCTCTCTGACTAACCAAACCTCCTATTTCTCATATCACTCTCTTTTTGACTCTTGCCTGAACTCAGCCAAACGTTCCTACTACTCTAACCTTCTCCACTCACAAGCCTCCCACCCTTGCCATATTTTCCAAATCCTCACTCGTCTTCTCTCCCCGCCTATTCCTGACCTCTCTGCTAATTATTCTCTCTCTCCTTCTGACTTTGCTGACTTCTTCTCTTCCAAAATTCTCTCCTTATGCCAAAACATCCTTCTCGCCCCTTCCTATTCCCCTCCCCTGCTACCTTTCCTTCAGCCTTCAAATAAGCTACTATCATCCCCATCCTGAAGAAACCTTTCGCTAACCCTCTTCTTCCTTCCACATTGTGTCCAATCTCGCTCCTTCCATTCCTCTCTAAGCTTCTTGAATGCCTAGCTTACTCTCATCTCTCAGCTTTTGTATCCACTCATTCTCTCCTTCCCCCATCTCAATCTGGATTCCGCCATAAACACTCCACTGAGACTGCTCTCACTTATGTTCTCAACTCCCTCCTTACCACTCGCTACGCTAAGCTATCCTATGTCCTTATCCTCCCGACCTTTCGGCTCCATTTGATACCATTGATCACCCCTTTCTCCTCAATACTCTTTCTTCCTTTGGCGTCAAAAGCTCTGTCCTCAATTGGCTCTCTTACCTCTCCAATCATTCTTTTGCTCTTTCCTGGGGCGGCCCACCTCCTCCAACATCCACTTGGACTACAGTGTCCCGCAAGGCTCTGTACTCACCCTTTTCATTTTCTCACTTTATACCTCCCTTCTTGCTCCCATTATCTCTTCATTCGGTATCTCTCACCATTTCTACGCAGGCAACACCCAGCTTTTCCTCTCCTTCTCTACTTTCACACCTGACATCCATCTCAACTTATCTTCCTGCCTTACTGCTATCAAAAACTGGATGTCCTCCCACTTTCTCTCCCTCAACACTGACAAGATGAAGTCCTTTTCTTTCCTTCTAACACACTTCCCCCTGCCCCCTTTCATCCACTTCCCTACTTCTAATCTCCCCATCTTTGCTCAGGTTCGCAATCTAGGTCTTGCACTTTGACTCCTTCCTCTCCTTTTCCCACCATATTTATCTCACCTCTTGCGCCTGTTGCTACCATCTCTTCAATATTCACAAGATCCGCTCCTCCCTCGCCTTCCATGCCTCTTAACTCTTAATCTCTTCCCTCATCATCTCTCATCTTTTCTAATTCTCTTCTCTCCTTTTTGGACTCCCTGTCACTCATCTAGCCCCCCTCAAATCCCTCTACCACTCCTCTATACCCTTTGTCTCCCTGCTCCTCAGAACTCCATTTCCTCCTCGCTCTCTAACCTTGGTTGGATTCCCTTTCACTCCCAACTTAAATTCCAATTCCTGTGTCTTGTTTTCAAATCTCTCCATGACCTCGCCCTCACTTATCTTTCTTCTCTCCTCTCATTCTACATTCCCTCCTTTTCTCTCTGTTCTGCTGATCTCTTCTTGCTCACTCTTCCCCCGTCCCCATGTGCCTCTTCGCGTTTCCGTTCCTTTCAGCTCTTGGCCATCCTATATTGGAACTCTTTACCTCTCGATATCTGCTACATCCCCACCTACTCCTCTTTCCGCGCCTCCCTGAAATCTCTTCTTCTCCATTCCCACAACCTCCTTCAGTACCTTCACTCCTCTCTTACTTCCCTATTCTCCCTCCTACCCACCTTTCCTACCCTCTCCTTCCGCTTGATGCCTCCTCCTATCCCCTTGAAACGTGTTCTTTCCCCACCTTGACTTCCTCCTCTTTTCCCTTTCTCCCCACCCCTCCTTCTCCTTTCTTCTACCTAGGTAAATTGCTCTACATATTGTTTCATTGGTTTGTTTCATGTTTGTAAATATGCTTCTTTCATTATTCTTGTATCCTTTTGTTATATTGTAAAGCGCTTTGGATTAAAACGCTAGATAAACCTAATAAATACAAATACAAATTTGCCTCTGCTAGATGCAACTGCATTATTGCAAATCTCCAAGAACATTTACCCCCATGTAACACGTATGCCAGTTGCAGATTATGGCTAAGGGCAATGCTTTCTACTCTACTACTGGATCCTCTAACCAGAAAATAAAATATCATTAATTTAGCTCCGCAGTCAGTGATCGCATTTCCTACATTCTCTCTCTCTCTCTATCTCTCTTTCTCTCTCTCTCTCTCGCTCTCTCTCTCTCAGTCTCTCTCTCTATCTCTCCCTCTCCCTCTCTCTCTCTTTCTCTCTCACTCTCTCTCTCTCTTTCTCTCTCTCTCTCTCTCTCTCTCTCTCTCTATATTTCTATATATATATATATATATATATATATATATATATATATATATATATATATATTCAGTGAAAAAACTTTAAAGTTTAAAGTGTTCACATTTATCGCAACAAAGCCCCTGAAATCCAGCGCATTTGGGAAGTCATGACCAGCTTCACTCGGAGCGTTCACGTTGATGTCACCCATAATGGTATGGTCCCTCATAATGCCATTTTGTTGTCATTGTGAATCCCTTCTCTTAAAATTTGAATGGGCTCATCGGCTTTGCACCAGGAACGCCTCAAGCTGGTCATGGCTTCCCAAATGCGTTGAATTTAAGGTGTTTTGTTGTGATACATTTGGGTACCTTAACTAAACTTTAACTAAAGTTTCTTTTCAGTGAATTTCAAGGGTTTTATTCTACCATAGTTTTTTTTTGATTGACCACTGTATATTTTACAACCCTACCAGGCCACTAGCCATGGCTTTTGTCTGTGCCCACTGTATATTTTCCAACATTACCAATTCACTAGTCATTGCCTTCGGCCATGGCCAGTGGACACAGCATTTGGCTGTGCCCACTGTATATTTTATTACACTGCCGGCTTTCACCTGTGACCACTCTATTGTTTAAAACACTAAAAGTGATTTTTCTTACCCCCTGCCTCACTGTAGCTGTCAAAATAGTATTGTTTTTAAAAACTGTTCCCCCATAACCACGGCTATGATAACTATGCACTACAGGTACTCGTGGTTATTTGTAGCTGTTAGGTACCGGTGGTTATTTGGAAAAACAAAGAAAACATGCTTTTCTTCCCTGCCAGGCACTCACCAAGTGTCCCCCTCATATATGTCTACTCTTCACAGTCCCCTCAAGGCCTCCTCACCTTCACAGACTTCTCCCATTCGCCCAACACTCTGTTTCTGTGTGACGCACTTTCATTATTGTTTGCCTTTTCTTCTGTAGCTGCGGTTATCCTTCTGTGTAATTGCGACTACGGAAAATTGTTCATGCTCTTTACTTGGACCCTGGTCCCCATCCAACTCTCATATTTCACATGGTGTCCTCTACTCTCTCACTCCCACATGTAGCCTGATGCCATTCAGTCCTTTTCCTGCTCCAAATGGCCTTTTTCTGCTTTTGGTTGTTGGGTAGCTGCGGGTATAACCACGGTTATCTCTCGAATCGAAAAAAAAGATGGCGTTTTTTTTTCATTTGTGTAAAGCCTCTCCACTGCAATGCACCATGGGAGATTTCTCTATTTTTCGGGAGAAGGGTGCACCCCCTTCTCTGCCAAATATGAAATAAAAGTGCCGGACATAATATGACCAGACCACAAAAGTATTGCGAGCCAACACTTTGTGGCCATGTTTTGTCCAGACATGGTTCAATTCCGTCCAGAGGTTTTCACAGTGTGGTCTGGCAAAAATTGACCTTTCTCTCTATTGGACTGTGAATGGGGACTAGTTTGAAACTGTAATTTTTTTCTTTTCTTAATAGCTTTTTAGTCTGGGGGGACACAGTAAGGGGGAGCGCATAAATAATGGTTTGCCTGCAAAATGCCGCCCCATTTGCCATACAAATCAAAAGTTATTAGCAATTTTTTTTTTGGATTACCTATGGTACTCAGTATTCACTCTAACTATAGTGCGACGAGAGCGTTGTAAAATGAAAAAAAAAATAACTATTTAGAAAACAAAACACCACAGTTTCCAACCTATTAATTTTCCCATAGAGAAAAAGTGCATTTTTTAAACGGCTTGTTGAGAGGCAGGTGAATATGTCATCCATAGCTTTTGCAACTCCCCAAGCTCAATACCGAACAGGTGAGAAACATTACTTACTAAGACAGCCATATCACCCTTATCCCAGGCAGGTATGCAAGAGATGAACACAATCTAAGCAGAAGATGGCATGAGTAACCAAACTAACGTTGTGACAAAACGTGCATGTATTAGACATGAAGCAAATGGTATCCACAATGTTATCGAATAGATAACAAAGAATACAATTTTGGACAAACCCAAAACAAAGAAAAAATAAATAACAAATCATAGAAGGGTAATTAAATGTGGTTGGGAATGGGAACAGTGGTTTAAGGGGTGGGAAACAAGTATGTTAAAAAAGGGGTTTTGGGGAGGCGACCATCCCCAAAAACAACGGAAAACAATGTGTTATTTTTTTTTCCTGATGTTTTTGGTTCTTTAAGAACACATTCTTGGTTTATTTATTCAATAAAAATACATGTAACCGAAGCAAATGTGCACTCGAAATGAGGAACATGTACATTAGGTTATATATGCACTTGTACATGAAGAATATTAATATAACAATTGTAAGACATGATGAATACTAACATAAGCAATGTATAAGCTGAATGCAACATGAAAGACACGTGAATATATCTCACTAAAACAGAAACACAACAATAATGGGATGCCAACTTTTCCAAAATAGAAGCAACAATATGCTTCTAATTAATTAAAAGGCCTCAAAGCTTCATGAGAATACAAAATGCTAAAACCACAGAAATACAGGTCTGTGCAGAGCTCAGGCCAGAGCTAGCAAAAACAGCCTAGGTTACCACGAATTAAGGGAGGGTCAGGACATTGCCATTGCAGTGAACGCACAAGATAGAAATTCCCAGGACACAAGAAGGATACTCCCAGCTCAATTAAATAGCCTTTGCAAGCCAGGTACCAAACTACTATAAGCCAACAGACTCCATGAAGAATAACTCAAGAGTGTCCCAATTGGCAAGAGAAGGCATAACACTAAAATTAATAGATGAAGGGTGAAAAAAGTCCAAACGCGGTCCCATCACACATGACCCATAATTGAAGAACACTGCTATAAATTTGCAACAAACAGAGATAGGACACCTGCTTACTCCTTACTCATATCCCCAGACACGATATGCCACAAAAGGCAAAAAAGAAGGAGATCACATTGGCTCATGACCTAGAAATAAGGAATGGTATCTTCTGAAATTGAAAGGAATGCAGTCTTTGGAACTCTCTCCCCCTACTCCAGTCTGGCTCATGACTTGACGACCTGTCAGTTGTCCAAGGTTGTTCAGTGAGAAGCAAACCAATGAAGATCTCCAATGTTACGCCGCTCATGAAGTACGGTGCCAGCCAATTACATATTGAAGATAATATGTCCTTTCACCATTACCCCATCTACTATTAATGAAATTAAAATCGTAAAACAAAACTTTTCTATTGACCGCAGCAGAGGTTAATTAAAAGTTCATGGGATTGTTTCTATGGAAAGTTAAACCAACGTAGATGCACAATTCCTAGTGAGATGTGTGTTCACCTTAGATCGAACTTCTTGTATAGTTGCTTGGCCCTTTGGAAACCATGTTTATGTATCCTTATTTATGATGGACTGATTAATTGACAGTATTAGCTAAGACTTGCCAGGTGGTGTTGTAATCCCACCCCTTTATAATCGAAAATAATTACATTATCTGCCTATATTAACGATCCAGCCCTTTTCTTACGCCAATGATGCAGCAATCTTATCTACAACCCTAGTTCGTCTTAAGAAGGTCCTCTTAATATTTGAGCTCAAATGTATTGACCTTAGATCAGAGATAAATGTCAAGAAATCCAAGATTATGGTCTTTCAGCCAAACCTGTCTAAACGTGGGTATGTTTTTTTTTTTTAATTTCGATAATGCTCATCCCAAACAGGTAAAACATTTTGATTACCTATGAATCACATTCCAGGAAGTGTGACCTGGGCCCCCGAAATAGCAAAGTCGAGTATTATCATGGATAAATGGAGCTATTAATTCTTTCTTTGTGTGCCAGGGGAGGGTCCCAGTCTCACCAGCTCTTAATTTATCCCAGAAAAAATCATCACGAGGAGCTTCTTATGGCGCCGAGGTATCAGGGTTTCTCGGCTTTAAACAAACTACAACTTAATGAGAGAAAAGTTTTACCCCCAAGTACTTTGTTCTCTTTGTTATACCTTGAAATATGTATTTTACCTGTGAGAATCAAGACAAGGTTTGATCTAGTCAGATACTCGATAAGACTGTGGAGCCAGGAAGGTCAAACTCCTTATCAGGAGGCATAATCACACCTTAAAAGACTGGACAGAGGCAGAAAAATGAAATGGCATACTCATGTAAAAACAATGTTATTCAAAGTTAAAATTGAGTATTCCGTCGGATGAACCAACCTTATGCCAGGCTGTAGGAAAAGTGACTGTGAAATAGGCCATTAATAGCCAGTTAAGAAAAGAGTTAATTTGTCATGCCATGAAATTGTATGCTGGACCTGCTTATATTAACAATCCATGGTGTAATGCTGGCATAGTATACATTGATTTAATTAGCACGGCTTTTGAACAGTCCCTATATTTTCGATTCAGAACGGGGACGCTTGTGGTTGCAAGCATCACTAATCCTTGGAAATCTCAAGAATCTGCCATGTGCCCATTATGCAAGACCTCCATAGAAGACGTAATGCATTTTGTGCTGCTCTGCCAAAATACTTTATGATTGCGTCTCAGATATTTGAGACCAATTTTAATTTCTACTGGGATTCATAACGCAAGAGATGCGCTGATATAGGTCATACATTCACATAGCTTGGTTAATGAGGGAAAGAGTGTTGAATAAATAGGGTGCTAACACCCTGAGATGGAATAGTATGAGGAGATAATGGCCCTCATTACAACTCAGGCGGTAAGGGGTTTACGGCGCCGTAAACAGCGCCGACCCTTACCGCCTGAGTACGAGGTCCCTTAGCGCCATGGCGGATTTAACACCTGCTTTTAGCAGGTGTTAAAATCCATGGCGCTAAGGGACCATGGAGTTAATTACGCCACCGTAATTTACGGTGGCGTAATTAACGCCTTCCCCACTCCCATTATGCCCTATGGGGCAAAAATGGGAATGGGGAAGGGTAAATGGGGATTGGGGACTTACCGCCCCGCCAAGGTCGGAATGGGGCGGTAAGTCCGCCAACCACCATGGCGTAAACGTAGTTTACGCCATGGTGGTAAAGTCACGGCCCAGGCGGTAACTTACCACCTGGGTCGTGATGAGGCCCAATATCCTATGATGGAATAGTCCCTTTTTTTTAAGGCTGCGAGCAGTGCTCTCCTTATGGTTACTTTGCATATATAAATTGTAATGTTTTTAGCATATTGTTTAATATTGTGATGGATTTATTAGGTTTTAATGTTGTGTGAATAAATTATCATGTAATAGTAGGCATACTTCTGTGCTGCTCTTATGGTTTTATGACTGAAATAAAGTTTTAGAATTAGATAATTAACGATCATTTTATTATGGCCTTTCAAAACCTTGATAGGAAACAATTTAATTCAATTTAATAAAGCTGAAAATCATGTAAATACACTGCAACAAGGGGAACAGGATCCTGATAACTGTATTGTGCACAGATATGATTGAGTAAATCCGGAACCATATGGTGCCTTGAAACACCACTTCTTGTATAGGTGCCTTACAAATATCCAATAAATAATATATACACAGTAAGTACCATTGGAGTACCAATTACTTTTCTTTTTTTTGCTGAAATGATAGCTAGTCAACTGTGTCAAATGCAGACGAAAAGTAAAAAAACTAACAAATTAATGGATGGCATATGCTTGCCAATGTCCTCGAATCATAAAAAAAATGGATGAGAATGGTGGCCCTACGACATGCAGGCTCTAAACCTGGCCTGTTGATTTGGGAGGATTTAAATGGTGGCAGAAGAGTTGTCCAAAGATATTCCTTCGCCATTGAAATCATGTCATAATGAACTGGAATTTCTTCTGGGTTCTTTTTAGTTTGGGCAAGCTACACATATAAGACGAAGAAACTGCATTAGAGAACAGATAAGGAGGAATGGTGTATGTGCAGGGACACACAGCCTGTGGGTGTTGTTTGGTTATTTGCCCACCCACTGAGTGTCTATGGCCATGCTAATCCCTTTTGCCATTAACACCATGTTCCTTCCCCTCTCTACCCAAAATACCTCTTCCTGCGAATTATTTGAGCTCACTTTATTCAAGCCCTACCATCAAACGTTGCACTCAAAGTGCTTGCCAGTGTTTTTTCAAAGCAGCCTTCTGAGAGTTAATGACTTAATTGGAGTTGTAAACTAGCTACTGGTGTCAAAGAAAAGTCTTACCAAGTGTGTGTTCAGCCACTCGCATTATTAGCACTTTCTGTGTCCTTCACTGAAGTGCTGTTCAAAACAAGCCAATAGTTTTGGCTTGTGTATACCTATTAGGCATTTGCCAGGCACGTCTATTAGATGTCCAGGTACTCACACCAGTGTTCGACTGCAACCATCAATGGCCAGTTATTACCATCATAGCTGTGCCTGGCAAGTGCCTTTCCCTTGACTACACAAAAAAATCAAACTGCTGGAATGGCCAATGCTTGTTTAAAATATCAAGGAGTCAAACATCCACGTTGCTGGAACTTTTATAAACACTTGGTTGGGAACTAATTAATAACAAAAGAGTTAATATTGCCAAAAAGTGATAGAATGAGTGCGAACATTGCGCAGAGCAAATGAATAGCGCTGTGAGCTGATTAACAGAATGAAATGCGCACAGAAACCTGCAGCGGAAAAGAAAAAGTAGTAGCGTATGGCACGCCCACAAGATGCCCATTTCCTAACGAACATAGCTCTGGCAAAGTACTTTGGCCAATATTGTCAATATTGACAGTGGCCGGGCGAATGTGTAAGAAGTAATCTAGGAATAATAATCCACAATCACCATCACTCCCAGTGCTACACACCTACGCCCCATCTTTCTACATTGTGGCTGCACTGACACCTCGTCCCAGAACCCTGGCCGATCTGCGCCTCCTAATTCTGCATTGAGTATGCACCCACAGCTCTTCCCAGTATCCTACCAATCTGTACCACCAATTGTATATTGAGCCTGCACTCACACATCGTCCAGCACCCCGAACAATCTGCGCTCCCCACTTCTATATTAAGCCTGCATCCACACCTCGTCCCAGTATCCCAACTGATCAGCACCCCCCAATACTACATTGAGGTTGCAACCACTCTCATCACACTACACCCACTGTACTTCTTCATAGTACTTGCCCTATCAAGTTGGCAGCGCATATACATGAAATCCAAATATGTATTACCCTAATGCCCACAGCACCGGCACCAGCTGTTCAATTAAATGTTTAATGTCTGAGCGAAATCCTTTAAAATGAGCCTGCAGCAGAAGTCCATGATGAAGCTTCAGCCTACCTTTGTAGGCCATCCCCACTCCCATGTATTCTGCTACATCACTACCTGCACTTGTTACTGTGTGTTCCCTCTTTACCCCTAGCACTTCAGAACACAACAAGCAGACTCCTACAGCTGTACAAATCCTGTTGGCTGGAGAACACACAAAAATGTATGCTGGCCCACACTCAGGATCACTTGTGAAAATAGTACAGTCACATACCCAAAAGTAATGGATCACCACTGTCATGGGTACCAGGCAGGTAGTTGGGGCAAGCTAGGTGGAGGCTTGGCAGATGTATAGGCACACAAAAAGCCCATAGCAGATACCTCCATTTAATTCTTTCCTAATGATTGTAGTAAGTTCCTGGTTACCACTTCCTGTTGCCAAACAGGAAGTGCATGATAATTCATGAGCTCTCTTGTGTTTGGGTGTGGCTGGCTATATAAGCCACACCCAAGATTCTTCCAGTGCTTCATGTTGCTTACTGTGAGCTGCATCAGTAACACACTTGCCATGCTCAGGATCAGCCAGCTTCTGCTTACCTGCGCCGGATCATCCTGCTTCAGTTTACCTGCTCTGGATCATCCTGCTTCAGTTTACCTGCTCCGGAAAACATCCTACTTCTGTTTACCTGCCCCGGATCCTCCCGCTTTCGCTTACCTGCTCCGGATCATTCTGCTTCTGCTTACATGTCCTCAGTGCTTTCTCCACACCGCAGCTATCTGCAGTCGAGAGGGGACTTCAACACCGGCACCTGTAAGAACACAGAAGAGCAGCATTAGCATGCGCACTTCAATAACGCTGCGCATACTCACCGAATCTTCCCGCGACGCTGGAATCCAGGTCAGTTGCACGAGCGCACAAAACCCTGCAAAAGAAAGAAGAGACTTTAGTGAAATGTGCTCTTCCCAATAACGTGGAGACTATTGCACTGCGCTCCCTCTCATAACGCAGTATATACTTACAACAGCCTCCGTGCAAACTTACCAGACCACCAAGTCTCCGGTTGCGCGGTACCCGGACTCGAGGAGCTAATACCACATAGTCCACTCCTGCAAGGGAAAAGGGAGAGACATTACCACACGTGCTCGAATTTAAGACGCTGCACTTACCTACCAGCAGCTGACTCCTACACGCAGCGCTACTCACCCACAAAATACCTTGGCAAACAAGACCATACGGACAATTCAGGACACATTCTCTGCGCAACGTTCACTTGTGGAAAAGACTTTCTAGCCAGTGAAGAAACTGACGCCTTGAACACTCGGCCTTGCTGTGAAGGCATATAACAGCGTGTGGCATCTGAACTCAGCCAACAGACATTGGCATCATTCATATGAGCGAAACGCGCCCCTGCGAATGCAGGATGGAGTGCACACCTTACTAAATATCAAGGTAAGCCCTTAGGGGACATCACAGCACACAGTAAAGAGAAGGGAAGGGTCCAGGGGAATCAGGTGAATTCAGGTCTGAGTGTATATCTTGTATTTGACAGGAATCCCTCTGGGTGAAAACAGGGGAAGTGAGAACAAAGGAGTCTCATCGATCGCTCCTGCAGAGACACAGGTGAGTGTGACACCCACACCCACTCACAGACCGTAGGAAATTCACAAGAGCTTCGGGGTCTTGCTCATCACGATGGATGTGTCAGTCTTACAATGTATGTAAGTGCAAGTACACTTGGCAGCTAAGCACCTTCTTCACCAATGGCCTTGTTTAGTGTTAAGCCCTTACCTTCCTCAACCCTTCCATCCTGCGTCTTCCATGAAAAACATATTTTTTTCATCATCATGTCGAATCAGTGCTACTGTTTAGAGGACAATCAGCTCTTTCATAGCTATCCCTTGGATTGCACTCTGCTGAGCAACAACTGCTAACCATATGGTATGTGCTACTACCTTGTGATCATTTGCCCTTCAGATGATATAGTCATATTAGCACCTGGGTGGGGGGAGCCAGCCAATCGGATGGCTAGGAACATGGGCTTGAACCACCGGCACTAGCCTGCATTCCAAGTCGCCTGACAGCCGGCTCCCCACATCACAATCTTCCCACTATCCTCTGTCACTTTTTTGGAAAAATTCCCCCCACTGCCAACTTACCTTATTTCGGCTGCAGAGCCACTTGCCACCACAGCCGCACCTTCCACTCTGCTCACAATGGCCTCCATGGAAAGGGAAGAGGGGCTCTGTATGGAGCCCCGCCTTTCCTTTGCATGGCGACCATCTTTGTAAAGGATTGTCCTTCCTACAACGAGACGCCGCGTGCGTCCCACTGTATAAAGGAAAATCCTTTTTTTTTAATACCCTGTGTTACTGCTTTGGCAACCCTGGGTGCTAATAGCCTTGAGCCGCCATTACAAGGGCTGGAATGGGGGTTAACGTTGGGCAGCCGACGTTATCTGCCCTCGCTTCGCTCGGGCCAATAACTTCCCCTGCCGGGCCATTAACCTCTGTTCCAGCCATTGGAACGGGACCTTAGCGCCAGAATGTGAGTTGGAGAGGCCATTGAATCAAAGGGATCTGACATCCATTTTCATCATCCACAATGCTTTGAAGCCGTATCTGTTGTGGAGGTTTGAGCACATCCATATGGACAAGTGAGTGGCAAAGGACCACCTAAGCTGCAGTGGCAGTATACATGAACACTGTGCAGAAGACATAGCAATTTCAAGATGTGAATGGGTAGAGGTGAATTAGCAGTCTCCTGCGTCCCCAAATAACCTAGGGCTGAAGAACATATGCACAGACGCTGTAACAAATGTGTACCAACCCCCAAAATGAGACACACAGAATCTCCATGAAAATATCTCCTTTTCCAAAATGTCCAACCGCAGTGCCCCACTTAGGCACACTTTCAAAACCTACTCAACCACCAATGAAAGCACACATCCAATGGCCTAGCACCATAAACTATATACGGCAACCATAGATTGCAATGCTCTTTACCCTACTGGAAAAATCAATTTCCTCATGGCCATAGTGCAGTTCTATTCAAACTTGTCTATGCTGAGCACCCACTTGAGTAAAAATGTTGTTGCTGAGCCCCCCCCTTGAGTAAAAATATTATTCCTGCCCCCCTCACAGATGCTATATCTGCTTATATGTTCTATTAAAAGCAGGCACCGTTCTCGATTTAGGAAGAGCCCTTTGCCCCTGCTGAACATCCTTCAGGCCCCCTTAGGGTGTCCAGCCCCACAGTTTGATGACCACAGCCTCATGCAAAATTCACTGCATGTAGGGCCACCTTGCCAAACTCAAATAACCCTCAAGATTCATAATAAATGCTGAAAACATTTACAAAGGAAGTGCCATGGCCAACACAGCCTGCATAGCTGACACACACCCTCACCCATGCACATTATGTACATTAATAAACTCCATGCATTTGCGAAACAAAGCACAGAAGCTACTAGCCAACAGATGTGCTGGAGAAGGACATGAAAATGGTGCAACCATGAAAATGTCACCTGTCTACATCAACCATTACCACAAATAAACAATAGTCATTTAGCCATCAGACAAAACATCACACTGACCTGATGTATACACACATATCCCAAAGAGAATTGGCCAAGTTCACTATGATCCACAGAGTGTGCCCTAAAACCTCCTGACAGTCATAGAACCAACTCAGTTGTAGATCATGTGATGACCAAAGGTGCACATGCACAAGATACCACAAAAGCACAGGTACAACAGCAAATCAAGCCATGCTGCAAACGACACAACACGTCTGCAAAAAGTTGAAAAGAAACACAATATATAAAAGCATTGATAGAAACATAATGGGAAACTATGAACATGATGAAATGTCAACAAATAGAATGAAAGGAAACCTACAACTACAGAACTATGTCCATGAGTCAGCGGGGTAGTATATGGAAATGGTTGCCCAGCCTTGGCCAAGGCTGATTGTCCCACAATAACTGTAAGAGGATTCAATTCAACACTACAGCTAAGTCAATGCCTAGTCTGGGATACTGAATGGAAACCCTTATTGATATATCTTTACGTTCAGTTCATGAGTTCTGGGTGACTACCCCTATATAACACCCCTCTCTTGGAATCCCCCTGACCCCACTGAGCCAAGAAGTAGTTCTGTTTTGCAAGTTTAAACGGTTTATTTATTTATATATATCACACTTTATAATAAATTAATAATTGAATATCACACTTAATCTGAGCAGTAATCAATAATGGATAGTCCGGCACTAGCACACTTCTTTATAATCAATGATGAGTGGTTATAGGATGGATACGATAGCAACAATACTTTTATGGTTTCAAATGGATGCAAAGTGGAATGAAATGCAGTACAGAAAATAATTTGATAGGATTTCAGCAAAAGACAATGTAGTCACTTTCTTGGACAATTCACCCCCCCCTTAATGCAATGTAAGGAGATGAATAGAATGGGACTCAGTTCTTAGGAATGCAATCAAATAAAATTCAGTTCATTTCCCCCCCAGCAGCTTATACAACAGATAGGAGTTTTAAAACACAGACCCAAGTTCTTTGAATATGGTGACAATGCAGTGAGAAATATGCTGAAAATGCTTTTAATTCCCTTCAGGAGGTTCAGGGTGAGTGGTATCTAGTGAATATTAGTCCAGGCTCCCTCTAGCAATGATTCAGGGATGGTTCTTAAGAGGCAAACAAATTTTTAGCAAGGAAAGAGATGACTGCTGATGGTTACACGTGGCTGGATTTTTAACCAAATCGCAAATCGCGGTAAAATTCGCGAGTGCGAGAATCGTGATTACGGAGAAAGTATAAGCTTTCAGAGGAAAGTTAAACCAAGTTCCTAGCCCAAACGGTTCCAGAGATACGGACGATTAAATAAAGGTAGTTTTTCGGATTTGAAATTTTAAAAGTTCAAAGCGACAGGTTACAGCTTGCAGCTAGAAAATGACAGGTGACAGCTTTGCAAATGACAGGTGACAGTTAGGAGGCAGTTCTGGTTAGATTAAAATAGATTGAATTATATAATTTTAACTAAGAGATTGGTTCTGCACAGTTCTGCTAGGTACTCACAATATATTTTTGAATTAGGCCTCGCCACGGATCTGGTCAGGTTTTGGACTGGGCTCCGGTTCTGGTCTCGGCACTTTACAGTGATCTGGGTCAGCTCTCTGGTTCTGCTAACAGCGGTCTAGGTCACTCTGGAGCTCTGGCCTCTGGTTCTGGATACTGCTCTGCTTTCTCTGGGTACAGCACTGCTTCTGGATCTTTCTGCACAGCTTTCTCTGGATCCAGCGCTGATCTGCACGGCCCCTGGATGCTGCTACCGCTGTTAGGTTTGCTAGATGCTGAGGCCTACTGAGAAGAGTTCTCAGTTTGTGGGTTTAGGCCCTTGCTTTGAGTTCTGAATCAAGTTCTTTGGAGTTTTAAAGTCTAAGTGTTGAATCTGGTATCTTCTGGATGTTGTATGGTCCGGCAGCATGCTCCGCAGCAAATGGAATTGAATCTCCTCTCTAGCTTCCAGTGGCTCTTTTTATGTCTTTTGAAAGTGGGTGTGTGTGCAGCATCACTAGCCAGCCCCTCTTTCAACTTGTCATTGGCCCAATTCTCCCCTCTCCCATGATTGGGGAAGGAACTGTGAGTCAGAGTGATGCTGTAGGTTTTATGGGTCAGAGGATCCTCCGCTGGTCAGTTTGCCCACAAATCTATATTTGATCAAAATACACATTTCTCAAATACATAGTGGTTTGTCATTGCATGTACATATTACCTATCACATGAGGTAGTCTCTGTCCCAAATCTGCTCTTCCTGAGGGCTTGCATTCAGAAACAGCAACATTTTCGATTTTAGAGGGTTATGCAACATTGGTTCTTCATTAAAAATTATACACATATACACGGCCTGTCCATACATACTCCAGTAAATTCCCATGTCTCTAGCTTAAACACAGAGTCTGTAGTATCCATAAATAGCGGGGTTTTGCCCCAGAACATCACACAAATTCCCAACGCGTCTTAAAACGTGCACAGAAAAATCACAAGAATGATGGTATCATTTAAATAATTTTGACAATTCCGCACTGTGAGTTATACATCTTTCTTAGAATCATATTCTGGCCAACAGGGGTGTGTCTTTTCAGGTCACATGGTGTAGAAACCAGTTTGTCCAGTTTCTGCCAAGCTCAGAGACCCTGCCCCTCCCAGCCTCTGCCAAGAGGAAGCTATTTTACGGCCACCCTAATAAACCATCTGCCTGGGCCCAGGACAGGCCTTTGTTCAACTCCCTGTAGCTGCTCCACCCCTTATCTAATCAGAGAGGTGACAACTCCTTTTGGCAAGGGGAAGAGTGGCTGAGCAGGTTTAAACTCCCACTACCTGTGGGGGTAGATGTCAGGCAGAATTCAGTTTCATTAAGCCAGGTTTCAGATAAAATGTCACTTTTTGTTCCCCAGTTTAAGTCAAGACAATTTTTACATATGCAGCTAGAATGCTGATTCTAAGTTCAAAACTATGACATTTCAACAGTGACAAACTATGCGACACTCAAAGTAGGTCACTCAGTTAATTTAAACATTTTCGATTTTTGGTAGTTTTAAATCCAGTTTCAGTTAGGCTGCTGCAGACCTGCAGAGCTCAGCCAGTCTTGTTATGAACATTGTTTTGGGGCTCTTCAACTTCCCAGATTTAGTATGCACACATCCTTCATTCTGCCAGATGTCCGCTGGTGTTCAGTGAGATTTTTGGATGTGTTGCAATGTTTGAAAATAGGCATTTTGAGCTGGCATTCAGAGAAACAAAAGGTGATTTTAAAGTGCGGTTTTTCCTTTGGCACACATTTCACTCATGGCACCCCGGCCCATCCTGCTGGCACTGGTGGGTGGCAAGTTAGGCAACCATTCTAGTGTGCGCAAACTGCGTGGTTCTCCTGGATTCTGGCGCACTTGTGGGCTTTTTGGCCATCTTGGATTTTCTAAGCCCACAGCGCCAAATGTTGCAGCATGATAGCTCAAACGTGGGTCAGGACACCCAACAAAGCCCCCCACGTGACTTCCCTTTGAATTTGAGTCGATGGGGAGTCGGGTGCACAAGGGTTTTGACCCACGCACTGGTCTGTCCACATAATCTTCTTCCAATTCTGCAAATGGCACAGTTCAGCATCTTTTCCTCCATCCGATACTGATCGATCGGTTCTCCCCGCCGGTCCTGATGGGAATATCGGGCGGTACCCTGGGCCCCTCGGGTCTCGGCTCCCGGTCCCCGGATCGTCCTCCTTGGCCCGTCTCCAGGTTTTATTTCTCCTAGGACGACAAAGGAAAAGCGGCAATACCTATTCATGGACATTTCTCCCCCACCATTGATATAGTGGGGTGACATATATATTTTAGAACTCAACAGATATGAACATGCACATTTTTTTAAATTAAGCGACAGGAACACATAAACTTGAGAAACACAGAATTTGATAGGTTATATGTAGGATATTTTAAGTTAAAACTGAATTAATCTGAGACAGTACCCTCTAGGATTCCAGAGGATTCCTCCAGTTGGGATGGCAACACTTCAACTGGTTAATGTGGACCCACTTGTCTTCCCCCTCTGCCAAACCGCCTTTGGGGATGCAGATCTTGTAGGCCACAGGGGAGATTTTGTCTATAATCTCATAGGGTCCCTTCCATGTAGGCAAAAATTTTCGCTGTTTCGCCTGGTTTCTTTGGAAGTTGTATAAATAGACCCTGTCCCCCACCTGATGTTCTTTCCTGGAAGTTTTCAGGTCATAGTGGGTCTTCATGCTATCAGCTGATCTTTCTAGATTCCGCTGAGCATAAGCAAAAGCATGTTGAAGGTGTTTCCTTAAATTCTCCACATACTCGTGAGTTGTGGAGGCATTTATTAGGGTCTGCTCTTGGGTCCTGTAGAGCAAATGCTGCGGAAGCACCATCTTGCGTCCAGTCATCAACTCGAATGATGACATTTTGGTTGCAGATGAAGGGGTAGATCTGATGGCCATTAGGACCAGAGGTAATCGGATATCCCAACTTGGGCCAGAATCTGCCACAAACTTCTTTAATATGCTCACAATGGTTCGGTTGTATCTCTCCACTGCTCCAGAAGAAGCTGGCCTGTAAGCAATGTGTAGCTTCCTTTTAACCCCCAGTATCTCCCACATCTTTGTCATTACTTCACTGGTGAAGTGGCTACCCCTGTCTGACTCAATCCTTTGAGGTAGACTGAAACGGGAAAAGATGTGGTTAATCATCAGGGCAGCTGCAGTTTCTGCCTTGCAGTTTGGTGCTGGGAGACATTCCACCCACTTGGTAAACAAGCATGTAACGGTCAACATGTACTTGTTTCCTCTAGACGAGCGAATCACAGGGCCTACAAAGTCGATTTGTAAATCTGACCATGGGAGTGTCATTCCCCTCTTTTGGAGAGGCGCCCGGTGTGTGAGGGATGTTGGCTGAAATTGTGCACACACAAGACAACCCTTCAAATATTGGTTGAGGTCCTGGCCCATGTGTGGCCAGTATGCCACCTCTCTTAAGATTTAAAGTGTTGTATGAAACCCCCTATGACCGGTGGTAGCCGCATCATGGGCGTGACTTAACATCAGGCTTCGGAAGGAGGTAGGAACAACCCACTGATCATGGCCAGCTTGGGATTTCCTTACCAACAAACCGTCTTGGATCCGGAACATTTTTGGACATTTCATCAACACTCTTAGGTCCTCTTTCCCAATGTAATCGGTATCCGTCAGGGGAAAGTTCTCAGGGTCCTCAAGGCGCTGGTAAAACTTACCAATAATTGGATCCCCCTTCTGAGCTGTAATTAAATCAGCATCAGGGGTCTCCTTACTCCATTGTGCAATTGAAAGATCACTGTGAGCATTTGTCTGGGACCTAGTGATAGCAATGACCTGGATTTCCCCCAACAGGGACTCAATCTCAATTAGATCCCCTTGGATGGCCCCGGTTTTGGCCAGCTGATCAGCTAAGTCATTTCCAGTTTTGTCTGGTCTCTCTACTTTGGAATGACCCTTGATCTTTTTCCAGTAAATGGTCATCTCATTCGAGGTGACCAGATCATCAATGTTTTGGATTAACTTCCCATGTTTCAGGGGTTTGTTATTAGCACATAACATGCCTCTGGTTTTCCAATTAACCAGGTGCTCCACGAACCCGATCCGTACATAATCCGAATCAGTGATTATGACCAGTTCGTGGAGTTGATGTTGGACAGCAGTGAGGATGGCCTGATGCACAGCCATCAATTCTGCCAACTGATTACTTTGGGGACCAATTTTGTATCCAGCGGAGGGTTCTGGGAACTCCTTCACCCATGCATTCCCTACGCCAGCCACCAGTTCTTTCTCCCCGTCGTTGTCAACATGGTAAGAGCATCCATCTACATAGACAGTGGGCATTCCCTCACAATTGTCCTCCTCAAAGACTTTGTGTGGGGAATTAAGGTATGCCTCCGTGTTGTCCTTGATTTTTAGACTTTCGTCCTCGAGACAGTTTTCTCTGGCACAATCATGCAAGTCAGCCAGACCTTGCGCGAGGGGACTCTTCTTGTTTGGGCCATATCGGACCTCCACAGGAAAGCCTTGCATTGACAGAATCCAGGAAGTAATTCGGGAATTACTCACATTTCCGGCCCGGATTCTGTCACTTTGGAGATATTGCAGAGGCTGGTGTGGAGTCTCCACTATGATGTGTTCCCCCTGGATAAACGGGCGGTAATTCTTCAATGCCCACACCGTTGCCAGGAGTGCCTTCTCACAGTCGTTGAATTTTTCCTCCACAGAGGATAAAGTTTTGCTCGCATAGGAGATGACTTTATTGACCTTGTCATGCTTTTGGTATAATACTGCCGTCAAGCACGTATTAGAGAACCCCGTCTCCAGGAAGAACTCCTTGTTTCTGACAGGGTAAGCTAGGCAGGGCGCTTGTGAGAGGCTTCTTTTGAGTTGTCTTACTGCCTCGGCTTGTTCTGGACCCCATTCCCACTTGACCCCCCCCTTCAGGAGATGAATCAGGGATCCGGTGATCTCTGCGTAGCCCTCAATGAACTTTCTGCTGTAATTAGTCAGTCCAAGGAGGCTCCTTAGTTCCTGCAGAGTTGTGAGGTCTTTCAGTTTTTGGAGTGCTTCCACCTTCTTTTCCTGGGGACAGAGACCCTGAGGAGTAATCTCATGCCCCAAGAAATTAACACGGGTTCTACACCACTGTGCTTTCTGAAAGGAAAGTTTTGCTCCGGCGGCCCTCAACTGCGTCAGAACATAACGGATCTCCGCTATGTGTTCCTCCACAGATAAACTTTTGATGAGGACATCATCTACATAAGCCAGGTTACCCCTTGCACCCAGGTCGGGCATGGCCTTGTGTAGGAAAATGTTGAATTCATTGCCGGAGTTGAGGTATCTGAAGGGAGTCCGGGTCCATGTGTACTGCTGGCCCCCAAAGGTAAAAGCCAGCTTTTATTGGTCCTCCCTACTGACAGGCACAGTCCAGTATCCATTGGTCAGGTCTATTGCAGTGAATACCTGTGACCCCTGGATCTGGGCCAGCCCTTGGTCAATGTAGGGCAGAGGCCATCGGGAAGTATGGACCCGTTTGTTGAGCTCCCTGAGGTCGGCGCAGAGTCTCCACTGGCCGTTTGGCTTCAATAGTCCCAGCACCGGATTATTGAAGGTGCTGTGGACTGGACGGATTATTCCCCGGGACTCAAGGTTCTTAATTATTTCAGTAAGAGACTCCATTGATGCGAGAGGCAAGCGATATTGCTTCACAAACACAGGAGTCATGCCAGGGTCCGTGGGGATTGTTGTTGTGTGGATGTCAGTGCGACCACAGTCATATGAGTCTACCGCAAAGAGATCTTGGAAATCCAAGAAAACTTGTTTCAACTTTTGCTTTTGTTCCAGAGTCACACAGGCATCAGCTAGGTTGACTCTCTCTTCCACCATCTGCCTGAAGCCTGGAAAGACTTCTGGTTTGGCTATCTCAGCGGCCTCCTCCAGCTGGGTGGAGAAGTCCCTGGTCAGAGTGCTGATTTGGACTGGAGGCCTCAGGTGGGAAAGGCAACCCTCATGGACCTGGAAAATCACCTCATCCCTCCTGAAGTCACAAGTCACATCTTCCTTACCATAGGGGCAGGAAGTGTACACCAGGAAGTTCCCCCCATGCCGGGTAAAAATCCTGTCTGGTGTTGTATTGTCCTCACTGTCACTGTCAAAACAGTCCTTGGGGATTGGTCCTAACAGTTCATTTCCTAAATCGATGGAAAAATGTCGGTCATCAACCGCCATTCCAATAATGGTGCCTGCGGCTAGGGTAATACTCTTTAAGTCGCTGTTATCCACCTCTATTAGAATGGTGTCATGTTCTATGTTGACTAATGGAGTTGGGTTTACCCCCAACCCTTGCTGTTGGAGAGAAGCATTTAGATGTGTATGTAAGCATCAGGGTTTTTCAAATGTTGTCCTCTTTTAACTTTCACTTCCAGGGAGAATTGTCGGGTCCTTTCCGGGATGGTGACTTCCTCTTTAATCTGAATTTCAACTGCATAAGGTAGCAATTGAGCTGACCTAAATGCTTTTTCTGGATCATCAAAGCCCATCCGATTATCCGCTAATCAGGACCAAGCTTTGAAGTTTATTAGGTTCAAACTAATGGCAAAGCGATTGAGAATGTCACTGCCTAAGTAAAAAGCGGCAGTGACGTCTCGCACAACCCAACAATTGTGGACTATGCTCTTGTTGCCAATGGAGATTTTGAGCATACACCTGCTTGGCAGGAGATGTTTGGAATTGGGTGCTTCCAGGTCCATTTCCCATTTGTCTATCAGTTTGAATGTGGGAATGGCTAGATCTTTTGGGAGTTGGCGGAACATGGCTTCGCTGATGAAGCTCTTACCATTGTTCACGCACACTCGAGCGAGGACAGAGTCCTTCCCATCATTTAACTGAACAGGGATGAACAACTGCTCTCCAATTTGCTGAATATCAGCCAGGCTCTGAGCTGATTTCACATCTTTCTGGACTATAGGAGTCAGAGTTCCTGATTGTGGATTAGTAAAGAATGTCAGGGTGTTTCCTTCCAGTGTGGAATACCACCTTAAACTGGAAGGAAGGTTGATTTTCAGAAATAGAGAGGACCCCCATCACCAGTCTGTTGTCCTACTGCTATTACTGTCACGTCTGGAATTTGGTTGTTCTGGAAGTGAAATTATACTTGGTCAGATTTTTGTTCAACGATGTGGCAGGTGCCGTTTAAACTAACATGGTTGACACTCTTTTTTAATTTTATTGGTCGGCTAGTCTGGGTCCAGAGGACTTTGTTTACACAATCTATTAGGGGTGACAACCTTCTCAGGAGGTCATTCCCTAGTAAACAAGGGGTGCCCTCTGGAATCACTACTGTGACCGGGTGTTTCACCTTGTGTCGCCCAATTTTAATGTCCAAGTCTGCAGTCCCCTCAACAGGAATTTCCTTCCCGTCAAAGTTCTGCAGTTGTCCAGGAAGAGAGGTGAGAGGAATTCGGTAATTCTCCCCCCTTCCTGCATTTAGTTCCTCAAAGGCCCTTTTGGACAGAAGGGTAGCTTGGGATCCAGTGTCCACCAGTGCCAAAATTGTACCCTGCCCCTGTACTTGTACCGGGGCATAGTATCTTCCCTCCTTCTCCTCAAGGGGGCACAGATAATGCACATTTTTGGACAACTGGTGGGCTAACTTTCTGGTTTTGGACATTGCTAGCGAAGAGATTTGGGCAGAATTCTGTGGAGAACCTTGGGAATCTGAAAGAAAAAGTTGGCAACTGGAGATCAGAGCCATTGTGGGTGTCCCTGGTTCCGGTTCTGGGCCGCCCCCCCCTTCTTGGAGGCAGTCACCAGAATGGGTTTGAACCAGGGGATTTTGGTATTGTGGGTTCTTGGATGAGATGATGGGCGGTGGTAGCTCAGTCTCCATATCTCCCCAGTCTGAATTGACATCCCTTGGGACCCATTTTTCCTTGGGAGGAGTTCCCCCATCTCTGAGGATCCCTCTCCCTCAAATTGGAAGACCTGAACCTCCTCCACAAAGTGGGTCTGTTTGGGTCCTTTGTTTCTCCTACCTCCTCTCTGCTCCTTGGGTGGCAGACTTTCAGGGGTAGGAGATTTTGTTTCCGGTTCCTGGTTTTCCTGGGGCTGTTTACAAGTTGGGAAGGAAGCTTCCTCCAAGGTTTTACACCCTCCTTCCCCTTGTGCCTCCTCCCTGGGAGCCGGTGTGTTATCGTGGTGCTGCCCCCGTCATTGTTCTGGAGCACCAGGTCCAGAGTTTGGGGCATTCTGCAGTGGCACGCTCATCTGAGGGTTCTGTTGAGCCCTCAGTATGTGACCCAGATCCCGTGCCATATTTTGGACCTGGCGCTCTAACTGGGAAACCCACTCAGGCTGATACGGGGCTCTATTTTCTCCCCTGGGCTGATCGCGGGAAGGGTAGCTATCCCTTCTCTGGTAGTACCCCTGGTTGGGAAGATTTTGGTACCCCTCCACCCTTGGCCTCCCCTCTCCCGGATTAGGTTGTCTGGGCTCAGGGAATTGGGGAAAGAAGGATGGATGATTTTGGGGCTGGAAATTGGGTGGATACCTGGGGAAAAAGTTCTGCCCTGGATTTGGAGAATTTCTGCCCTCCTGTGGGAAGTTGGGAG
The DNA here is from genome assembly GCF_040938575.1 of Ambystoma mexicanum. Taxonomy (NCBI): domain Eukaryota; kingdom Metazoa; phylum Chordata; class Amphibia; order Caudata; family Ambystomatidae; genus Ambystoma; species Ambystoma mexicanum. Next base: position 704,470,023 of record NC_090926.1, on the reverse strand, counting down.
GGAAGTTCCCTGGGTTAGGTGCTTGGCCGGACCCCCCCCCCTTGGGCTGGAGGAGTCCACACATAACCCAGGATTGGTTGGTTTCCCTTATAGCGGGGACTTACATAGTCAGGGGAGCGGGGGACCCCATTTGTTGGACTACCTCCTCGACTCCCTGTCTGTGACTGGCCCGAGGGCCTTCTGGGCTGTGAATTATTAGGTGCAGGTAGGTTTTTAGGCCCCCCATCTCCAAATCCAAAACGGGGGTGACCTTTACCTCTGCCACCTTGGCAGCAGCAGGGGTGCTGTTGGTTTTGGGATTTTTCTGGGTATTGCTTTTATTTTCTATGGGCTTCTGCATCTCATAGATCCGGGTAGCCTGTTCAATGACCCAGTCTAAAGATCTTTTCTCATGAAAATCTCTCACGAGCTGGGTCATTATGTATTTGGGCAAGGCATGGAAAAATGTATTGACAAATTTTCTGCTGTCTGTGCGCACCCTTCTGGTGGTCTGCGCAAAGGCACGTTGCAGTTCTTGCACAAATTCTTGTGGGGCCTGATCCTCCCCACATTGCACATTGTAGGCTGCCTTGCGAGCCTCTTGGGGATGTCTGTGAACAGAAAAATCTTTTAATATGGCCGCCCTATAGGTGGACCACCTTGAATGATTTTGGTCCTACAGCCCCGCAAAGAAACTGGAGTACTCTGGGGAGAGTGTCCACTTTACATATTGGATACAGCTCTGGCTGTCCTTCAAATGAAAAGTCTCCATCATTTGCTCATAGAGCTCCAAGTGTTCCCAAACAGAGTACTTGGCGTTCTTATGATAAGGCGTGATGACACTCCTGATTGCCTTAATCTGTTTCAATGGGTCCTTAAGCAAGGCCCTTTTTGCCTTATTGACCTTTTTGGTTCGGGTAACCCTGGTCCATTCATCCTCTGACTCAGAGGCACTGCTCCCAGAGGTTAATGTCTTATCTTCCAGGTTTTCCCGGATTCTGCGAGCCTGGGAATGGCTGGCAGAATGTGGGGACCTGGTCTCCTGTGTCGTCCTGCGCCGTTCAGAGGAGTCTTCAGATTCCTCCTTGCTGCCAGGATTTGATGTGTGCCCCCCCCCCCACTGACCTAACTGGGCAGGAGTTTTCAGGATGCCCTTAATGGGCCTATTCTCCCGGGGTTCCCCACTAAATTACACTGTGCTTGGCTGCCCATAGCCAGATGCCCGCCCATCCATTCCTGGGAGGTACTGGCCTATGAGCCCCATGCTTCTGGCTGGATAGTAATCTGCCATCCCTGTGGCCCGGTGCTCATGTGCGCCAGGGGACAGGGGGGTGGCAGAGTCCAGGGACTGAGAGAGATAAAGGCCTCTGGTACTAGGGCTCCTGAGGTTATGCTTAGGAGTTTCCCTTTCCCTGCGAACCTGGTCTCTATCCGCCCCTGCTCCCTGTTGCAACGCAAGAGCCTGCGCTTTCAGTTCCTCAGTTAAGGCCTTGCTCGACACTATCAGTCTCTCCTGCATCGCTACCTGTTGCTCGAGCCTATCATTGTGCTGACAGAGAGCCTCATTTTCTCTCTGTGCCTCCTGATTGGTCCTGGAGTACTGGGCCAGTCTTTGCTGCAGGAGGGTTACCTCCTGAGCTGTGTCCCTATTGGCCTGCTCCTTTCTTGCCAGAGCATCATCGACTCTCCTGGTGTGCTCTAACAAGTTCTGGTGTTCTTTTTGGAGGTTACCCAGTCCCTGGAGGGCCAGGTGATTTTCTTCCATTTTCCTTTTTAAGTGGCAGACTTCCTGGCCTAAGGTGTCCCTTTCCTGACCAAGAGCTTGAATTTGTGACGCCAGGTCGTCCCTTTGCCTTTGGAAGGCACCAGCTTTCTGGCACTCCTGATCAAACTCTGCCTGGGTATCCAGGTCTTTCAGGATCAGTTTATTGCTCTCCTCTTTCTCTCTGTCTAGTTGGATTTGAAGGGTGGCTACCTGCTCTGTGCATGCCCTGTTGAAATTGATCTGTTGCTCCAGCTTTTTCTGGCTCTGCAGTAGGGAGTCCAAACTCTCTTGGCGTTCCTTCTGCAAAGCCAGATTTCTGGTATCCTGGTCAGCCTTTTCCTGTTGCAGGATATCCATATCCTTCTTTATTTTAATGATGTGCTGTCTACTCTCATTTTCGGACTCCTGGCTTCTGTGCAGCCTCTGCTCAGAAGAGTCCAGATCAGATTGGGCCTTCTGTAATGCCAGCAGTTGCCTACTCGCCAGATCTTGGCCTTCAGCACATTTGTCTTGCATGGCTCCCATATGTAAATATAAATATGCCGCTACCCTGGCAATCTTGTGGTGCTCATTCTTGGCCTTAGGGGCCATATATAGTTCACTCAGGGCCATATGTAGGGGACCCTGATCTCCCCATATATCTGACCCTGTTTCAGTGATCTGGGGTGCGATTGCCTGCAACCAGACCGTCTGGTCCTGATGAGTCCACTCACCTCTCACAAATAGCTTATGTAAGAAGTGCTCTCTGGCTATTTTCATATCTACCAAGGTCGTCATTCTGGAATTTGAGTTCCTTCCTGACTTACAGAAGTTTGTATTTTATTTTTGCAAAACAGACCTTTTCCTTAGAGCGTTCCTTTGAGGAGTGCTTTACAGCGTAACACAGCGTGGTGATCCGACCGGATATGTGTATCTGGTCAGCTGGCACGCTGTATTAATCTGCACAAGTGATAGATCTAACCCAAACGTCCGGCTCGAGCCCCCAATTTGTAAGAGGATTCAATTCAACACTACAGCTAAGTCAATGCCTAGTATGGGATATTGAATGGAAACCCTTATTGATATATCTTTATGTCCAGTTCATGAGTTCTGGATGACTACCCCTATATAACACCCCTCTCTTGGAATCCCCCTGACCCCACTGAGCCAAGAAGTAGTTCTGTTTTGCAAGTTTAAACGGTTTATTTGATAATTTAAACAATATATATATATATATATATATATATATATATATATATATATATATATATATATATATATATATCACACTTTATAATAAATTAATAATTGAATATCACACTTAATCTGAGCAGTAATCAATAATGGATAGTCCGGCACTAGCACACTTCTTTATAATCAATGATGAGTGGTTCTAGGATGGATACGATAGCAACAATACTTTTATGGTTTCAAATGGATGCAACGTGGAATGAAATGCAGTACAGAAAATAACTTGATAGGATTTCAGCAAAAGACAATGTAATCACTTTCTTGGACAATTCACCCCCCCCCCCCTTAATGCAATGTAAGGAGATGAATAGAATGGGACTCAGTTCTTAGGAATGCAATCAAATAAAATTCAGTTCAATTCCCCCCCAGCAGCTTATACAACAGATAGGAGTTTTAAAACACAGACCCAAGTGCTTTGAATATGGTGACAATGCAGTGAGAAATATGCTGAAAATGCTTTTAATTCCCTTCAGGAGGTTCAGGGTGAGTGGTATCTAGTTAATATTAGTCCAGGCTCCCTCTAGCAATGATTCAGGGATGGTTCTTAAGAGGCAAACAATTTTTTAGCAAGGAAAGAGATGACTGCTGATGGTTACACGTGGCTGGATTTTTAACCAAATCGCAAATCGCGGTAAAATTCGCGAATGCGAGAATCGTGATTACGGAGAAAGTATAAGGAGTAGGAAGTGATCTGGGTCAGCTCTCTGGTTCTGCTAACAGCGGTCTGGGTCACTCTGGAGCTCTGGCCTCTGGTTCTGGATACTGCTCTGCTTTCTCTGGGTACAGCACTGCTTCTGGATCTTTCTGCACAGCTTTCTCTGGATCCAGCGCTGATCTGCACGGCTCCTGGATGCTGCTACCGCTGTTAGGTTTGCTGGATGCTGAGGCCTACTGAGAAGAGTACTCATTTTGTGGATTTAGGCCCTTGCTTTGAGTTCTGAATCAAGTTCTTTGGAGTTTTAAAGTCTAAGTGTTGAATCTGGTATCTTCTGGATGTTGTATGGTCCGGCAGCATGCTCCGCAGCAAATGGAATTGAATCTCCTCTCTAGCTTCCAGTGGCTCTTTTTATGTCTTTTAGAAGTGGGTGTGTGTGCAGCATCACTAGCCAGCCCCTCTTTCAAATTGTCATTGGCCCAATTCTCCTCTCTCCCATGATTGGGGAAGGAACTGTGAGTCAGAGTGATGCTGTAGGTTTTATGGGTCAGAGGATCCTCCGCTGGTCAGTTTGCCCACAAATCTATATTTGATCAAAATACACATTTCTCAAATACATAGTGGTTTCTCATTGCATGTACATATTACCTACCACATGAGGTAGTCTCTGTCCCAAATCTGCTCTTCCTGAGGGCTTGCATTCAGAAACGGCAACATTTTCGATTTTAGTGGGTTATGCAACCTTGGTTCTTCATTAAAAATTATACACATATACACGGCCTGTCCATACATACTCCAGTAAATTCCCATGTCTCTAGCTTAAACACAGAGTCTGTAGTATCCATAAATAGCGGGGTTTTGCCCCAGAACATCACACAAATTCCCAACGCGTCTTAAAACGTGCACAGAAAAATCACAAGAATTATGGTATCATTTAAATAATTTTGACAAGTCTGCACTGTGAGTTATACATCTTTCTTAGAATCATATTCTGGCCAACAGGGGTGTGTCTTTTCAGGTCACATGGTGTAGAAACCAGTTTATCCAGTTTCTGCCAAGCTCAGAGACCCTGCCCCTCCCAGCTTCTGCCAAGAGGAAGCTATTTTACGGCCACCCTAATAAACCATCTGCCTGGGCCCAGGACAGGCCTTTGTTCAACTCCCTGTAGCTGCTCAACCCCTAATCTAATCAGAGAGGTGACAACTCCTTTTGGCAAGGGGAAGAGTGGCTGAGCAGGTTTTAACTCCTGTGGGGGTAGATGTCAGGCAGAATTCAGTTTCATTAAGCCAGGTTTCAGATAAAATGTCACTTTTTGTTCCCCAGTTTAAGTCAAGACAATTTTTACATATGCAGCTAGAATGCTGATTCTAAGTTCAAAACTATGACATTTCAACAGTGACAAACTATTTGACACTCAAAGTAGGTCACTCAGTTAACTTAAACATTTTCGATTTTTGGTAGTTTTAAATCCAGTTTCAGTTAGGCTGCTGCAGACCTGCAGAGCTCAGCCAGTCTTGTTATGAACATTGTTTTGGGGCTCTTCAACTTCCCAGATTTAGTATGCACACATCCTTCATTCTGCCAGATGTCCGCTGGTGTTCAGTGAGATTTTTGGATGTGTTGCAATGTTTGAAAATAGGCATTTTGAGCTGGCATTCAGAGAAACAAAAGGTGATTTTAAAGTGTGGTTTTTCCTTTGGCACACATTTCACTCAGGGCACCCCGGCCCATCCTGCTTGCACTGTTGAGTGGCAAGTTAGGCAACCATTTTAGTGTGCGCAAACTGCATGGTTTTCCTGGATTCTGGCGCACTTGTGGGCTTTTTGGCCATCTTGGATTTTCTAAGCCCACAGCGCCAAATGTTGCAGCATGATAGCTCAAACGTGGGTCAGGGCACCCAACATAACGGCCTCTTGCAAGCGAGCCTCCATGATTCATAAAAGGCTTGCAGGGCCCCCATCATTCTGAAATCCGTCATGCAATCATTCTCCTCTGCTGCCCCTCATTGACTCTTCCAGAAAGAAAGAAAGCCTGCGCCTGCGCCAGCCTATCCACAACCTCAGCCCTGGCCACGGCAATTGCTGCCTCACGTGCCTGTTGCCCCTGCTCATCCTGCTGACTCAGGAATTGGACTTGGGATGAGACCAGAGCATGCACCCGCCGTCTTGCCTGCTGTACATTTAATACATGATGACTCCTCCTAACAGCTATTCTCCCTAGGATTTGCCTCCTCAGCACCAACATCTCCTGCTGTCTTGCAATGCATCTCTGGCACAGGTACTCGCACCGATTGAAAGACAGTCTGCGTCAGTGGAGTACAGCACCTGTACCAAGACCACTTTCTTTTAGTGTATATGGTTTACATATGAAACCTTTACATTCATATTTAATACATTGAAAAGACAATTGATAATTATGAATGGTAGAAAAAAAGTGACCATATAAAAAATACCATTTCTCCACAGCCTGTTCCCTTGCTGCTTCCTGGGCAGGCACTGAGACCACCCCAATGGCTTAAAGGGGTGAGAGGAGCCCATGGTGTTGGCTGACATGACGGTCTCAGTTGAGGTTGACAGGGGTACAGATGAGGAGGCGGGAAAGGAGTAGGGGGCCATTCGAGTGGCCTGTCCAGCGAGGCCACTGACAAGCAGTGCTGGTGTCAGTTGTGACAAGGGGCGTACCACCTAATCATGATGCTGTGCAAGGAGCTCATGAGTAGCATACTCAACTTTTTTAGAGAAATGCCTGCCACCTCAAGCCACCAACCAGCAGTGGCAGCAATGTATCATGGATGGCCTCATTGGCCAAAAGTTCAGGATCTGTCTGAGTGGAGGCATCAGCAAATGGCCAGAGGCATCGGAAAAGGTGGGTAGTGTGGCAGCAGATGGCCCAGGAACAGGAAGAGGTACTTACCCCTCCATGGTAGACAGGTCAGCCTCCTGTTTTGGGCCAGTTGTGCAGCCTGCACATCCCCCTCTTCACCCCTACCAGACACAGTGGGCAGGTGTTCAATGGCCTCCTCTTCCTCCAACTCCATTATCCAAGCTACCTCTAAATGAGGTCTGCATGCCGTTGGGCCCCTCCATGATTACATCACCACTAACATGTCCCTCTGCTGCTGAGGTGTCCTCCATGATGATGGGATTCAGGTGCTGCTCCTTAGCAGCAGAGCCATCAGAGGTTGACGCTCCCCAGGCACATGGCTCTCCGAGGAGGTGGATGCAATTGTGCATGCCTGGGGTCTGCAGTGTCACCTGGAGACATTGGCCCTGGCATGCGGCTACACAGCACATGGTGGTCCCTCTACCTCAGCCATTACCACTATGGAAAATGAAAGATAAAACAAAGAAATTAATCTTAAGTGCCTACCCATGTGTACCCCCCTCAATTGTACAAATAGAATGCCATCATCATAAATCAACTTAAACACACAGGCCCATGTAAATCTGAATGAATCTTGTATCACAAGTGAACGAGAATTGGCAACTTCCAATTATGACACATTTACATGTGAATATGGTGCATTGACTTGTGCCCACATACCCAAGAAAATGACATGTTTGACATTCCAATAGCAATGAAGCAGTGGCCCAAACATTACCAGCAGGCAGGGTCATGGAAAGGGGCCCGAGCCCCATGTGACCATGGAACCAAAGTTACATCTTCATCACACCTCATATTTCTACATGCATCCCTGACAGTCCCACATGAAAGTATGCAACATGTACACGCATCCATTTTTACGGATCAAGCAGTGATCCTGCTGGTCTTAACTATGATGAATTGTCAAAATGCATCCCTTCATCCCAAGGGGAGCCACTTCGTATGAGGCTAGAGAAGTGAGCCCACTCCACAATACCCTCTGTAGGTGTTTTGGTAAGTGGAACCTCACCGGAGAGACTCCCCCTTGGGGGACAAGGAATCCTGCTCCCATGAGGAACTCCCTCAAGCTGGTCGTCTAATGGCCTACATGTGATGTGTCAAAAAACAAGAGAATATGAGTCATCAAAACTGGCACAAAGTAACTCATATGGGATATTATTATCTCGGGAGCAAAGGCTGTATCCCTTACAATCATGATGTCCACCTTACTGTAACAAGTATGTTAAAGGAAGTGAAACCAAAGAGGGAGGAGAGAGAAGCAGGGGATGAGAGAGAGGATTGTAATTGTAGCCTGTGGGAGGCCCCACGCTATACTTCATAAGACAAGAAAGGAGAGCAAGAAAACTGCAAGATGCAAACTCACTTGCAGCTGCTTACAGGGATGCCAAAGTCACATCAATCCGTGAGAAACCAGCAGATCTGGAGCCCAAACCCAAGCAGAGTTGGCGGCAAGACAACAGACCTTGCTCTGTGGGGAACTGTCGGGCCAAATAATTTTGCTGAGATCGCCAACAACCCCGAAGATCTTTGTGTTAGTGAATTCAGTCAAGCATGGCAGCGCCGCGAGATGGAGAGAGACACGACGTGAACGCCGGAGAGAGGAGACGGAATCTGCGATACCCAGCAGGAAGCAGAAACCCTGGGACCGAAACCCTCTGACAACATATTCGCCGCCACAAAAGAAGGAAACCTGGCAAACAGGCGGTGTGGGGAGACTCCAAGGAATCAATATGCCAAACAGCCAACTTGCCAAAGTAGAAAACATGAAATATAGTTAGCTTCGAAACTAAATTGATGCAGCCAGTGTACACCAAAAGAAAAGCATTATAGTACACAGCCAACTCATAATAGTAGAAGATAGGAAATAGATTTTACTTTGAAAGCACATGGAGACAATGATTGTAAACCCCAGGAGAAAATAATTATAAAACACAGTTAACTAGTTACAGTAGAAGATATGACACCAAGCTAACTTCACAAACAAATAGATATGAATATTGCAAAACCAGAGAGAACATTGAAGAGAAACTGGATAATAGGAGAGAAAACCAGTGGGCCAAAATACCCTGGCAATGGGGGAAATCCAAGAGCTATCCCGCACAAGAAGATAATAGTATTAAAGAGAGCAAAGCCAGGACTCTGACAGACAAACACCAGTTCCAAATTTGAGTGATTATATTCCCTCCGAAGGGCACAAGAAGGTCCATGACCAAATGTATAAAGTAACTAAGAGAGAGCCAAACGGGATCAAGTTGAAGAAACAAAGTAAAACATCCCACTAAGGAATTAAAGAGACTAATGCAATACGTCACCTCAATGGCCACCCGTGCTTTTGTCTGGCTCCGGATTCTCAGGTTGTTCCAAAGCTTATTGATGTTATCTACAGTACAGACTGCCACCCCTTCACGCTAATGGCAACCGTGATGCATTGCCAGATCTTTTAACATCCACAGGCCTGAAGCTGCTTCTGTGGATTGAAGAGGGAATCATAATAGGTCAGGGCCTGTTCACCCAGGGTGCCAACTTCATCAGCAGAGAAATTGACAGCCCTGAGACTCACCACCTTGGAGGTGCTAGTAGATTTTGCAGACATGGCACTCCGGAGACTGGTGGAGTGAACCTGGGCCTTCACTGTACCTGAAATGTGGAACTTTGATGGTGCTAGGGAAGTGTTGAAATCTGTATAAGGCAAATGAGGTGGTCACAGAGCTTCTCGGGGGATCCACAGTAGAACAGGAAGTGGAGGAAAATCATGCACTCCAAGGCAGCGCAAGTGATCAGCAACCAGTTGCACACTACCAGACAGCAGGAGATGTTGATCTAATGAGGCAAGATGTTGCAGGAGGAGCCACAAAATGTTAGAAGGCAGGAGCAAAAGAAGGCAGAGGTGTCTACAGTAGATCCACAAGGCAGCAGAGGACAACATCATGAGCAATGTCCCTATAGGCTAATGTTCCAAGCTGCATGCAGCACTTGCCATGCATGCACGTATAGACAGTAAATAGCGTGTGCCTGCATTTTTTGAACCCACATGGTATTTTTCTAGCATGCATGGATGTGGAGATATTTTGGGGTATACAGCGGAAACACAGCTTACTTTGGTCTAGCAGGAGCATTGTCCCATTATTCCACCATGAGTGAGAGGGAATCACAAAGAGGACGGGGATGAGGGCGAAAGTAGGGGCCATTTGCAAAACTTGGTGGTAAAGTTACAGGTGTCCCAGTACCGCCAAGGCCCAGTAGGGAACAGGAACAGCCACAGGTTCAGGAGAAGGGACTAGCCAGGAAGAAACACTCCTCTGAGGAGTTTAACATTCTCACAGATTAAGTTCATGAGCACCAGGTCGAGCGGTACCTGAAAGAAAGGCTCACAGTACAGTTCAAATGACCCTGTGATAGAGGCTGTGACAGGAGGTCACAGATTTGATTAAGGCCTGCGGGGTGGAGAGGTTCACTGAGAAAGAGGTCAACAAAAGAATGGGTGACCTCACCATGTGTACCAAAAATAAACTTGGCAGCAATGAGACCTCTGCCCAGGCTACTGGTGTTGGATCACCACATGTTGAAGAGCTCACTCTATTTGAGGAGATCGACACTGGCCTCATCTCAAGTGAGCAGGTGGTTGGCGTGGAAGGCATGGAAACCTATGCTGCTTCATCAAGTGTCTGCCATGTGTGCATGATATATATGGTTTCCTCACCACATGATTTGCAATGAAATGTTACAGTGCATTTGGTCTCACTCCTTCTCACCCTTCCATTACTACTACATATGTATCCATGAATACATGGTCACTTCCATCACATGTTGTGCATCACAGAAGGTGGATGCTTGAACTTTGTTTCAGGTTGTCATTGATCTTACCGCACACATTACTGTGTACCAAAATATTTGGTAAAGCAACTATGCTTGTATTTGCCAATAGTCTGCAAAACACATGTCATTGCACACACTCAGTGTCATGCCTGTGGATAGTGCAGTGTCAACCCACATGAAATCACACTCAGCAGTGGATGATGTCAGAGTATTCCCTTCACTGGCCCTTGCAGGCACTGGGCATGGATGATCTACAATGTCAGTGCCAAGTTGCATTATGACAGAAGTTGTAGTGGTTGGTTAAAATATATTTGATATGTAATGATGAATCCACATTTGGACAGTCAATAATTCTGTGGTCATGCAAGTGCAGACTGGTCATGTCCATGTTGTAGTATCCTCAGATATGGTCACGGTGCATGTGTTACGCTCACCTGATATCCCTGGGGGCATCTGGAGGGCTCTGAGATCTGGAACTCTGGGTGCGTGGTTGCCCAGTGCTGAATAATGAATCTGCAATTACAGAAGGGAGGATTTGTAAAAACTGTCTCTAGTGGGTGAATCTCCCACCTCACTCTGGCTGATCCCCTTCCCACTGAGTCTTTCTCACCTTAGTTATTTGTAGGGTGAGCTATCTGTCCTGTGTTTCTTGTGCAGGGGCAATTGACGTATGTTGACGAGCTGCCCGAGTTGCTTCACTGGTGCAGTGCGCCTTCCTTGGGCCCAGGCCTGCTGTGACCCCGACTCTGCTAATAGGCAGGTAGGTTTGTTTATTGTAAGTCTTTGTTCTGTTTATGGTGGGAATTCGTTAAAGTCTTTATCTCCTTCTTTCAGGTGTGAAGGTCTTGATGCTGGCGTGCCGGATGGAGAGGCACGTTTTTAGGTAAGAGAAAGCGCAAAGCGCGGTGCCTTTATTGTCTTTTAAAGCTAACCTGTGTTTTCCTCTTCTTCTCCTCACAGGCCGCTGTGATGCTGCGAGTGGATGAGAGCGCGATGAACAAACTGGACCTGGAATCCATTAAGGTAAGTAAAGCGCTGTGCAATTGTTCAATATTGCATGCAAATCTGAACACGTCTCCTTTTCCTTTGCAGGATGTTGCTGTGGTGCTCTGGATGGCAGCACGGCATAGCGCGATGGAATTCAGGTGAGACTAATGGAATTCCATGTTTTGGAAGCATGTGCGTTATAATGTTGTTTTTCCTTTTCTCGTTAATGCAGGTCGCGATGTTCGAGCAGCAGTTATGGCAGCGGTTCACCAGAAGTCCTTAAGCTATTACTCACAGGTGAGTGATGTTTCTTCTTCTCTAGGTTTCCACAGATTACAGCCCAGTTGAGATGATGAGTGTTGGATGTTAAATTCTCAGGTAAGGCTGAATAACCTTGTTCTTGTTCTTGCAGGAAGTTACTGAAGACCAGGAGCTGGACACGGTGAGTGTCACACTGCTAGATGGAGAATAATGCAAAGCGTGTTCTGCAGCCTGGGTGTTGTTTATATAGTCACTGTAAAATAGTACCAGGTAAAGCAGTTCCAGGCCCCAGCCCCACCCAAGACACTAGACGCAAGGTTTGGTTCACAGGAACTGAGCCATGTGGTTGCATCCATGTTGGATTTAAAGGCCCATGTACATAAATGGGACCTAGTATGAACAGCCCTTCCTTCCTACATATGAGCCTGGTGCCAAAGGTGCCTGGACTGACTCCAGGAGCCCTTCTGCAGTGGTTTTAAGGCCCTCAGGGTTCTGGTGGGAGCCTGCCTGTGGCACAACTTGTGCCCCCTTGCAGTGGTCATGACAGCATGTGGGCATGGGTAACTATAAATCTGTCAATGGACTACCAAGCAAAGGGGGTGATGGGGATGTTGGCATCACACATTCCTGCATGCATGTGCTGTCAGTAGAAGGCCTGATACTTTTAAAAGAAGGTCTGGGAGTCCCTCTACCAGCACAAACACAGCCCCATTGACATGCTCTTGGGTGGATGGCCCCGGGAGAGTCTCAGCCACGCTTTAGCTCACTGCCCTTTTCATAAAAGAGAAATGTCCATATGCATATCAGTCTTTGGCCCAGCCAAATGCAGTCTAGCACTGAAAGTTTAGGCAAATCTCTTCTGAATAAGTGTCATGCGATGGAGTATAGTGTGCTTGACTAATACCCTCTTTAGTTCCCTCCTCCTCCTCACCTGTACTGGGTTCTTCCGAAGAACTGTCCATGGAAATGGCTCTTCTTTCTCTCCAGAGGTCCAGTCCTTTCTTAGTGAGTTTAGGACGAGCTCCACCGGAGGCCACCTTGCCTGCCGGTAGACAGCAAGGCAAAGGGGGCCCTCAGGGAGCCTGCCCCCAAAACCAGGGAAAAGCGTGGCTGAAAAACCCTGGTGTGCTGAGATGTGATAGCAATACGAATTCAAAGACAGGAAGGCTTTCCGTTGGAGTGAGATGAATGGACTCCAATTCCTAGAAGACACTATGGTTGTCAGGTGGAAGAGATTCCAATGAGGGTTTCTGGAGCAGCAGCTTGGATGGATACTACAGGCGAGAAATGAGGAAAAGGACTGAAGGACGCTGAGGAGGAAGGAGCGTACAGTGACAGCTGTACACACAGCAGGAGGATACCAAGGGAGAAACACGAGACAAGCAGGGGAAAAGGCGGGCTGCTCGAGCGGAATGAAAGGAGAGCAGGCGGAGCAGAACGAAGCAGCCACAGCGGGCAGACAAGGGGGAAAGGCCAGTGGAGAAAACACAGGTGGAAAAGGAGCGGAGTACTAGCGTACGGACCTATTCGGGAAGCAAGGTTGCAACGCGACGACTTCCGCATGTGACGCCTATTTAAATGCGTCATGACGTGCAAGGTGTCAATGTGCACTGTGCATGTGAAGTCATGGACAATGCTTTCTACCAGTACAGTGTTAGTAGTAAATGAAAGGCACTGTGTGTTCAGTGATGTCCCCACTGTCCATACAGGCCGTTCACAGGGTGCAGGGTGGAAAAACTCCCATATGGAAATACCATAGCAGCTTCAGTGCCAAGGTGGTGTTCAGCAAATTTAATGGGTTTTGTGAGTACACAATCATGAGCTTCCTGTAGTGCACTTGAGTGGCAATGATCAGTGTATCACACACCTACTTTTATGTGCAGAATAGACGGAAATGCCATGTAATGTAGAAGGCACCAGGAAACAGTATGTGGCATCCAAACCAGTTTCTACAGTCTTTCCTGACATGTTCAAAGTCAATGAATGTTTAATTACATGGACTGCAGAATTACATGTACAACAAGAATGTGATACGTAATGTGTTTAGGCTGTCATTGTGCCTGTGGTAATGGTGGAAACAGTGACATTATAATTGTTATAATTGTTCTTTTATAACACTCTTAATAACAGCGTGTGGTTTCTAACTGCGGGATCGGGATTCAAACCTGTGCTGCGCTGCATTGTCTTGCTTCCAAGACAAATGTGTTGCCACAGAGCTGGTCTTCCTCCCCAACATTGAAGATGGACATTTCTGAATGTCCAGTTACAATATCAGATGTATATAAAGCAGGCCCTTTTGTGTCTGTATGTATTTGATTTTAAATATGCATGATTAGCTGAATAGGCATCTGAATATTGTTGCATGAATGTGTACAGGTGAGGACATAGCAGATGAGGAGAAGGAAGAGGAGGAGTCTCAACCATCCACCAGTGCATTCTGCAGATCTATATCTGGTGAGAATCCCCTTCTAATGCAAGCCATCATCAGCAGGCCTGCCGACTCTTCTGATGATGATGCTGCTGAGTCTGATGTGGAAAGCATACTGAGGGACATGGTGGAGGGACCAGCACTGGGTAGTCTAGATACTATTGAGCTTTTAGAGTTTTTTTAGGCTGCTGAGTATGTGGAGGAGAGACAGGAGATTCTGGGCCTTGCAGTGGAGAGTCCTGCATCATTGGTGGCCTCTGTGTCTTTGACATTGCTTCTCTCACCATGGAGGAAGCAGCAGAGGCTGATGGCAGAGGGTTGTAAACCACCAGCCAATGACAGTGCGCTCACTGTAACAGGCCCGGCCTTTGGCATCCGCACAAGTGGGGGATGTGTGCTTGCGGGACATTTGGAGTTGGAGAAGGACTTGCTGCTCGCAAGTGTCCAATAAGACGAGGTCCTGCAAGAGATGGCCAGGGAAATGCATCATCTGGCTGAAAATGTCACTCCTCTAATGCTACATACACTTCTGAAATACGTATATCAGGAAGGAGATGAGGTAGGACATGCAACACCTGAAGCAGGCATTTCACGCAGAGGGCCCCATCATGAGGCACTACCTGCATGATGAGTTGTTGGGTTCGAGGGACATCCCGTAGCAAGAGGTGGCCTCCTTGATGCACACCGTGTGTAAAGAGATATTGGCCTCAAAGGAAAGCTGCCATCAAGACACAAATTCCTTGAAATAATCTCTGCATGAGAAGATGTTTGCCTCAAGAGAAAGTTGCCGTCGATACACAGAATGCTTGAGACAATCTCTGGATGAGATGTTGTCCTCAAGGGAAATCAGCATTCAAGACACAGATTCATTGAGATAATATCTGCATGAGGAGCTGCTGGCCTCAAGGGACAATTGCCTCCTAAAGATGGTCGCCTTGAGGGAATATCTTAACATGCAATTGCTCATGTCAAGGGTCAGGATGCACGTTGGCCACTCTTGATAAGCATCATCAGGTCCGTGTAGCCATTAGGTCACCCATGCATGCATCTCACTCACAAGTCAATGCACACCAGGCTTTGACCATCATGTTTTATTGCTTAGACCTCCGAGACATGCTGCTTGCAGTTAATCTCCTCGGGATGTTCATGTGCACATGTTTCTGGTGAGGGGTGATGCAGTTTCTTATTTTATGTGCTTCATTACATTTACACTCTTGTCATGACACCCATCTCCTGAAATATGTCATGACAAGTAGCCACTCCATTACGTATGATCAAGCAACTAATCTGACTCTCACAGCCCATGTAAGTGGATGATCCAGATGAGTATGCATCTAGATGATGAGTGAGGTGTGCTGGGGCCAGGCACTGCAGCATGGGGTGTGGCCGAGCACCCCTAGGACATGTTAGCTGGGCAGAAATAGTTTTGGGAACAGTTCAGGATGGGCTGCATAACCCGTTGAACATAGCTTTGCAAGCACCCGATTAACATGATGACATGTGGATAGGAATGTGGAGATGCAGTAGATTTTGGTGGAAGAGCTCCAGAAACCTGCTACAGTGCCACGAGGGGCTCCAGTGACCTGCTACAGTGCAGGCATAACCACAACAAGAGGGGCAGATGAAGGAGGAAAGCATTACCGGTCCATTGGAGGAGGTTAGGGGTAGGCCTCAATGTTTTCCTTTCCCAGTTAGCAGGGCAAAGGTGCACACCATCAATCTGTGTTTGGCGGAGAGAGCCACCAGGGGGTTGACTGGAGATAGATGGAGAGACAAGGGCAATTGTCATAGGGTTATTGACAACTAGGGGTCTGTTTGTGCCTAGAATCTAGCAAGGGGACATTTGCCTCCACAGACCTGTGACAGTGGTTACCTGGGCCAGTGCTCAAGAGTGTATAGCAATGGAAGGAAGGGGGCATGGAACCCAAGAGCTGCAGAGAGTGGGCCTTTGTCTTATTAGTAAGGCTTGTACGTGGCTACTGGCTGAGTTGGTGGCAGGTGGATGTGGAGGGGGTATGCCTCAGAGGTGGGTTTACTGACACATGGATTGCCAAAGTAGTGGAATGCCAACCCAGAGAAGGAGAGTGCAGACTCATGGAAAGAGGGGCCGCTAAATGGTGAGGGTTAAGTATGGGAGATTTGACATGGACATTTGTGCTGTTGAGGGCCTTGATAGGGGGATAGGGTACTGGGAGAGGGTGTGGGTCCTGGGCAGATGGATCAGGGGGTTGGAGGATGCAGGGGTAGCAGTGGGTGTTGAGGATGCCAGAGGTAAAGCACGGGTGGGGGGTTATGAGGTACATGGAAATGGGTTGTACGCACAGGTGCCACAACTGTTTATGTAAAGGGGAAAGGGTGTACTCTTGGGAGCAAGAGGGAGAAATTGTGTTTGTGCTGGGCTTCATCAACCAGCGTGGCCACAGATGACAAGCAAACTGATGCAGCCCTGCCAGGGTTTGTTGCAGGGCAGCAAAGGAGGAGTGGCACTTCAGCTTGGTTTGAGACAGAGGTGGGGGCATCAGGTGGTATGCCCACACATGACATGAGCAGCAGGGAAGTGGGTAGGTCAGTCCCCAGCCAGGTAAGAGCACAGATATGTCGGATGCCCTTCCCCACTGGTAAGATGTAGAGAAGGCAGTCACTGGGGGGATTATGGTGTGAAGTAGTATAGGGTGCTACTGTACTTGTGAGGGGGCACTATGAATTTAGAGCAAGGGGTGATGATGACTGGAGGGAGGAACAGAGCAGTTACGTGAAGGGGATGGGGTAAGTAGATATAAGTGGCAAGGGTAGGGATGGAATTGGATGGAAGGGAAGAAAGGGAAAGGAAGGTAAAGAAGTACAGTGGCTGTGCAACTATTATTTCCCATAGCAGGAGCACACACGACAGAAGTGAGAGGAGGTGAGCAGGGCCAGCAGCAATGGTGCCGCGGGACCCCACATCAAGCTGGAACCCTAATGAGTGTGAAAGAGAGTGAACAATGGCATGGCAGATGGGGTGAAGGTGGGTGCTAGGAGGATGTGTGAAAGAGTCTGTGGGCCACTGGGGAATGAGAGTCTGAGGGAGGGGAGGGGTGTGTCAGCAGGGTAATCTGGTGTTAAGGTGAATACTGTGGAATTGCAGTTGGGGGATGAGAGTAATGGGGTGGATTGCCTGGCAGACTGTGAAAGGAGGGGGTGGGTGAAGGACAGTGGAGCACCTAGAGGGACAAGGCAAAGGTGGTGCATTGATGCAGAAAGGGAGGCAAGGGGAGAAAGGACAGTGCAAGCAGTGGCCAAGAACATGATTTGTTCAGTGTAAATTGTTGCTTTACATGGCCCTCAGTGAACCTTCATTGTTGCACTGGATGCATGCAACTGAGGAGAACACATGAAATGGAGAGGCATTGTGCCAGGGGCTGGATTTGCAATATTTGGATTATTGGGCCTGTGGCATGGATGCTTTTCTTTAACTTCAAATGTGTATGCACATGGTTTGTGCACTTGATGTCCCGGATGTCAATGAGGTTGATGTTTGATTTTAATGTTATGGGGCACACACAGTTTGGTAATTCAAGACACACATTCTCACAGTGTAGTATGGGCAAGCCTGAGTTGCCAGATTATATCATTGAAGGCCATCATGAATGTGGCTTTAGTTTGTGTTCCACAGGGGTTGTCATGTATGTGAAGTAGATGTGTACTACCAGGTTGCATGTGTCCAGTCCCTGCACCCTTTGTCCTGCTAAGGAAATGGGTGGTACCTATGGATGAGGGTGCAGGCCCTCCTGCACCTCTTCTGCTATTCCACGACGTGTGGCTACATTATGCAGGAACCAACAATGATTTTGCATATTAATGGTGGTGCACATAGCAATACACCACCTGAGTGGTCAAGGGAGTAGAAGTGTGACTTAGACACTCAGAAATTGCACTCTACTATGCCCCTAGCAGCTTTGGGCGCTGTGTTGTTGCTCGCTTCACCTGAGCTGGCTGGATTCCCAATTGGTGTCAACAGCAATGCTGAAACCGGGTAGGCACTGTCCCCTGCAAAAAGAGTACATTGTGTTTCATTACATGTAGTATTCTTTCTTGTGTTTATTTATTTATTTATTCAATGAAATTGTTTTAGTTGAAAAATCAACTTTTTCAATATATCACATCTATGATTACATATATTATCTAATTTTTAAATGTGTTAATAACATACTTCTCAGTGAATTAAAACAGAGTACAATATACATTTTATTTTTAAAAGAACGATGGGACCAGTCCTAAAACCAACAAAAATTCGACATACAATCATAAAATACATTATACATGATCATGAGGAGTTGCCAAAGTATCGGAATTTTTTTCGAGATTCAGTTCATTAAAAAAGTGTACAGTAGCTATAATTAATGTATCCTTTGATGTATTAAATATTTCCTTCCATGGTTGTTCTCTGGTCAACATCACTCTGTTCTAAAAATATTTCAAAAATGTTTTTTCCTTAGTTCAATCAGGGAGGGACATTCCTATATTAGATGGTATATGAATTCTTCATTCTTAGCTATACTACAGAATCTACAAGTAGAACTTAGTATTAGATCTTTAGAGTATTGTGCAAGTTTAATTTTTGTTGGGAGTAGGTTTAATCTAAAACGTAAAAAGATATCTGCATAAGATCCGTCAGGGAAGGAAAGAATATATTTCAGAATATCGTTCAATGCTTTAAGCATGAAAGGACCTGCTTTGAAGGCTGAATAGTGGAGACACTTTTCTCTTGTATTGATCCATTCATGTCAAAGCAGCTTAAGCTTGTTTTTCTGTGGAAATTCCAAAAGTTCTTTGAGAGGAATGTCTGCATCAAAGAGTAGTGTTTTACAATATTCAGACCAAGACGATAACACATTATTGTTTACAGATTCAATGATATCTTTTACAGCAGGAAAAACGTTTTTCGAAGAATCTGTGGCAAGGAGCGCCTTACGGTATAATGATATCATGGACCGAGAAAGAACAATAGACAGAGAGGACAAGCCTAGTTCATAACGAGTTATGGCTATTGGGCAGCTTAGTGGGACCGGCAAAATTGCTTTCCAATATATCGCCTCTAGGTAGTCCCAATTTACTTGCTTGGTCATAATTTTAGTTTCACTCCCATAAGTGATTATAGGAACAGCTTGCTGTACATATAACATTCGAGCTGGAATCAGAGAGAACAGACCATACTTTCTTTGTAGCACTTTAGCTTGGATTGTTAAGAGTTTCATCCTATTAATAAATTATTCTTTATATGGTTTGTCCGCCACGTCTGAATTGATATTAACTCCAAGATATTTGTATTGATTTATTTTATCCAGAGGGTGTTTTGAAATGAACCAATTAAATATAATGTTTTTTTTTTTTACTCAGTGGTGGAAGATTAAGATTTTCGTTTTTTTATGTTAATTTCAAGTTTGTTTGTTTCAGCATATCGTGATAGTATGGCTAGTTTCCTCTGTAAATGTCTTGGAGTTTTATCAAAAAGAACCATGTCATCTGCATATAATAAATAGGGGATGATCAAGGACCCTACACAGGGTGAAAAGGACTGTTATGATGTCTTCCCTTTCAGTGCATTTGCCTGCCGTCTGAGCACCAGCGCTAGCTGCAGTCAGGCATCTACTCCCCTCTCATGAGCTCATGCTTGATGGGTAGCCACTGATTTGGAGTTTTCAGGCACTGCCAATTACTCGTGTCCATAGAGTGTGGTGACGAGGGTTCTCTTTCAAGGTCTCCAACTGTTGCTCAGGGTCAGATTTACCTCTCTGCTACAGCAGCCTCACATGTGGCTGTACTTCTCTGGCTAGTATCAGCATTTCAGCTTTTCTGAACTCTGGTATTTTTTCGTCATCTCTTTAAGCTATGCGGGCACCAGTGCTGTGATTCAAACAGTCTTTAGTGTGCGCTGCTGTTAGCGCTGACATCTGTGTCCATTTTGGATGTGGTGTTTCCAGCAGATGACACAGTTTTGCTTTGGATGGATGATGCTCTGCTTTGCTGAGACTCTTTGGTGGGGTCAGAATGGGGGGGGGGGTTCTAAATTGTTATAATCATCACAAATTCTATCCACTGCTGAGCTCCCTCAGAGCTTCTGGGACTAGATTATGAAAAACACTGGGACGTATCAGAAAAGCATTGTACCATGGCAAGTGCAGTTTGGCATGGTATCAGCACCAGCAAAATAATTGCCCTAGTGCAAAATATGACATTTTACGATACATTTTTGAAGGAGCGCAAAGGCTGCCCTAGTGAAAATACCATTCCTTATTAGCACTAGGGCAAAATGTGCCCTGCTACAAAAATGCATAAGGGCAATTTTTTGCACTGGTGTTTATAGCATTCCATACTGCACTTGTCATGGTGCAATGGTTTTCCAATATGTCCCCATGTTTTTGGAAATAGGGCAACATTTTCCCTAGTACTAATACCAGTGCAAAGCCTCTGTAATCTGTCCCTCGGTAACATGGTGTGTTGTCTCCATCAAGGTTTTTAAAAATATCTGCATCGCTGCATAAAGGGATGATCTTAATTGATTTATTGTTGATGCCATCATGTTATGGGGCACACACAGCACACTACTGGTTACTGCAATGGTGTTCAGGTATTATTTTCAGCTATCCTCACACCACGTAGATAGTGATAGTTGTTGTGCAATTAGACAGGACTATTGGGCTGCATGGGTTTGCAATCTGGCCCTTTCTTGGTCAGGTTGGGCATTTAGTCAGGTGTATACATCTGTGGAGAACTCAGAGCTGCTTGCCAGTTAATGGTGCTGTGCATGAGTTGCCATCAGGTACTGCTTGGTATCAATGGAAGCCTGACTGGGATACCCTAGCAAAATGTGCTTTTTTGGCAATGATTCTATGACCAGTGATTGACCAGCCAGGTGGTCCTTGGTTCCTTGTGGGGATGACTCTCTCAGGACTTAATGTGTGGGGGATATGGCAATGTGTGTATGTATCCTAGGTAGCATGCCCTTAGATAAGAAGTTCATCTAGAGAGGGAGGCAAAGCTCCAGTGTGCACTGTGGAATAGGTTGTTGGTGATGACGAGTATAAAACTGGAGTGATGGAAAGAACCTTGGTGTCAGAGGGGAGAGGGAGGAGCTTGGGCAGATATAGTGCCAGAAACACAAGGGTCTGAAGGATAGAAGAAATATAGGGGTAAGGGCAGTCAGTACTGCAGGGATCAGGAGGATGCACAAAGACCAGTGCGGGATCAAGGAAGGACAAGGAGTTTCTATGAAAATACAGAGAGGGCTTTAAGAAAGAGGCTCCTCCTTCCACCATCCACTTGGGCCTGGGATTACTTTAAGGTGCTGATTACATGGAGATCACCTAGTGCATTGGATGAAATACCTCTGGGGGTGTTGATCTATAATATCCATTCTATGACTACCATGGCCATACTGCACCACCTGAGATGCTGGCAATGGATATATATATGACAAGCTCCACCCCAATCCCAGACCAGTGATGATGAGAATGAAGCAGGAAACTCCTAGGATGGACAGGAGAATTGTGACACTATCGCCGGGAGCACAGACTTATCCATTCAGTGAGTTAGGCTGCTCATCCAGTGATGATTAATACCTAAACACAAAAGGGGAGTTCAAGCACAGGTCCCGAAAGACCAAAGAAATATTGAGGCTTAGCACCACAAAATGAAATACGCCAATCATGGGTGGAAAAGATACAAGTATCTTTTATTCTGTAAAGAGTCAAAGCAAACAGATAGCTATCTGGCTCCCAACACCTCGCAGTGTGAACCAGCAGACACAGTGAGGGGTGAGAGTGCTGGACATCCTAACGCAGACATTTTTATACAGTTTTCAATCATTGTCCAGCCCCTCTCCAAACTAATAAGTTACATGCTAGGAATTGTGCGCAGTTCACATGACAAATATTACAACATTGTACAACGGATTAAACAAGTTTGCATGTCCATGAAGTAACAATGGTAACATTGGTTACCTGATACACAGTAAGCCTTGTTTCAAGAGTCGTTGCAATGCAGTTCAGCAAAAGCACACAATCTAAGTTTGTTCTGCATTGTCTCATTGTTTATATGAGGATGAGGCTTGTGAGCGCAGACAACACTTAGATTGTAGTTCATATGAGTCATAAGATTTCTTTGCAAATGACAAAAAGTCTGCTCTCGGTCAGCCTAAATATTAACAAAACTCAAAGGTCGTTCGGCTCAGCTGCAAGTTAAAAACACAGTCCACCATTTTAGAACACAAAGCAGGAGTCGAAATCAAAATGGCGGATGATTCTTAAAAAGGGGGCGAAATTGATCAGAAACCGAAACATTTCAGGTGTGGTTTTCCATGCAACGCGAATGGGCTTAGGCCAATATTCATAACAAGGTGTTATTATATTAATACAGTTTAACAAACCCTCCTTTTGGCTTAAGCCAAGAGCATTACTCAAATATTAGCCTTATTCAAAATCCCACGTCTCAATGTCCGTACATCCTGAATCACATTCTTCAGAAATATCGATCGCCATAAGTTCCTTGACAGTGATATCCTTCATTACAAAAGCGTTAGCAGTTTTCTTGGGCATGTGTACTTTTGGTCCTAATGTACCTATAGTTTGTGCACAACAATCTTCCTCACATCGAACATATGGCAGGAAGACATTGTACACAGCAACAACAAAACAGTAGAACACCAAGAACTATCATTAGGACTGAAAAGAGCTTCCAACCCCATGAACATCACAAGTCCCAGAACCAAGCACCAAGATCCAAGTATCCCTCGGGCACATGTACATCCATACTTAAGGTATGCAGTTTCTGTATTGCCTTGAATATGGTAGGGGAGGAGTCAGAGACAAAAACACAGCACGCAGATCCCACCAATTTACATACCCCACCACGCTCAGCTAGGATGATGTCTAACACCATCCTATTTTGAAGGGCCACTAATCTAATGGCTTTTTTTGCTCTATCATCATGTTGTACAGAATATCATTGTTCTGTTGATGGCTTTCTCCAGTACCCTTGCTAGTCTTCTAATATCCTCAGAGTTCATTAACTGTCCCCAAAATGGCACAAGGGATTTTGCTACATTACCCAAGACTTGTGAAGGAGTGTCACCATTCTCATCCCACCATGGATGAGCTCTAGAGACCTCAGAGGTGGTAGCCACATATACCCCTGGTAACAAGATTCCCAAATAACAAGTACCCTGCCAATCTCTAGGTAACCAAGGAAAAGCTTCCTTACCACAAACAAAGTAAACATGCTCTCCTACATACAATGGTCTGTCCTCACTGGTTAGATTTGCAATGTTAGTACAACCCTCAAACGTATCCACTGGCTGAGAACCATCCCTTTGTATGCAGAAGGAAACAGAGCTGGGTCTATGAGTAATAGTATAGGAAGGAGGCATGGCATCCTAGTTGCCTACGAGAGCCATCTTGAAAGAAATTAGTGATTGAAAAGGTCTGGAGAATCTATCAGAAGGCCTAATTGAAGGCCTAATAGAAGCATAGAAGCAACATTGAGTTTGTTTCTATTCGCACAGCGTAAACATCCCAAAGGTGTCTGGACTCGTTTTTCGAATTCATTCAGATTAGTACCACCGAAATTCCCAGAAATACTGTCATTCCAACGACCAAAAAATAGTGCCTTTAGTGAGGCGTAGCATGCAGTAGTTAAAGGAAGAGCATGAATATACCAGCCCAACCCATTTTCCCCGTGTTGTGGCAAGTGTGAACACACCCAAATATTTGTTTTGTTTAGAATTGCATGGGTCACATTCATGATCAATAGAAGGGTGTTATAATGATAACCCTGTCTATGTTGGGAGTCTCGAGGAGGAAGAGTGTGCAGATGCACGAAAGGTGGAGACACAGTAGAGATAATTTCGGTAGGTAACAAAGACTCAAGCGGACGCACCCCTTCCATGTACCATAACCCAAGTGCAAATACAATTTTCAAACAGACCAGTACTGTGATTAGAAAACAATGGGTCCTCAAGGACCATGATCTTTGTTGAACAGATTCTTTGTCAGCCACAAAACCAATAGCTTGTTCCACACGAGAAGATTTTGGAAAGGACATTGTTTCTCAGAGTCCGTTTAGAAGCCCCTCCGTTAGGCTCTTTTAGTTCATCCTTTGATGGCTCCTGACCACGTGGCCTATCTTGCTATAAGATAATTTTGCCAGTCCCTGCCTCTTATTTATGTTTCAGCAAAAGAGTGACAAGGGATTGGCTCAACAATGATTCCTTGTGGGCACAGCCAATGCTGTGCTGTAAGTCTGGTGTCTTGGGTGCAGATCGTACCTCAAGACTCCAGGTATGGTGGTATCTGCGAACAAAGTGTCATCGCTTCCTGAAGGACATGATGGAGCAAAAGCAAGATTGCTCACTGGTGCAGAAAGTTCCGAAGAAGAACTTGAAGGCATAGCGGCAGTCTCCCCAGGCCCCATGGGCTCAGGAAGGATTACCATAGACAAAACAGGCTTGTGATGAGGAACAGAGTGAATGATATCCTTCTCTTCCCATTTGTCGTTGGGCAGAGGAAAAAGAATCCAGTGTCATTTTCTGTCTACTCGTACAGCGGTCTGTGTGGCAAGGAGGACTTGAAACTGTCCTTTCCAGCAAGGTGTGAGAAAGGATGCTCTTTCAAATGCCTTAATGAGCACCCTGTCACCGGGACGGAGTCAATGAAATGGCCCCTCGTATTTTAGTGGGAGGGCTTCTCGCACCTGTTGATAAATAAAATACAAGTTTTGAGTTAACTGGTCACAGAACTCAGAAAGGAGCTAATGCTCAACATCTTTCAGCTGCTTAGGGTTAGGTACATTCCAAATATTGGCTGGTCTCCCCATGATTATCTCATAGTGAGAGAGACCTGTTCTTGGTTGTGGGGTCGTCCGCATGGACAATAGAGCTATCGGTAAGGCATCTGGCCATTTCAAATTGCTACTTGCGCATTTTTTCACCATTTTTTTCTTCAATATACCGTTATGGCATTCTACAAGTCTGGCACTCTGAGCGTCGCTGGCCGAATGGAACCGTTTATTGATCTGTAGTCCTGCGCATACTTGCAGGATAACAGCAGCGATAGAATGTGGACCATTGTCTGACCAAATGACCCTCAGCAAACCAAACCTAGAAAAATAATTGTTCAGCATGGTTTTAGCCATTGTCATTTCTGTGGCATCTTTTAAAGGGAAGGCTTCGACCCATTTGCTGAAAGCACAACTGACTACCAGAACATATTTGTAATTCTGACAATGCTCCATTTCAATGAAATCGAAGTGTATAACCTCAAAAGGCATATAGGGGGGACCAAAACTACCCCTCGGTGTCAATGTACCCTTCCCCACATTATGCTGTAAGCATACCATGCAATTTTGGACCAAACGCTCAGCAGTTTTCGAGATATTTACATTCACCCAGATAGGTTCTAACAGTTTACAAATCTTTCTAGCACATATATGATTTGGACCATGAGCCATCGTAACCATAGCTGTGACGTAAGCATCGGGTAGCATCCATCTTTGATTTGCATTATCTATCCAACAACCTTCATTGTCTAAACTTGCTAAACCCTCAGCCCATTGCTTAAGCTCTTCTGAAGTGGCATCAGCCTGAATGTTTTTTATACGACCAAGTCCTTTGTCTATCACACAACTGTTAGTGACTTATTTCGTTATATACATTTCAGAATGTAAATCGTTGGCAGTCTGTTTGGCTATCCTGTCAGCAAAAGTGTTTCCTCTCCCCAAATCATCTGTTACTTTCTGATGTCCTGCGCACTTCATTATTGCTAGTTGAGTAGGAAACGCAAGTGCTGAGAGTAGCTGAACTATCAAAGTTGTATCTTAGTTCCATGCGAGGTCAAGAAACCTATCTCTGCCCATAATCTATGGAAGTTGTGAACCACCCCAAAGGCATATTGACTGTCTGTAAATATATTCACACTAAGCCCTTCAGAAAGTTCAAAGGTCGAGTCAATACAATAATATCTGCAGCCTGCACAAGTTATGCGGAATTCTTTTGGTCTCCACAATATTGCTTAATGTAGTGATAGCATAAGCAGCAGTGGATGTACCATCTGGAAGTTTGAAGCAGGAGCCATTGCAAAACAGCTCCACTTGTGGATCTTTTAACAGTGCATCATTTAAGTCAATTCTGCCTTTAGTCTCTTGCTCTGTGGTATAGAGGCAGTCATGTGATGTCTTGTCACTGCAAGCAATTTCTTGCGGAAGAGGCAATAGTTCGGCCAGATTTAATAAGCAACATCTCTTAATTGGATATGCGGTGCAAATAGAATCAGCTTGTATCTTGTTAATTGTGCTTATGTGAGATATTGTGTTTTCTTTCTGTTCAATAGAACCTCAACAGAGTGAGGTACCATCAAGGTTTAGGAGTGATCCAGAACCATACCCTCACTTTGTTTTACAGATGCAGCGGCAGCAGCAACAGCTCTCAAACATCTCGGCAAAGCGCATGAAACAGGGTCAAACGTGGAGGAAAAATAACTGCACAGTCTATTCTTTCCTCCATGTTCCTGCGTTAGCACAGCCAAAGCGCATCCATCACATTCATGCATAAACAAAACAAAGGCCTTATCATAATTTGGTGTTCCCAAAACCGGTGCTGAACATAACGCAGCCTTGAGCAGATCAAAAGTTTTCTGGCAATCCATGTTCCACGGCAAATGCTCTTCTTTGTCAATGCCAACATTGGTTTTATCATTAATGAAAAATTAGGGATCCACTGTCTACAGTACAAATCCATGCCTATCAAGGCTCTGATCTCTTTTTTTGTATTTGGGACAGATATGCTAGAGATGTTTTGTTTCCGTTTAGGTGTCAGTCTTCTCCCCTCCTTTGACAGGAGATATCTTAAATAGGTGACCTCCTGTTGACAAAATTGGAACTTTTTCAATGAAGCCGTATGCCCATGTTCTGCTAGATGAATAAGCAGCAACAAGGTGCCCTCCTTGCAAACAACTTCTGAATCTGCAGCTAAAAGAAGATCATCGACATACTGCAACAATGTACAAGACGAAGGCAACGCAAGTGTATCAAGCTGTTTCTTCAAAGCTCAACTATAAATGCTTGGACTATCAGTGTACCCTTGTGGCACACGCGTGAATGTAAACGAGCGTCCACCTAGGGTGAACGTGAACACATATCTACTGTCAACATGTACAGGAATACTAAAGAAAGCATTCTTTAAATCCACAACACTGAAATGAGTAGCTGAAGTTGGAATCATCGTCTATATAGTGGTCACAACAGGCACAATCTGAAATTGTGTCGCAACAATCTTATTAATAGCACTTAAATCAATAATAAAACAGAAAGGAATCACATTATCCCCTTTCTTGTACACCGGTAGCATCAGGCTATTACACAAACTTCCTGCAATTTCTTCAATCACTCCTCGATGTAAAGAATCAGAAACTATACTCTTCAAAGCTTGCTCACCATCAACTTAAAACTTATACTGTGGAATATGTGGTAGTTTAACACCTGGTTTCAACATAATTTTAACAGGTTCAATTTGTAAAATACCAACGTCATTATCATCAACCGCCCATAAACATGCCGGAAATGTATCAAATTCAGTCAGTAAAGGGCTAGTCAAGAATTGTGAAGCAGAAGTTTGCGGAGGTGAAATCGTCAAATGCACTCCATCCGGAGAACAATAATTTACCGCATTTAATTAACAGATTCAATCCCAAAAAATGTTTGCCACAATTCATCGTCAAAAGAAATGGCCATGAATCAGTGAATGCTCTCAGTGAAATCAGTACCGCCTCAGAGACCAGACTAACCACTGGCGTACCAGAGAACCCTACAGAAATGTCGGTCTGCCCTGACAGTGGAATATCTGGAACCTGTGAATGATCAACGGAACACTTCTGTGCTCCCGTATCTATCAAAAATGGATGCTTACTATTCCCCACCTTCATTTCTACCTAGGGCCCTTTCTGATCGATGGGAATAGGTACTGGTTCCAGACTCTGCTTCGGGCTGTCCTAGCGGAACAGTACATCATCAAATGCAAGGTCCTAAAAAAGATAGATAGCCGAATGATTATCAAAAATGTTCCCATTATTTGCACTATGCTGCTGGTTATCCTGTCAGAATGGCTCTTGATTCTGAGTGAACTGACTTCTACCAGGACCCCCTATCTTGTGAGACATAATGAGCTTCAATAGTAGTGGCTGCTGCACCTGTTGCGCCATTAGCTGGAATTTCTACTTTAGGAACACATTTCCAAGGAACTTCCTTCCTCAGCAATTGAGAAGTAGGCAATTCTGAATGTTTGTTAAGCAACAAAGTTAAATCAAGTGACAAAGTAGTCAAAGCATTATCAGGCAAAAATGCTCTTTTACAAATGACCATCAAATCTGCGGGACAACACATCTTTTTCTTCATAAACTCATTCTGCAGGTACTCTACCATTACCTGTAACACTTTCCTTTGCATTGCCGTGTATATTGACTAAACATGTCATATACTTCAATGGGAGAAACTAAAACATCCGAAATCCATCTAAGTGCATCTCTTGTGCAACTACACATTTCTTCACTCATTGGTTTACAAGGAGGAAGAAATCGTGTCTGCACATATGAAGCGTTCAATCTATCGCCATCCATATCATCATTCTGTAACCGATCTAACTCCATCTTAAACTCAAATACACTCTCAACATGCTCATATACTTTCTCTGCAGTGTCCCTTGAGTAAGCTAAGACATTCAAATCCCTCAACCCTTGTGGGACATCCATGTCCGTCAAATCACTCCACATTTCAGCTAAATACATTCCCATACCCTCTATCAAAATATTCTGTTCGGGAATACTTTCTTGGTTAGAAATTGCAGTTAAGGCAGCTGATTTTTCACCTTATTCTATACATTTCTTAGCCCATGCATACAATTCTCTTTTTTTAGATTTCAATACTGTGCTACGAGTCACTACTTTTGGATCGGCAGTCACACCTTCAATCGCTAGAAGTGGAGCAGAAAAACTAAAGACAGAATTATGGGAAAAGCAACTGTCAGTAAGGGTGGAGATGCAGAAGGGGGAACAACAACAGGAAGAGGAGCAACAACTGGAGGAGGAGCAACAACGGGGGGAACAACAACAGGAGGAGGTGCAACAGCAGGGCGAGGTAAAACAACAGGAAGAGTCACATAGGGAACGTGGTGCGGTGGCAACAGTTCTGCGCTCATTCAAAAGTTTATTGATTAGCTTGTCTGAGGCATGAAAATCCTGAGACGGATATATTTTCTGCACCCCAAGTTGAAAAGCCCTATCCAAACTTCTATTAGATTCCGACTGTTTGTGTTGATCATACAATAATGCTTTTTCAGAGTTAGACATATGTCGATGTGTGTGTTTCTCTTTACTCTTAAGTTGCTGCATAGCTTCCTTTCTCCAATTCCTAATTACATCAAATGCTGCATGCCTAGCCTTTTTCTTTAACAATATAGACTCCAAATACTTTATAGGGGTAATTTCAAAACTACCATGAACTGGCCACTGAAATTCAGAAGCATGTCCAGTTTGTCTGTGGCAAATATCGTTGAATTACAATACCAAGGCCGTACTTCCAGTACATAGTACACGCCGGTGAACCCTTAGGTGGCGCCGGTCGGCCGTATTCCAAAGATTGTCTGTCTCTGAGGAATAAACCCCTGAAACAGGCAGACAATTTGCCAGGTATGTCATATCACTGGTGTTACCTGGCGTCATTTGAACTCGCGAGCGCAAATCTACAACCAGATATCAAGATACTTAGGATTCGGGGCACGACTCACCTGATTACAAAATGCAAAGGAGGCCCGATTGGATTACAAAGGATCCTTGTGGTTGGTGATTTCGTCAAGTAGCCCGCCTCAATATGGGGACCCTCGTCAAGATGCCCTCTAGAACCGCATGCTCACAGTCTGGGATCGGATCGTACAGTATTGTTGAGGTGTCGCGTCTCATACAAAGGGGCTCCCTTTTTCTTACTCTCCGATCCCGTCCGATGGCCGCGTCTTCTTTTCAGCGAGAGGAGATCAATCTTGAGGGTCCCCATTTGGGCGTCATCTGAAAGACCAAAGAAATGTCGAGCCTTAGTACCACAAAATGAAATACGCCAATTACGGGTCCAAAAGATACAAGCATCTTTTATTCTGTACAGATTCAAAGCAAACAGATAGTTATCTATAAAGTTTTCAATCATTGTCCAGCCCCTTTCGAAACTAATAAGTTAGATGCTAGGGTTTGTGCCCAGTTCACATGACTAATATTACAATATTGTACAACAGATTAAACAAGTTTGCATGTCCATGAAGTTACAATGGTAACATTGGTCCTCTGATCCACAGTAAGCTTTGTTTCAAGAGTCGCTAAAATGCAGTTCAGCAAAAACGCACAATCTAAGTTTGTTCTACATTGTCTCATTGTTTATATGAGGATGAGGCTTGTGAGCGCAGACAACACTTAGATTGCAATTCATACTAGTCACAAGATTTCTTTGCATATGACAAACAGTCTGCTCTCGTTCAGCTTAAACATTAACAAAACTCAAAGGTCGTTCGGCTCGGCTGCAAGTTGAAAACGCAGTCAACCAATTCAGAACACAAAGCAGGAGTCGAAATCAAAATGGCAGATGATTCTTAAAATGGCGGCAAAGTTGATCAGAAACCGAAACATTTCAGACGTGGTTTTCCGTGCAACACGAATGGGCTTAGGTTAATATTCATAACAAGGCGGTATTATATGAATACAGTTTAACAGTCCTTTCAGGGAATGTGGGCAACAGGATCAATGACCCAGTGGGAAGTCTCATGGACAACTTTGTCCAGCAGATTACAATAGTGTGACTAGTGTGTAGGCACATCTTCATCTGTAGAGAATTGGTGCATGAGGAAATAATGATCAGTGCATAGCATCATTTGAGAAGCTCACATCAAGTGCATTTGAGAGGTCTGCAGTAATGGCATGGCATAGGGACACTGAGTAAATCATGTTCTTTTTTTTCTGGTGGGTGTTACATTCATGTTGTTTTTGGTTTTTTCTTTCCTCCATTGAAAAATTCGATTAAGAACATTCTAAAAATCAAAAATATATACCCTGAAAAAGTTACATGTTTTGTTCAATCTAGTTTGGGGTAATGTTTTGGGTGTTGAAGAATAAGAATTCAGTCAAGGCTAGAAATCTAAAATGTTGGCGTCCTACTTCATGATTCATGATTTAACTCTTTTGCATAGGAATGAAATCATCCAGCACTGAGACTTTAGCCTTTCTATCCTCTTTTAAAGAGCTGCTGCACTTGTCACTTGTCTATGGAGAGAGCCTGTAAACGCGGACAGATATCATTCTTAACACCAGAAACATTAATAATTCAGAATACCTAGGAGTCTACCTTGTGACAACAGTTGAAGTCTGCTTTGGTAAGATGTGCTACTGACGTTTTGCAATGCTCCATGTGAAGGAACATAGCTCAGAGTGGAGAATGGTTGAACAAGCAACTCTATTCAGGCTCACGTCCCCTGACAGTGATACAAATATTGAGTGTGTGCCCTCATCCCCGTGAGACAAGCGAAATGCACATTTTCAAGGTGTGCACCCGGCCCTTGCAGACAAGCAAGATGTACACATTTCATCTGTACCTCCACCCAACTGATGCAGGAGAGATGTAAACATTGAGTGTGTACACTCACACCTGTGACACAGGAGAGAGACATAAAACCTGAGTGTGTGCATCACCTATGCAAGACAGGAGAAACATTAAAATTCATGGTGTGACCCACTACTGAGAGAATGCAGAAATGTAAAAATGGAGTCTGTGCTCCTACCCCTGCGACACAGTAGACATGTGAAACATTGAGTTTATCACTCATTTCAAAAAATATAAAGTAAACTGATCACACATACACACAACTCTCGTATTCACTGATAGGAAAAAACACAATCTACAAGCCAAAATCTACGAGCCTCCTATCAGATCTATTCCTAACACAACAGGACTAAGATACTTCGCATCTCAGTCTTGCCAAACTAACATAAATGTAAACACAGCCCCGAACTCTGGCTCTGTATCGAAAAATAGTCTTACCAATCACAGCAAACTTAGAATGCCACAAGTCCACCACTCGAAAATTACTACCACTCTGATCCCTTAGATCAAGGGGGCACTAATCAACTCTATATCTTTAGTAGCACATGCTACAGAAATTGCTGACCTGATCCTAAATGAGGACTTAGATTTCCTCACCATCACCGAGACAGGGTTACACCCTGCAGCAGGCCCTATGCTCATGCTTGCAGTCCCGGACGGTTATTCCATATTGAGACATGATAGATTAAAATCTAGAGGAGGTGGCATCGCTATTATCTACAAATGTAGCCTCTCCATGAGACTAGCCACTCTGATTGATGTCCATTCATGCTAACTGCTATCTGTTAAAGTTCCACTCTCTAATGCCCAAACCCTCAATATCCACTTGATCTATCGCCCCCCAGGCCCTCCTGGAACATTCGAGGATGACGTAACCTCAAAAGTTCCACACAAGTACTTGTACTAGGGGACCTTAATATGGGCTTCAATGACCCATCAGACCAGCTTGCCTTGACTACACTCAACACTCTCTCTGAATTAGGCTTTTCCCAAAGAAGTAACACTCCTACCCATAGTAAAGGTAGAATACTTGATTGGGTGGCAGATTAGAACTGCCAAGCTGATATCCTCTCTATATCACCTCTAGCGTTGACCGACCACCAGCTTGTGTCATTCTTGCTTTCCACCAACAGACCCCTGCCATTACCAGCTATTAGGGCTCCACCTACATTAACCAGAAATAAAAAGAGCATTACTGCAGACAGGCTTATCCCAGCCTTACTCCCTATTCTCAACACGCTCCCAGAAAACAAGGATCCTGAGATTTTGGTTGAAGAATATAATAAAATTATGACCGCCTCCTTGGACCTGATTGCCCCCTCCAAACTTAGTCCAAGTAAGCCTAAAACTCACTTGAACACATTGTTTGCACCCTTCTTGAAAAAACTTAAGACAACAAAAAAGAAACTGCTACGCCACCTGGAATAAACTACCCTCAGCAGCCAACAAACTCAAACTCACTAAACTTTCATGCCTTTATAAAAAAGAAATATTCCCAGCAAAACAAATCTCCTTTGACACACGCATATCTCTAGCCAAATCCAATATGAAGGAACTTTTCTCTATCCTCAAAGAGATAGAGACACCCATAGAACCCCTTGACACTTGTGTTAAAGACAAAAAATGTTGTTCAGAGATCCAAAACGCATTAGCTAACAAACTATCCACCTTACAAGATAAGATTTACAGTAAAAGAGCTTCCTTAAATGACTCTCTCCCTCCCAAAATACATGAGAGCATGACGGCTAATAAATCCACCCGATTCAACTTTTCTAAAGTCTCTATCCTGGAAGTGGAAAGAATCATGTTGTCACTGAAACCACCTAACTGTCAGGGCGACCTCTGCCCTGTACAGCTTATTAAGGACGCAGCCCGAGACCTCTCCCCCTTCATTACGAAGCTTGTCAACGTGTCCTTCTCTACTGGCACCATCCCCACCAATTTCAAACAATCTTCGGTACTTCCACTTCTAAAAAAACCTTCTCTTGACCCATCCGTTCCGACCAACTACAGGCCAATCACGACCATACCCTAAAAATACTGAATAAGGTTGCCTATGTACAAATCCAAAAACACCTGGAAGCACACCATTTACTAGTAGCCAGACAATCAGGGTTCTGTCCCCAACATGGAACAGAGACAGCACTTATCAACCTTATGACCCAATTTGACGAGTGTAGAGATAACGGAAAAGCTGCCTTACTCCTCCTCCTAGACCTTTCGGCCGCATTCGACCTGGTCGATCACACCATTTTATGCAACCATCTCAACTCAGCTGCACACTTTTCTGATAAGGCAACTTCTTGGATTAGATCCTTCCTAAATGGTAGAACCATGAGGGTTTTCTTGCCTGCTGTAGCTGCCGACCCCATACCTATCACTTGTGGTGTCCCCCAGGGTTCTTGTGTCTGGCCCACATTGTACAATATGTTTACCAAGCCCCTTTTTCGATATTCTGGACCATCTCGGTATCACCTACACTAACTATGCAGATGATACCCAGACCCTCCTCCTGCTTTCTGGGGATTATGAAAGGGATTTGGCCTTGGTGAATAGAGTGTTCATCATCATCCAGGCATGGATGGCCACACATGGACTATGCCTGAATGATGATAAAACTGAACTCATCATTCTGGGCACTACCTTTAGCCTAAAAAAACTAGGCCCAGATTACTCTTCATTCTCAATTGACGGCAATATCATCAAAGTAGGACATGAGGTAAACACACTAGGCTTCTACCTAGATTCAAAACTATCATTTGACAAACAGGTCAACTCTCTAGCATCCTCCTGGGCCTACACATGCAAACTTATCCGCACAGCTAAACCATTTTTATCTGATACTAGTTGCACCACCCTGGCCAGAGCCCACATCCTGTCCCGCCTTAATTATTATAACGCCCTTTATCTTGGGACTAAAACTACCATTAGAAAAATCCAAACCCTACAAAATAATGCCCTTAGAGTGGCACTGGGCCTATCCAGAAGAGACCACATCTCTGAGAGTAGCCAACAGAATAACTGGATCCCAACTATGGATAAAATCCGCCTAAAAACCCTCTCACTCACCCACAAATCCCTTAATAACGCCGCGCCCTCTTACCTGGTCAACAGATTCCATAGACATATCTCCTTGAGACCCTCTAGAACAGCCTATAAAGACTGCCTTTCTATCGCTAATTTCAATCGCTCCACCATCGGTGGCAACAGTTTCCCGGTGAAAGCAGCTAAACTGTGGAACTCCCTACCTCCTACACTGAGAACTGACCTCCCCTACCAAAACTTTAGGACCCACACTATCCTATGGCTGAAAGGGAATGCCCATCAAATGTAGAAGTGGTTGTAACCAAATGCTCACCTAAATGGAGCAAGCATTAAGGACTCTCTACGTGGAGCCATAACTACCCCTCCCCTAACTGCATACCTCTACACACCCACCTCACTACCACCCATACCTGTATATTCTGCATTTGTAAGTATATGTATCTCTTGTATTTTTACTCCTGCACTGCCATCTTAAATATGTTCTATCGGCATATACCTCTTATGTATAAATCTGATCTATCTGTATATACCTTTATGTATTTAATACCTGTATGTAAATATTAATCTTGTGTAACTAAGCGTCGCATATTCTTGTATCTGCTGCACCCTGTTACCCTAGGGTATGTTGCACATTACAAATAATAAACAAACAAACAGACAAACAATGCAGCAAAATTTGCACTTCACTCTCTGGAGGGTGTGTCATCAAAATTGTTGCTCATCATGACCTTGGTCACAACGATCCATCATCACCACAGTACAATTTAATCTCCAGAGACTGAGATAATAATATCAATGGTACCCACCGTAACTGTCAACCCCCTTCACTGACCAGGCTGCCCTGTCACTGGGACACATCAGGTTACACTATCAATGAGCTATGATCTGCTGCTGACTTTCAGGATCCTGTCACTGTGCTTATGGAATCAACAATATCTGCCAATAGTCAACTGCAACATTGTGCCAATTCATTTGAATGAATGGAAGTTGTTCTACATGAGCTACAAACAGGCATCTTTTTAGGCAGAGACTATGGCCCTCATTCTGACTCATGCGTTAAGGGGTTTACGGCGCCGTAAACGGCTCCGACCCTTAACGCCTGATTACAAGGTTCCCTTTGCGGGATGGCTTTTAACGGCTGCTTTTTTGCAGCCGTTAAAATCCATGCCGCAAAGGGACCTTGGCGATAATTACGGCACCGTAATTTACGGTGCCATAATTATCGCCTTTCCCCATTCCCATTATGCCCTATGGGGCGAAAAATGGGAAATGGGATTTACCGCCCCACTCACCTTGGAATGGGGCGGTAAATCCGCCAACCACCATGGCGTAGTTTACGCCATGGTGGTAAGGGTACGACCCAGGCGGTAACTTACCGCCTGGGTCGTAATGAGGGCATATATCATCAGCAGCGATAAAAACAGGCTCTGACTCTACGCTACCTGGGTGTCAGCTTAGGATATCAACAGCCACACAGTCTGCTTGGAGGACCAACACTGCATTGAGTTATTGTCCTTAGAATGGTAGAATGTATTTCTCAAATATGCATTTGTGAGGCTCACTGACATTACCTGTTGCTTTCCCCGACCCATGCACATTGAAGATTGTAGAATCTTTAAGTAAGATTGACAGGGGTTTATGTGCGAGAGAAACACACTCAGCATAAAATACTCCTGTACAAGACACAATTGCAATGGAGATGGCCCTTCTAGATGGAGACATGTGTTTTACTGGGATATTGGGAGTGCTCAGGATTTGTTGATGTTTATTATCCTTCAAGCCTCTGCTCTGCAAGAAACTGATCTTTCAAATGCCTCTTCAGTGCATTCTTGCACATTCCAACTATTTCTTGTGCCTATTTAACCTTAAAAAGGGGGTGAATGAACGCTGCCAAAAGTTATTCAATGTTATTTTTTTCATGCACTTTATATGCGTGATATTCAAAAAGATTTCCAGCAATTCTCTCACCAGCTGTTCAATGTCTGATGTGTCCATGATATCATGTACCATTGCCTTTCAGGTTCATTTCAAGCCAGTGGAAGTACTTTTCTAAGTGACGCAGATCTTTTGCTCACACAGTATGTGGCTCCCTCAAAGGGCTATATCAAATAGAAGAAATTACGAATTAGCTGCCTCTGACTAAGGGTGAGAAAGGCTCCATCCAGTGTTTGATGGTGACTGAAGCTGTAGCTTCTTTCTGCAATGCGTTCTCATTCAGATGTTCAAGCATATGCAATGTTGCAGTCCAGTGGCATGGACTTTTAGCAGGTTGCATGGGAGTTTGTGCTGCACATGAAACACACTCAATGTATTTCTGATATACAGACAATGGGCCTCATTACGACCCAGGCGCTAATGGGTTAACAGCGCCGTAAAAGGCTGCGGCGCCGTTAACCTATTAGCGCCTAATTACGAGGTCCCTTTGCGGGACCCTGGGGCTAATTACGGTGCCGCAATTTGGGGCACCGTACTTAGGGCCTTCCCCATTCCCATTGAGCCCTATGGAGCAAAAATGGGAATGGGGAAGGGCCATGGAGGAAGGGGGAATTACCGCCCCGCCAAACTTGTAATGATTCGGTAACTTACCGGCATGGACCATGGTGCTAATAGCACCATGGTCTTCCGCCAGGGTCGTAATGAGGCCCAATATGTGCCACCATATGGTGGAGAACATGCTTAATTCATAGCATATGCAATGCATTCCCATGCTTTAGTGCAGCAATGATATTGGAGTCATTGTCAGCAGCCACATAGCTGATTAATAGCAGCTGGGCCTAGAAGTTAGCTACCCTGCCACCAACTATCTCCAAGCTTTACATGCTTGCCACTGGGGTGGAAGGTGACCTAATCTGCTGTTACATCCATGTAAATTAGTGTTTTTCCTGTTTGTCCACAAATTTGTAATATAACCTTTTCAAGGCCTTTC
Source organism: Ambystoma mexicanum (assembly GCF_040938575.1). Taxonomy (NCBI): domain Eukaryota; kingdom Metazoa; phylum Chordata; class Amphibia; order Caudata; family Ambystomatidae; genus Ambystoma; species Ambystoma mexicanum. Next base: position 704,432,393 of record NC_090926.1, on the reverse strand, counting down.
TCACTGCAAGAAATATTGTATCATACAATGCAGGTACAGCTTTGGGCCTGATCACAAGTTGGGTGGTAGCCCTTAAATGCAGCGGTAACAGTGTTAACACAGTACGGAGGATGAGCTCCTGCTCCTAGATTCGTCGTTCTGTTAATAGGCTGCGTCCAGAGCCTTAAATGTTTGCCTTAGTTGTGGGCCAGCTTTGCCTGCCGGCGTCCCCTTGTTGGGAGATATGCTGCAGGGCAGCTAATCCACTGTTATTGCTGCATTTCAGGTGTTTACCCCTAGCTCAGAACTGGGGGTAAAAATGCTGGAAATATGCCAATTGTCGGCACAATTACCACTAGTGGTATTAACGTGCAGTAATTGTGCCAAAAATGCCCCATTGGTCCAATGGGCCCAATGGAGAATGATGACTAACAGTTATCTCCCAGCCCGTGATCTGGCAGTTATACCGCCAGACGTGTGGGCGCTAACGCTAATAAAGTTGTCCGGTATCCCATTCGGATACTGCCTAACTCGTGCTTAGGCCCTTTATGTGAAAAGTCAGTCAAGGAATTTGACAGTGAGCATCAGCACTTGCCATTAGCTCTCTGAAATCTTTTTTTTTTTAAAACCTTTATTTTTGGTTTTTGTGTAGTCCTGTAACGACATAATAACAAATACACACCCACATTAGGGTGGACTTAACTCTGCGCCATGTCCCACACGCCTGTCCTCCTCCCACCGCTCCCCTCCCCACCCCCTCGCTCGGCCCATGATTCTACTGTTCGTGCTATCTTGTTTCCAGGTCGATGTAGCATGGAAATAGTGCTGCTAGTCCTGTGCCTTCACTGAGACCCTTCTCTTGTGTCTGAGGCAACTGGTTGGCTGGTAAAGACCTCCTCCGATTCTCTTAGCAAGAATGTTATCAACGGTCCCCAGATGTCTGGAGGTCGGGCATGTAGGGGAAGTAGCTTGACAAAGTCTGTTTCCACATCCTGGCAGTAAAGGATATCTTTGCGCCAGGCGCTGAACGATGGAGGGGGGCCTCGGCCCCAGGACATGGCCACTCTCCTTCGGGCCAGTGTCAACAGAAGACCTGTCAGTTTCCTTGTCGGGGCAGCGAGCAGCCTCGTCATACCCAGCAATGCCGCAGTCTGGCTCGGCTGTATCGCCTCTCCCACTATTGCTGCAGTTGTCTCCAAGACTTGATTCCAGAATGGTGTTATTTCGGGGCAGTCCCATGCCAAATGGACGAAGTCTGCCGAATGTTCCCCACATCTCTCACATTTCGCAGCTGTTTCAGGGTGATGTTTGTTCGCTTTCGCAGGTGTATAGTAGGTCTGGTGTAGGAAGTTGAAGTGGATTAGTTTAAAGCGTGTGTTGAGGGCGATTTTTTGAGTCTGCTTCAAGATGAAAGTCCAGTCTTCCGCTGATATTGTACTGTGCAGGGCTCTTTCCCATCTGGTCTTTGCTTGGCCGAGTTTAGGTGATGTATCGGTAGTAATAGCTTTGTAGATTTGTGACACTAGCTTGCCTTCACCCTGCGCTTGAATGGCGTTGTGAAGTAATTGCCAGGTCCGTGGCTGTCTTGGGAAATCTGGTAGGATCGCTTGAAATGTGTAACGGGTCCTGAAGTAGAGGAATACATCGAGTGCGGTGGTGCCTCCTTTCGCTTTAGCTTGTTGCGGAGTTATAAAGCCGTCTTCTGTGAAGAGATCCCCCAGAGTCTCAATTTTCAACTTTTCGGCCCACTGATGAAACACTTTTTCAGATGTGAGTGGAACTCCTGGAATGAATTTAACTGGTAACAGTGGGGAGTATCTCGTTTTTACCCCTTGCCTTTGGGCCAGTCGCAGCCACACTCTGTAAGTTGAGAGCATTACGTTCATGGTGGAGTTGGGAATGGGAATTTGACTGAAGATTACTGCGGTTAACAGATTCGGTGTTGCCAGCGCCCGTTCCACCTGAACGTGGGGTCTGATTGTGTGGGAGGCGTACCAGTGACTGAGAAATTGTGCTTGCGCTGCCCAGAAGTACTTTTCCAGGTCCGGGAGGGCAAGGCCACCACTTGTCACCGGAAGTGTTAGCGTTGCATATGCCACTCTGGCCGGTTTATTTGCCCATAGGAGTTCAAGGACCATGCTCTTCAGTCTCTTCAGATAAGTTTGAGGAAGGAATATTGGAATATTGGAAAACAGGTAGAGTAATTTTGGTAGGATCACCATCTTAACTAGGGAGACCCTTCCCCAGAGCGTTAGTGGAAGGGTCTTCCATCTTGTCACTTTTTCCTGGAGGGACTTGGTCACCTCTTCGTAATTGTCTCGGAACACCTCGTGATAGTTCAAGGACATTTGGATTCCCAGGTAGCGGACATTGGACGTTTTCCAAGTGAATTGGAAGTCATCTACAAAGGGTTTGGTGGCTGGAGTCAGCGGGAAGATGATGGACTTTGACTGATTGATTTTCAGGCCAGAGGCTGTTCCAAATTTGATTACTTCCCTCATGACAGGGTTCAGGTTCTCTTCGGGATTGCGGACGAATAGGACCACGTCGTCTGCGTAGAGGGATATTATGAGCTTGTGTGGTCCGATAACAAGACCTCTTTGTTGTCGATGTTCTCTTAGGATGGAGGCCAGCGGTTCCATCACCAGGGCGAAGATCAATGCTGAAAGTGGACAGCCTTGTCTGGTGCCTCGCTGGAGTATCACTGGAGCCGATTTTGCCGTGCCTATAATGATGTTGGAGCGTGGCTCGTTGTATAATAACGAAACTAGTTTGACAAAGCGGGCTCCCAGACCCATTCTGGTGAGTATAGCGAACATAAATGGCCATTCCACCGAGTCGAATGCCTTTTCAGCGTCGAGGAGGACCGCTATTGCTTGAGTTGAGGGATCTAGTGCTTCAATGACGCTGAACAGCCTCCTGATGCCGAAGGTCGTGTTGCGGCCAGGAATGAAGCCTGCCTGGTCTGCTAGGACGAGGGTGGGCATCAATGGTAGTAGCCTGTTGGCAAGCACTTTTGCGAGTATTTTGTTGTCGAGGTTGAGGAGGGGGATGGGCCTGTACGACGCACAATCCTCTGGTGGCTTGCCTGGTTTATGCAGGAGGATGACGTTGGCCTCACGGGAGGAATGGGGGAGAGTCTCCTTTTCTAGTGCTTCGGCATATACTGTCGCCAGGAGGGGGGCGAGGGTGGTGGCGAAGGCTTTGTAAAACTCTCCTGTTAGGCCATCTGGGCCAGGAGCTTTTGAGCTAGGGAGGGATTTGATGGCTTCTGTGATCTCCTCTTGTGTGATTAGGTCGTTCAGTGGTTCCCGCAGGGAGTGCTCGACCCAGTATAACTCTGCGTCTTCGAGGTATTCCAACGAGACTTGTGGGTCGTTGTTGTGGCTGTTGCTGTATAGGTCTTGATAGAAAAGCCTGAATTCCTCTGCTATGTCTTCATCAGTGTGGACGAAGTGTCCCTGCCTGGTCTGAATCCTTTCAATTGGCGCTAGTTTATTGTGTGCCTTGACCAGATTTGCCAGGAGGGCGCCCGGTCTTTGACCCTCGCCGTATTGTCTGATTAGGCTGTTGCGGTTTAGAAATTTCACTTCTCGATCTGCTGCGCTATTGAATTTTTGTAGCTCTTCTCTCAGAGCGACTGGTATGTTCGGGTTGGTTGCGCTCACGCGCTGAAGTTCGAGTTGTTTTAGTTTCCCTTCACAAATTGTCAGCTCCCGTCGTATAAGTTTCAATATGCCATTTTCTTTAGCGTGGCAGACCCCTCTGACGAAACACTTTAGAGTTTCCCACAGTGTGCTGGGTGAGGCTACGGAACCTGTGTTGACTTCGAGGAACACCGCAATCTCTTCTCTTAGTTCGGCAGCGAACACCTCGTCTCGCATCGAGCCGGTTTTGAAGCGCCACCGCTGTAGAGGGGGGTTGGGGCATGCTGGGTTTAGTACGAGAGTCACCGGGGAGTGGTCTGAGAGAGTTCTTGGATGGATATCACATGGGTCGCCTGTCCATGGGCCGTTCACAGAGATGAACAGATAGTCGATCCTGGAACTCGAGTTGTGTACGGCAGAGTGGAAAGTATATTCGCGCAGCTCCCCTTTAGACGTTCTCCATGCGTCTTTCAGATTGAATGCTTTGCAGATTTCTTTTATTTGGAGGCTGGCTTTGGATGGAGATTGCGGGGTTGTTCTAGATCTGTCTCTCACCGGATCCATCACTGTATTCATATCTCCGCCCCAGATTATAGTCGCTGGTTCATGAGATGGTAGACGGGAAAGTACCCAGCCGAAGTTGTCGGGGCCGTCTATGTTCGGTGCGTAGGAGTTAACAAAGGTGATTCTCTGACCTGCTATAATGCCACTCACCAGAAGAGTTCTCCCTTCGGCGTCTTTTGTGGTGTGGACAAGCCGAAAGCTGATCCTTTTGTGTATTAAGATCGCGACTCCTCTGGAGTAAGATGAGTACGATGAAAAATATCTATGGCACCCCCAGCTCTTGGCCCACTGGTGATCCTTCTCCGGGAGTAAGTGAGTTTCTTGAAGCATGGCAACGTCGACTTCATGTCTTCTAAGGTACTGGAGGATTTTTCTGGTTTTGGATGGGATGTTGCCTCCTCTTATATTCCAGGTTATGATTTTGAATAGAACTGATCGGGGACCATTTTGATTCGTTTTTTGTTCCTTTTGGTCCTGCTTGGAGGTTCAATGGATGGACGGTGAGATAGGGGTGGTGGTGAGCGGAGGGGGCTCAGGGTCGGAGGATGGCGTGGAACTGGTGGCGCAAAACTTGGCCGTTTCCTACGGCTAAACTGGGGTGAGGATGTACACCTCAACTGGAGGTGGTATGGTAACTGTGACTTCCCTCCCACACGCGGGTAACCCCCAACTGACCCGCAAGGTTCCCTTTTCATAACTAAACTGAACAGGTTGCTGTGCTTGGGGCACTTGTGCCTCCCGAGAGGGAAGGGTGGCTCTCCTTTACACTAGGAGTTAGTCTCTGCGGTATTAGGTTTATGTCTTGTTACCTAGGATATGGATTCTGTTTCCGTGGGTGTCTGGGTTGAACGTTATGGCGGTTCTCTGCGTCTTTGGTGTTCACGCTGCGGTCTGGAGTTATTAGCGGCGGATCTGTAGCCGGCGTGATCCAGGTAGTCGCTGGCTTCCTCAGGCGTGTGGAAGAAGAGTGCTTTCCCATCATGTTGAATGCGAAGCTTTGCTGGGAAGAGCATTGAGTATTGTATTTGATTGTCTTGCAGCCTTCTCTTAACTGTCGTGAAGGAGCGCCTCAGTGTTTGAACGGTAGGGGAGAAATCTGGGAAAAATTGAATTGGGTCTCCGTCATATTGAATTTTCCCTTTTTCTCTGGCAGCCTTGAGTATCGCATCTCTATCTTTATAATTTAATAGTTTTGCAATAATCGGCCGTGGACTTGCGCCTGGGATTGGTTTGGCGCTCGGAATTCTGTGGGCTCGTTCGACTACGAACAATTTGGAGAGGATCTCTTTCCCGAAAAGGTCTATGCAAATCTGTTCGACATGGTCCTCCATTTTCGTTTGGAGTTGTTGTTCTCTGAATCCGATGATTCTGATATTATTCCTTCGTGAGCGTCCTTCTAAGTCTTCATTCTTGGCATTGACAGACTTCATCTGGGACTCGAGGGCGGTGACTCGTGTGGCAAGGCCTGTTGTGCCGTCATCCAGGTCGGATACTCGTTGCTCCACCGTGTCTAGCCTGTCGGCGTGCTTGTCGAGGCGATGTTGGAGCAGGTCTACTTTCGATGATAGGTTGTCGAGTTTACTGCCCAAGTCGCCGATTCCCGCTTTGAGGTCCATCAGGATTTCTCTGATATCGAAACATGGTAGTTGTTCTTCTGGCGGGGACGTAGTGGGTGTTGGTGACACTACTCCGCTCGCCTCGGAGTGCGGTTTGCTGGTGGAGCCAGACTCAAAGTTCAGTTTCTTTTGGGATTTGTCTAATTTCCCCATATTAAACTTTCTTCTGCTTCTGGGCACTCAACAATGGGGCCGACTGGTAACTGTGGGCCAAACACTGGTATTTGAGTGGCGTCTATTGGTTTCGTTGTGGTGTTGCGCTGGGGCAGCTGCCGGGTCTGCGCTGGGCTGCTATTTGGGGGTGGTTTGGAGTGAATTCCTTGTGAGGTGGTTTTTCCCCCCTGATTCTGTAGGGCCTGCACAAGCCGTCCTTTCTCTTTACGGCAGTGATCCTTGGGTCTGTGGTTGGCTCGGGGGTTGGGACCACCAGAGTTACTTTGGTTAGTGCTGTTCTCGTGGGGGGAGGCGACTTTTGAGGTTTTCAGACGGGATCGCTGTGTTCCTCTGGCTGCCGATATTCTGGGCGTGAGCCGTCGAGTGTTTATCGAGCTGCAGTGTAAGGAGTCGTGGCACGTTAGGCCCTGTATCGTAGCCAACCTCCTAATGGTGATCTTGTCAGTCTGGGTCTCCTCTGCTTGCCGAATTATGCTATATGCTATGGGGCGCAGAGGGTCTCTGAACTGGGCTCTGCAAATCGGCGGCCTTGGGATTTGATTGTATTGGCCCTGGCCAAATGGGCTGTTCGCTGTGGCTTTCGCTGTGGCCGCGGGTGATGGTGGAGATATCCCCGGTTGTTCGGAGCCGGTCAAGCGCGCTCTTCGTATTGGAGGGACGCAGCCGGTTGGGCGTTGGAGACGGTTGCTGGCGAGGCGTACCCTGCTATGCCTCCTTCATTCACCGAGGGATTTGACGGGGATCGGGAAGGTAGCTTGCGCACGCTGGGGGGAGCTCCTACCTGGGTGCTCGGCGAGAGCACCACCGCTTGTCGTCCTGCTTCTTGGGCGTCGGCTGGGCCGTTGCAGGGACGGAGACTGTGTGTCTCTTGGCGCCACCGGCGCGCACGTCTACCCGCTGCTTGACGCGGCCCAGCTCTTCAACTCCACGGATCTCTGTAGGTTCTGGGTGTCGGGTGACACATCAGCGCCGCCGCTCGAGCTTCGAAGGGGAGCCTTTGCGCCTCTTTCTCGTTCCTTCCTCCGTCCCAGGCTCACTGCCGGCACGAACCGCAGGCCTGCTGCCTGGCCGGGACTCGGCCGCCGCTTCCCCGCCAAAGACAATATCGGGCTTAAAATGTTGTTCGGTGTCTCCTGAAGGCTCCAGTCTGTGTTTGCGGGAGAAATGAACACCGCAGAGGGGAGGATGTCGCAGGATTAATGGAGAGCCACACGGAGCTCTCTAGGAGGCAGCCATCTTGGATGGCTCTCTAGCGCCCTCTAGCTCTCTGAAATCTTTGTTTTCAACAAAGGTGTGCAGCAGAACGTCCACTGTCATCATTGTCACCAATTTACCATTGGACAGCTCTACTTATAGATGGTTATGATAACATTTCTCTATGCCTAAAATTACTCATTGCGGGTCGCTACAACATTTTTACCCCACTATTTTGTGTTTGAATTCTGTTGTTGGCACTGGCTGACACATTTCTTTGATGCATGACTAGCAAACCTCCCAATTCTGAGTCAAACATGCATGTCAGCGCCAACATGTTGCTGAGTTTATGTTAGCTCCTGGGTGTATGATGTGTAATATGTTGGTTCCCCTCATGTGCATGATGTTACTTCATATGCCCAACAATGATGGCATGCTTAGATAGATAGGTCCCTACTCTCATCAGACAGTTCTCTTAATTAATATGCTCAATGAATGCAGAGGGATATTTGTGCTGTGGTGCTAGTTTTGGAACTCTCTCCAATCACAAACATAGAACAATTGGATAGGGGAACATATACACCTCAAAAAAGGATGGGTTAATGTTGTATAAAAAGATTAAACACACACTCTCTGATGACAGACAATTGACAGTCTCACTCTGGTGTTCACCCTGAAAAGGACTTTGATCTACAAAGCGAACGTACCTGCAGTCATTTTGCCGGCACTGCGAGCATTCTAGGGCTCTTGCCGGATTCATTCCGCTTCCTGGAGGAGGCGGAGCTTCCCAGGTCACGTGCCTTATCACGTGACTCTCCCTCGCCGTGAAAAGGCAGAGGCCGTCGCCCGAGCCGAGTGTTTCACCCTGAAAAGGACTTTGATCTACAAAGCGAACGTACCTGCAGTCATTTTGCCGGCACTGCGAGCATTCTAGGGCTCTTGCCGGATTCATTCCGCTTCCTGGAGGAGGCGGAGCTTCCCAGGTCACATGCCTTATCACGTGACTCTCCCTCGCCGTGAAAAGGCAGAGGCCGTCGCCCGAGCCGAGTGTTTCACCCTGAAAAGGACTTTGATCTACAAAGCGAACGTACCTGCAGTCATTTTGCCGGCACTGCAAGCATTCTAGGGCTCTTGCCGGATTCATTCCGCTTCCTGGAGGAGGTGGAGCTTCCCAGGTCACGTGCCTTATCACGTGACTCTCCCTCGCCGTGAAAAGGCAGAGGCCGTCGCCCGAGCCGAGTGTTTCACCCTGAAAAGGACTTTGATCTACAAAGCGAACGTACCTGCAGTCATTTTGCCGGCACTGCGAGCATTCTAGGGCTCTTGCCGGATTCATTCCGCTTCCTGCAGGAGGCGGAGCATCCCAGGTCACGTGCCTTATCACGTGACTCTCCCTCGCCGTAAAAAGGCAGAGGCCGTCGCCCGAGCCGAGTGTTTCACCCTGAAAAGGACTTCGATCTACAAAGCGAACGTACCTGCAGTAATTTTGCCGGCACTGCAAGCATTCTAGGGCTCTTGCCGGATTCATTCCGCTTCCTGGAGGAGGCGGAGCTTCCCAGGTCACGTGCCTTATCACGTGACTCTCCCTCGCCGTGAAAAGGCAGAGGCCGTCGCCCGAGCCGAGTGTTTCACCCTGAAAAGGACTTTGATCTACAAAGCAAACGTACCTGCAGTCATTTTGCCGGCACTGCGAGCATTCTAGGGCTCTTGCCGGATTCATTCCGCTTCCTGGAGGAGGCGGAGCTTCCCAGGTCACGTGCCTTATCACGTGACTCTCCCTCGCCGTGAAAAGGCAGAGGCCGTCGCCCGAGCCGAGTGTTTCACCCTGAAACGGACTTTGATCTACAAAGCGAACGTACCTGCAGTCATTTTGCCGGCACTGCGATCATTCTAGGGCTCTTGCCGGATTCATTCCGCTTCCTGGAGGAGGCGGAGCTTCCCAGGTCACGTGCCTTATCACGTGACTCTCCCTCGCCGTGAAAAGGCAGAGGCCGTCGCCCGAGCCGAGTGTTTCACCCTGAAAAGGACTTTGATCTACAAAGCGAACGTACCTGCAGTCATTTTGCCGGCACTGCGAGCATTCTAGGGCTCTTGCCGGATTCATTCCGCTTCCTGGAGTAGGCGGAGCTTCCCAGGTCACGTGCCTTATCACGTGACTCTCCCTCGCCGTGAAAAGGCAGAGGCCGACACCCTTGCGGCGATAAGCCCGGCGGGGACAAGGCTGCTAGCTGTGCTGTTGTGCGGCTGTTAAGCGGATGGTGGCGAGGACACCTCATTATTGATTCCTATATTGTGACCCAAGTAAGTCCCTTTAAGCCCCCCTTCGCTGCGGCATATTGGTCCATCTAGCAGTTTATCTACTCTTTATTCAGCCCCAACTTAGTAGGTAATCCCTTTACCGTTGACTATGAAACGCAACATGAAATCTCTAACAACCGGCATGCCACCGGTTACTGAGCTGCATAGGTTCAATGGCTCAAGCAGTTCCCAGATTCCTCACTCTGTACCTATAAAAAAACCACGACTTTGTTCCACGCCGAGGTCTTGCACTATGGGCATTATTAAGAGCCGATCTGAGATGCTCTTAGGAATGGATATCCGTCTCTTCTGTAGAAATCCCAGTGGCACTGAAACTAACCCACGCCCTATTGAAAATGCTGTAGAAACTACGTCATATCAGCCAATAATGGCCTCTCTGAGTCAAAAAGATACTATGCATGGGTTGGAGCTGGAATCTGGTATGCCTGCAAAGTATTTAATTTGTCAAAAGGACCCTCCAGCTACTGAGATAGATGCCAGAATTGGTGAGACTCTTAAAACTGGTACAATGTCTGGCCAATCTGTTACTTTTGCGAAAGAAAATGTTTCTCTTACTGATAGTGCCATTCTAACAAATGTTCTAACTGGTGTCGCAGTTTTGCATCCTGATGGCCCATCGATTGCTAATCCACTATTGAATTCAGCTGTTCAGGATATACCTGTAATTAATTTAGATACTATTGCTTCTATTGAGTCATCTCAAGCTTCATCGGTTAATTTGTCAAAATCTCCTGTGCTATTTACAAATGTTAGTGCCTCAAATTCAGTTACAAATCTGTCCTTTATAGCTCCGACTCCCAGAAAAATGGCTGAAAAAAAACCTTCTACTACTGGCGGCCTTGATTCCCCGACTGTCAGTACTAGCATAGCACTCACATCTATGAATAATGCTATCTTAGCCCTTGCCAAACTGTTTGAAGTGCTAGTTGTAAAGGCAGAAACACAAACAAACCAGCTTGATCTGTTACTTGATAATCAATTTGTACTTTTTAATAGACTTGGGAGCCTGGGTCAGCCTGACGTTGCTACAAATGGTAAGAGGTCTGTATTTTCACAGACCTCTTACCTGGCTGAACCCACGGATCAAGTCTATCAACCTATACCATTTATACCCGAACCCATAGTTGATACGATGGAAAAGGCAGTCGTGACTAAAACTGATTGGCAGAAGAGACCTATGTATTCCCTTTTTGGCACTAAACCCAATGTGCCCGATGCTCAGAATCCCCAGAATCCACTACCAAAAAAGCCTCGTGCGCTAAAACAGGAAAAAAAAACGAAAAACATTAAATCTGCATCACCTCATACCTCCCAAATCAAAGCCTTCATTAGCAAACTCTCATCCCCAGCATCCTCTTGCGTTTTGGCATCTAAAGCCATTACAAGAAAATATTCACAACAATTTGCAAAAAAAGCTAAGTTACAGCCAACTCCCATTGTTCCTTCTTTGGCACACAGTCCTTTAAGCCAACTGATCAGTGTGGCTGAGCAGTTGTCACATACAGACCTCACTAAACCAACGATGGGCAACCTTAGTGGCGAAGAGGACAGTGTATCTAACCTAATTACAAATAGTCTCATGGGTAAAACTCCTGTGGCACAGAAATCAGACCATGAGTATATGGGGAAAGAGATACGAAGAGCAGTTGACGAATATCTATCCTCCAAAATAACCCCTAAACATGTGACTTTTGCGCCGTTCATCTCGGCTAGTGAATCATTGCCAGTGGTAACTCCAATTCTGAAAAAATCCAGCCCCCCTGTCTTTGTGGACACAGCCACTTCTGGTAATTTTGTGCCTATATGTTCGGGCGGAACTGGTAACGCTAAAACAGAATCACTTGGTGATATAGAACGAATTCTACAATCCACCTTCGCCAAGTTTCTGGAAACCTCTTTCGCCCCTCAATTAGCTCAACAATCTAAAATAGGGACTAGTCCCTGTACAAACTTTAATGAGCTACTGGTACCAGCTAAACAAAAACCAACAACCAAACATTTAAAGCGACCGGCAATTCATTGCCTGACTCTTAGTTGCCAGCCATTGCCGGCTAAGCAGTATAATTTAAATCGGGCTTCTGTTCTCTCGATATTTCGTGAGATTCCAGAGCTTGATGACATTAGTTCCATAGATATAGATCTTGTGGAATTTCCAGACTCTTCTAATCAGTCTGTTGTAAACCTATAGATTAACTCAAGGGTGGTTCTTAACACCATATGGACCGTGAAATCACAAATTGATGAGCTTGGTTTCATGGTGTTTCTCACCCCTGATGTTCCAGATAGAGCTCCTAGGTGTATAGATGCCCCTCAAAACAAACCTCCCGATACCCATCAAGCTTGCCCCGGAAAATCCTGTAGTTGTCAAAATAAGAGCAAGCAATCTTAGCATTCACCCTTCCTCACATCAGAGCTAGTCTTTGCTAGTTGGAACTCTAGAGGGAATCGGCATTTACTGAATAATTACTCTTCTCATCTGCTGAAGTATGATGTCATATTGTTGCAAGAAACATGGTTGGTTACATCACCGTCTTGGAACAATTATGATGAATGTATATTACCTGCTGTAAAGCACCAAATGGGTCGCCCAACCTCTGGCCTGTTAACGGCTGTTAAACAGTCGTCCGGCCTAAAAATCTTCCCATGGTTCTGCCCAAATAACTTCATACAAATGACCAGAATTGTATGTGAAAGCCACATATGTGCCACTATTAACGTTTGTTGGAACCCTCTTGGCATTTCGGATGACTCCTTTATGGAAGCTATATCTAAGGCTTTTGATATAATTACGATGGATGGAGCCGTAGATATGATCTATTTAGCGGGTGATCTGAACCTACATTGTTTGGGCCCCTCTCTTAAATCCGAACAAAAACGCTTGGACAAGTGGTTATTATTTACTAAATCACGGAATCTTTACATGTTGAACGGTGCATATTCACAAGACATACCACCTAGAGCTACGTGGCATCGAGCATGTAGTCATGGGATTATTGACTTTACGTATGTTAACATGTATATGTCAAACATGGTCACATCTTTCCAAATAACAGAATCAGAGATGAGCGATCATAATATCCTGTGTACCACCTTCAGTTCGAATATGCTTATCTCCAAACCACACTCTGCCTTTCTTAAGGGAACGTATGAAATAAACCCTGCTAGAAACCGACTAAAGTGGTCGGAGCAGTCTCTGAAGGCCTTTTCGGCACGATACCATGGCGAACTAAATAATAATGACTTAAACCATCTGACGGCAGACACGGTTTTCCATGACCTTATGCAGCTCTTTCAAACAAGCTCTATCACTTATAATCATAAACAAACTTCGCATTTGCATACTCCCAACCATGAAATAAGACTTAGAAAATCCAGGGTTCGTGCGGAAAAAAGGCAAGCGTTAAAATTACCAACAGATCTCTGTGGGGCTGCTCTGCTACGTATACAAACTGGTTATAGAAATTGGGTAAGGGGAATAAAAGCCAAACTTTACCAAACAGATGGGAGAAATATGCTAGCATCTCTAGCAGCCAAAAATTCTGCTCAGTCGTGGTATATTATAAACCAATCTACATCAGGCCATCAGGTTGCCTGTCAAGCAAACGATGTAACAGAGGATGCGTAGGTACGCTATTATTCGGATCTATTTGCAACTCCGCGACCTCATACCTTTGCTCTGGAACTAAAGTCTAATCACCCGTTTTATTTACATTTTGATAAAGATGATATCTTGTATTACATTAATCATGCAAGTAATTCCCGAGCACCTGGCCCTGATGGCCTATCAAATGCACATCTTAAACAATTCCCCAACATATGGTCAGATATATTGTTTACCATGTTTGAATCAATTAACACGTCACAAAAAATTCCGATATCATGGAGACGATCTATTGTTATCCCAATATACAAGAAGGGTGATCGTGCTAATCCGTCTAGCTATAGACTTATCTCATTACTCGATGTCTCGGGCAAGATTTACACCGTCTCATATTGCGAGATCTTAATAATTGGACAAAGAGGAACTTCAAAAGGGATCCGTACCAATCTGGCTTTGTAAGTGGCCTGGGAACGATCCCGAATATTATCACCATTAATATGCTGAAGTCCCAATATGCATCCAGGAAGCAAACTTTATATTTTGCGTTTATTGATTTTAGTTCTGCTTTTGACTCCATAAACCGAAATCTCCTTTTTACCAAACTAAAAGATCTTGGCTGCCCACTCTCGCTTTTGTCTTTAATTATTCATCTACATACAGATACTACCATGAGAGTACGACTCTCAATGCAAGGACTTCTGTCCGCCTCCTTCCCTACCTGTACTGGCTTAAAGCAAGGCTGCACATTGGCGGCCTCATTGTTCAATCTTTTCATCTTAGATTTAGGTTTATCATTTCGTGGAATCACAGTAGATGCTCCGGAGCTAGGGGGCCAACGTATCCCTTGGCTGCTCTATGCAGAAGATTTGGTACTGATTTCCCAGACCCCGATAGATCTACAAAATCTTTTAGCTGCATTGGCAACCTATGTGGAGGTAAATGACCTAATAGTAAATCTAACTAAATCTCAGATTATGGTCTGCAGTCCCACCACTAGATGCAAATCCTATAAGGGATTTTGGTCTTATTAACAACAAACTATGGACATTGTTTTGGAGTATAAATATCTCTGTGTCTTTATACAAAACACGGTTAGTGATGGGAAACTGCTACATATGCTAGACTCGAAATTGTTAAGTCTGACATCCCAAGCGAAAATCTTACTTTATAAGTTTGGGAAATTTACGCTAAAACACATCTTGATGTATTACGAACAAAAGGTTGTTCCCATTTTACTCTACGGTGCTGAATCCAGACTGTATGCCAGGGATAGCATGTGGAATAGACTGGAGGCTACCTTTTGGAAAAAGGTCTTGCGGCTTCCAAATTGCTTACCGCTTCCAATACTACGTTTTGAATTGGGCTTGAACTCTCTCCATAGTAGAGCTAAATGGAGAATGTGTGCCTTTTTTCGCAAAAGCCTCCTCGGCTTGACCAATAATAACATCTTGAGTACGGTCGCTCACCATCTATCTGGGTCTACATCTGGTTTTTCGCTAAAATGGAGAAATACTGTTCTGGACACCTTAGTTGGAGCAAATATCTCCTTACAATTTCTTATTGATCATCCGGCACGAGCAAAAAGGAAGTTCCTTAGCTGGGATTGGATTATAAATTACGATCTTTGCGTAAAATATAGAGATTTCGATCCTAACCTCTTTGGTACTAAATGTCGAGGCCAAGCGGCAGGCTATCTTATGAAATGCCCATCTGCACATATACGCAACAAATTTTTGCGGACAAGGCTAAATTTGTGGCCGACGAGAGAAATCCTAGTCAGACGCAAATCTATCCCAGCGGACCTCCACTTTTGCCGTTTTTGTGAGAAACAAAATGTAAAGGAAACTCTGCAACACATAATTGTGTCATGTCCAAATTTAATCGCCACTCGTGATAGACATTGTAGTAAGTTATTATCTGTGTACATGGAGAAGAATGACAATGAGATATGGAGTATTTTATTTAAGGATGTTAGATTTTGAGTAATGAAGGCCATAACTCACTTTTTAGAGGCAGTTTTACCTGACGAGATATCGATCTAAAATAGCCTTCTTGTGAGTATTTACCCCCATCCATGTGAATTATTATCGTTACAACTACTGTTACTAATATGGCTTCTATTCTTCATAGACCTAAGTGTACTTTCACATTGAACTCAAATTTTAGCTCATAGGTCTAATTTTAACCTTGCTTCTTTCGGTCATTCTTCTCCATTTTGTTGCTTGTTGATATTGTATGTATGTCTATACTGTGTTAACAATTTTATATTGTAATGATTTTTTTATATGCTAATTATTTTTGAAAAGCTGATGTCTTCAGCTATATCAAAATAAAAAAAAAAAAAAAAGAGTCTCACTCACTAACTAAATGATGGAGAAAAATAAGAATTGATAACAACAGGAAGAAGATGGAATATATTACTCTCCTTTTGGACCCATTTTAGATTATCAGCAGAGACTGTAAGTGAGGCCTATAAAGAGTCGAACCTCTAGGCCTTCTTCAGTGGAAGAAATAGCAGACAGGCAGTGTAGGAAAGCTGATCCAATCTTGCTGATACCCACCTGTTCCTAGAGGTTGTGAATGTAACCAGTCCTTAAGTGGGTGCCCACCTGTCTGTGATCCAGCCAAAATGAAGGTCATACGTGAGGTGTACAATGAAGAGGAAATAATCCTGAGGGGAGTGATACTATAAAAGAAAGTTGATCAAATCCTGCCCTGTTATATGTCAGTACTGAGGGGTAAGAATATATACAACGATTGTGCATTCCTGGGAATTTAGGGAAGTTTTGAGAAGTGTATTTTTATATCTTTAGACTAGGTCCATGGTTTATCTACAGTGTGCTCCCCTCGCTTTTTCTCTGTGTAACAACGCCGTGCATAGAAGAATTATCAGGGACTAAAATGAACATCTCACTCTGTGCATAGCTAGAAAAAATGTAAAATTTAAGTAAATCCTGGGTATACCATCAAGCAGAATATTATAGTTCAATCTCAGTTATTCCAGACCAAAGCGAAAGGTTGATTTATTGGTACCCATCCTCTCACTGGTTAAGGAGCTATTGAAAGTGAAAGGGTATGTTTTTTTAATTAAAATTAAATATCACGGAAGGGGAAATAGCCTACATACATGGTAAACATACATGTTGCTTTCTACAAGTCATTTGCATATATGAAGATCCAGTAGTCTGCTACAATTGAATTCTTAGAATGCTGCTGAAATTCTGACATGTCTACTAAGTAAGGTGGGTAGGTTCTATTTTAAAAAAAAAGGCAAAGTAGTGAGAATTGGATAGGCTTGGATACTTTAAACTAACTGGTTGATTTTCGCAAGTAAAGATTCCTCCTGAACTCCTATGCATTCAATCCATGATGCATGCACCTTCAGGTTGAATTACATGTATATATATCTATGGTGGTGGGTATGTTACAAACATTTCTATTTCTATAACTGTAGCATTGAGAACTGAAGTGAATAGTGTGTTGATTATTTTTTATCATGATACTTTAACGACAAAACAATGTGTTTATCTTTAAACTGATTCTTTATTTAAATTGTGTTAATAAATATAACTTCTGTTCAATCCGGTGTGTTTCTTGTCACAAAAGGGGAGGGAAGCTATAAGGAATCAATGCTATTAAATTTGGGATACCAGATCCACAATAGGAATTTGATGAAATTAAGAATTATTGTGCACACTTGGTTTGGGGTAGGTGGAAAATCCCCTGAATTAGATGTCACCTGATTTAATCATTGAACAAGACACAATGCAAACATGTGGTGTGTACTCGCAGCCAGTGTCCTTGGATGCTTAGCAGAGGCAGAAGAAGTAGGAACAAGGTGCTTCATAAGGGCCACACGTGCACAGATTGGTGCTGGTTGCTGAAATGGTGTGGTAGGCCCTGTCATTGTTTGATTTACACCACTGCTACCTCAGGCTCTCTGAAATGTCCCAAAGAGAGGGTACACAAAATAAGTGCTTTGTGGTTGTAGATGTGCACTCTGAAACCATGCACGGGTTGTGCTTGGAGTAGTGTCTTTAGCCTGTGCTTGTTGCTCCAATACTCCCTTGCGCAGGACTTTGTCTGCAGGGGCTGACTGGCCATTGCTGTAAACACCTCTCCCAGTTAACTTCATGTGATGTGTGGGTGTAATCGATGTCCTGGTCATCATAATCTTCACTCTCATCATCCTCATCACAATTGCCATCATTGACACCCGTGGCCAAATTAGTCAAATGGGTGGGAGATGCAGTTACTATGGTAGAGTCAGAAACATCCTGCAATTTGGCATGGCTTCACTGTCCCCAAACATCTGCTGAGAGTAGTAAACCAGTCCCCCCCGCCCCCCTTAAGAACATCAGATCTTTGTGCCATAGATTCAGCTGGCATCTAAACAACCCTCTGCAGAACTTGGATGTGCACTCTGATCTGTTGAAATACTGGAGCATGGAATAATACATTTCCACTTTTGCCATATTTAGATATTATGGAAGTTGGGGTTTGGGCTGACTCCACTGAAGTTACAGATACAGCTAAGCCAGAAATGACAGTGGAAGGGCTAACAAGACTTTTAGCTACCCCACATGCAGATGTATAATATTTGCAGTACATGTTGAAGCATTGGTGGGCATACAGCTTGCGGTTATTGAATGACATTGCAGTATTCTATTACACATGATTTATGCATTTGCAGCAATTGCAGTAGCTACTTTTGTTTGCAGTGAACTGCATCCTAATTGCTGGTGCGTCTGTGCTCAAACTTCACTGAGAGAGGCAGACACTTTTTTTTTTTCAAGGAGCTAGTGGTGCATGCCCATTTCCTGTTATGAAGCCCTCCATCTCTTACAGTTTTTCTTGCACCCTAAATTATTTTCTGTTCCCCCGAAATAATGTAACTTCTTATTGTGTGCATAAACACACCCATTAATGCAAGCTGGACATGGACACACTCCTCCACTTGCACAGAGTTGAGGCACGTAGTGTCTTCTGTCACACAGCCAATCAGTCTGCCTCTAATGCCCACCAACTGTGATCGAAACCACCCCCTCCATCAATGTTTCTGGCACCCACGTAATATGTTCTATTCACCCTAAACAAATCAATTGATTAGTTGTGTTGTTTATCACCGCTAGCCTGCTTCTGAGTGTGCTGAAGCAGGGAGTGGTATATGTCACACAGCCTATCAAACTCATTAGTACCCAGGGGGCCTGATTACAAACATGTTTTCAATGGGACTTTGCCATGTTAAAATATTATTGTATATCAGGCCCAGCGCCTGAGAAAACTACCACCATCTCTACCAATTTTTATGGAACCACCCAGTACTTTTCTGTTCCACTCAAACAATTCAACTGCTGACTAATACATTCAATGAAACTGTTTTGTCGGATTGTGTGTTCAGTCACACAGTCCTAGTGCATACATACAAAGTAAATTGTTTAGAAGGCTGCTAGAGAAAGTGGAATCTCTCAGAAAAAAATCCCACAAGGCTAGACTGTTTTTCTGTGAAATGTGGAATGTTTTTAAATGGTGTTTGTAAATGTAGAAAATAAAAGTATAATCTATTGAGCACTGCCTAGAATCACCCTACACAAATTCTCTGTTATAACATTGAATGCACCACATGCAATGATGTTTTGTTTCAAAGTCCGAAAATCATTACCTATTAATGTAAATAAAATGCTCCCAAGCAGCAACACACACCTAAAGCTTACTTTACTTGTATTTGTTTGCTTCTTTCTGTCTATCCCTATTAAAATAGCCCTACCTAGATAAGTGAAATTACCCGGATCATAAGTAGCAACATAATGTTGGAAAGGAAATTAGCCTTTCCGACCCCTACACACTTTAGAGTGAGGTGAGTCCCATAGATAGACGTGTTATGTACCAGGGGGGGAGAGGGCTGTGCTAAGAACCTTGGCACAAACTCAATATTGCAGGAAATATAGATGCATAGAAATAGTGCGCGCATAAAAAGAGGCGCCATAATTATAGTAGACGCATTCCGTCCAGCATGGCTACATGGTAAAACGTAGGCCCAGTGTAGATGCCCAAACAGGCCCAAACGCTGAGGGCAGATGAACCCACGCTGCTACTTCCCATAGAAACTTCCCTTTGTTTCTTAACTAATGCAATTACTTGTTATCCCAGAGAAGAATGCACCCTGCAAGGCCTTGAGAGAGCACCAGGCGCTGTGCAGCACACATTCATCATAGCCAGGCCAACAGACCTCCAACCCCCATCCAGCCCACCAGGGGTAATGGCACCATCCAATGAGCCAGTCCAAGAAACCCTCCATTCCGCGATAGCGGGTGACCTCAGACCACCACTCATAAAACCAATGGTCAAAAAAGATCTAAACAAACACAACCATTTCACCTTAGTCAATTAATAGCAACGCAAAAAAGGGGGTGCAGCTAACCTGATGACATTATTTAAAACAAATTGTCCAGCCACAACGGTCAGGAATAATTCATCCAAGCAGGACTACAGCATATTTTGAACATATCTGGGGCCACTACCGGAACAAATATCAGAACGACTACGCACAGGGGTGCAGAAGATATCTCGATACACAGTATTCCGGCACCTCCAATGTTTTTGCCTGAAGTGGGGAGCCAACATTTCCATTCAAGAGATGGCTTAAGGCATTTGACCTCTATGCCAATGTAGTATGTGGCACAAACTATACTGTGGAGAGGAAAAAGTCCTTATTTATATACTGTTTAGGCCCTGCTGGCCAAGAGAAATTTGAAGATCTAACTTATCTTGTTGTAGATAAGTGTGGGGATATGAACAAATATGAGAAGGCCATAGAGAAGATAAATAAACACTGTGAGAAGAAAATATTTACTATCTTAGAAAGATATAAGTTCGGGAAAAGAATACAAGAAGAAAGATAGATTGTAGAACTGTAACTCACTGTGCTTAGGAAATTGGCTAGAATGTGTAAATGTAATCAACAACTAGAAGAGCGACTGAGAGACTAATTTATGTTTGAATGCAACAGAAGCAAAGTACAAGAAATATGAAAGATTACAATTAAAACGTAGTGTATCTATGTAACTTGTAGTTGCATTTGGTGTGTGTGTCTATCATACCTGCACTGATTTCTTCAGTGCCTCGGGTCTGGTGTTTATTTTGGAGCCTAGAATGCGCCGTGATTCAGTGTGTCATCTATTCTGTGTGGTTAAAATGACTCGTGTGGTGCCAAATCTTGTTCTCTGCAAGATATAGTAACACAAATTAAGGAGTAATCTTACCTATTTTTAGACTCCTTACTCATCCTACTAAAGGCATGGCTGAGCAAGTTATTCATCAAAAGCACCCTCCTTTCTACCAGCTCTGAGGAAAGCATCCAAACAACAGCTACAACAACAGTAGTGACACCTTGTTCATGCTGGAAACACGAAAAGCGTCGACTTGCTAGGTGCGTGGTTACTAAAGCTACACAAGTCACCTCAAGTACAGTGTTTTGAACATACCATAATAAAGTGATATGACTGTATAATATGACAAACCAATGTGGGCACCAGAGAAAAATATGTCAAACAGCCTCCAGTAGGTTTTAACAAAAATGAAGATATGAAAAAAATAAAGATTCTGTTTGTATAATGAAACAGTGGTGATCTATTGAATGCATGTACAGAAAAGAAAAATTGCCACATCTGTCCATTGTGTTGTGAAAAAACACCTGTAAGTGTCAAAAGGGAGCGGTAACCTGAGTCCTCATAATATTGTCAGAGTAGGAATGCTGCCACAAATGGAATTGGTAATGAAGATGGTGGCAAAGGTGAAGAGTGTGTCTCAGCAATGATGGGAGAAGATGAAGATTTGGATAATCTCAAAAGTACCATCATAGCCAATGGTCACCTGATAGTCATGATGATTGATTCAAGAGCCAGGCACACATTCATTCTGGAAGTAAGATGGAAGAAATCTGGACCTAAATACTTGCATGAAGTCAATATTAAGCCAAGAGCCTATGGCAGTGTACTAATTGAACTCATTGGATGGTTCATGGCAACTCTAGTGTTCAAGGACATACAGACCGAAGGACGTATTTATGTCTCAAAGAGGGGGGTATCTCTCCTTCTCAGCTGCACTCATCAAAGATTGTTGAAGATCCAACTAGATGCCAATGCTGCAGAATCTGTTTTTTTAAATAGAAGGTTCATAGATGAACAAAGAGAAGATAAAAACTGAAATATTCAGCGACGATATAGGGTATGTGAAAGGATTCATGCATTGCATACTACTTAAACAAGGTACAAGACCTGTGGCGCAGAAATTGCACAATGTCCCACTGGCAATGATAGTTGAAGTAAAAATGGAACTTAAGAAATTAGAAGAACAAGGTATTATTGAAAGCATTGATGCATCTGATTGGGTCTCCACTCTAGTTGTAGTAAGAAAGAGTGTGGGGAAGGTCAGAGTATGCATTGATTTAAGAGAATGAAATAAGTGCATTATTACTGAAAGGGATCTACTACCGAATATTCAAGAATTGATTTTGACAATGGGGAGGCAAAAGTATTCTCAACTCTTGATCTGACAGACGCTTACCATCAATTAAAGTTATACAAAGAGTCAAAGCATTTGACAGATTTCATCACTCCATAAGGGCTCTATCAATATCACAGGATGCCATTCGGACTAATATCAGCGGCTTCTGTGTTTCAAAAAGTTCTGTGTCACATTCTGGGCGGATAGGCAGGAGTCATCTTCTTCCAGGATGACATTCTGGTGTACACCGATAATGAAGAAGAACATAACAGAAGGCTAGAGAGAGTATTCAAGAAGTTGCACGATGTAGGAATGATACTCAGCAAGGAACTGTCAAAAATGAATAGGCAAGATATTGAATATTTAGGACATGTAATCTCTAAAGAAGGGATTATGCCAGACAGATGCAATAAAACACATGGTCACACCTAACTGCAAGGAGCAACTGATAACCATTTTAGGTATGGCTGAATATTATGCAGAGTTCATATACGGATTTGCTGATGATACAGATTATCTAAGGAACATGATGAAGATTAACAAGAAGTTCATTTGGGATGAGGAATGTAAAGATGAATTCACTTATGTAAAGGAAGCTGTGGCAACAGCACCAGATTTACAAACCTATGTAAGAGGAAGATGCATAGTGATCACTACAGATGCCAGTAATGTTGGATTAGGAGCAGTCCTGACACAGTTTCATGAAGATAAGGAGTATATTCCAGTGTTTGCATCTCGATTGCTTAAATCAGCAGAAACAGCTTATGCAACCATTGTGAAGGAAGCACTGGACATCAAGTGGGCTGCAGACTAATTCAGATGTCTCGTCTGGGGAGTTCAATTTAAATTACATATGGATCACAAGCTGTTGGTTGACGTTTTCCCAACAAAATGTTTGGACAGACTATCAAGCAGGATAAGGAGATGGGTATCCAGACTGCAGGAGTTTGATTTTCAGTGACATACATTCCGGGTGTGAGAAACTATGCACCACACTGCTTATTGAGAATGACAAACAATAAGGACATTGAAGATTAAAATGAGGATCAGGAGATAATTTGTGAGGTATAGGATACTGCAATATCAAAGCAAGAGGGGTATGAAGATATGTTGATGGACACAAATATGTTGGTAGTGACTGAGAGTCTGCAGCAAGGATGCTTAACAAGGATAAAATGCAAAAGGCAGGAGTTGAAGGCTACTGGAACATGAGGGATGAACTGTATGTTCAAGATGGCTGTCTTAAGAGTGGAGATAAAGTAGTGCCACCTGAGGGAATCGGGGAGAAGGTGATACGCCTTGGACATGAAGGTCACCAAGGAATTGTAAAGATGAAGCGCAGAATAAGGCATACCTATTGTTGGCCAGAGTGTGAGATACAGATTGAGAGGAGCATCAGGAACTGTATCCTTTGTGTATACTGTGATAAAGGGTGTGTGAGTGAAAAGTATCCCATAGTGTTTACAGATATTCCGGAGAAACCATGGAAGAAGTTAGCCATTGATGTACTGGGACCTGTATGGAGTGGGGGATGTCAGACATATTGCATTGTGGTTATTGATTTATTGACCAGGTGGGCACAGTGGGTGATGACACCACATGTGACAAATAGAAGGTTGATTGATTTTTGGGAAGATTTGTGTGAACGTGAGGGATACCCAGAAGAGTTTTTGACTGATAATGGTTATGATATGATATGATATGATATGATATGGTATTTGTAACGCGCCTATACACAAGTGTTTCAAGGCGCGACGAGGCAGGGAGGGGGGTACAAGGGGAGACAGCAAACGATCCTACTAGGCCAGGTGTCATTCAGATCGCGCAAGTGCAGGGGTAGGGGAGGGGAAAAAGTGCAAGGGGAAGGGGAGAGGGGGAAGTGCAGTACAAGGTAAGAGGCGTACGTAATAAATAAATAAATAGGGCCAGCTGGTGGCAAGTGTGAGGTAAGTGCAGAACAAGTGCTGGGGGAGGGGGGCTGTAGGGATACAGAGACAGACCCGCAGTGCAAAGGGGTTCCAGGGCATCAGTGCAAGTGGAGAGTGGCAGGGCCCAGGACCGAGGCCGTTTAGAGTGGTCCAATTGCAGGATCAGTGCAGCTTCAGTGAAAATTAATTAGCCGCTGAGCAGGGGAGAGGGAGAGGGAAAGCAGAACCAAAGAGGAAGGTTTTGAGGTGCTTCCGGAACCGGAGATGGTTCTCCTCAAGTTTCAGGGAGGCAGGAAGGCTGTTCCAGAGGGAGGCCCCTGCCGCGGAGAGAGATCTACCCCCAGCTCGTTGCTTCGAGAAGCGGCTAACCCTGAGGGAGTTGGAGGCGGATGAGCGAAGGGCTCGGGAAGGAAGATATTTGGGAAGAGAGAGTTGAAGGTATTTAGGACCCAGGCCCCAGGTTCACAATTCAAGTCTAGAGAAATGGTGAAGTACTTTGAGGAAAGATCTATTGTCCCCAAACCCAGTGGCATCTTTCATCCCCAAACCATTGGCATTGTGGAAAGGTACAATAGAGTGATTAAGCAAGCCATCAGGTGGGCATGGTCGAATAGGAAAGAATGGAAGGAGGTTGTGAGAAGAACTATGTGGGCCATAGGTTCATGCCGAATAGCACTACGGGGTGTCTCTGTTTGAATTGAACAGGGGAAGGAAAGCCAATAGCAAATTGTTTTCAGGTTGGATGGGTTTCAGGTTGGATGAGTGGTGTAGCAGGTATGGATGTGAGATTGAATGAGGTGAAGGACAACATCAGGGAAACATTTCAAAAGATCGAAAGTGGTGTGTGTGTGGTGTTGGGTCAGGATTAAGTTGCCAATTGTGTTAAGGGAGGATGAATGTCAATGGTCAAAGTCCACTGAGGTTATTGAAGTGTTCAAACATTCTGCAAGAACCAAAGGATGGTAGAGTGTGGAACAAGGAAAGAGTGATGATAATGACCGAGGGTGTTGATGATTGCAGAGGGAGGAATGGTGATAGAATGTAGAGAGGTGATGTGTGTGATGCACCGTTTGTTTGCAGCACTTTTTCCTTGTTAGATAATACAGATGTGCCACTGACGACATCGAGGTTTGGAAGAAGTTACCGACGACCCAAATATTTGAGTGACTAGGCTGAGCCATAAGGACCTTGAGGAGAGGTCCTGTGAAGGAAAGGGGATGTGTAGTGACGAAGCATCACGTAGAGCATGGATAATGCTGGTGGGAATTGTGTGGAGAGTGCGAGCCTGGCGGTTGGAGAGAGCAGTCAAGGAAGTAGGGACACGATGTTTATATCCCCAATTAACATGTAATCCTAGTTGATAATAAAGCTCATTTTAATACCCAAAAAGCAGTCGCCCATACTTCAGTCCTCCTTCTGTTTTCCCCTCCTTGTCTTGCCACGCATAGTAACACTTGTGTACAGGCGCGTTACAAATTACTTCTCATATCATATATTATATTAACTCGTTGACATGCATGCACATCCATTCAAACTCTAGCAGACACAGGGTTTGATTTACAAAAGATTTTACCAATGGCTCAATCCCATTGAAAAAGGCTTTGTAAATCAGGCCCACGCAAATATATGCACCCTACCTAACATGACTGGGGCAAGGCATGGCAGAAGGATGTATCAGGAGTATGCCCGTCAGTTGAGGGAACACTTGCTTGGCAGTGTGGAGATCTGAATTTCATTGACACGCAATCAGTGGACCGGGTTATAGCTAAGTGAGGTTGTGTATTTCTACTGCGCTCAGACATCTACTGCATGCAAGATTCTATTTTTTTAAGCACCCCCTCTCCCCCTCACCCACGCTCCACCTCCCACATCAGCACTCCCTGGCTCCTTCCCACAACTTACTCTTAGCCAATTCTCCCCCATTGCTGTTATGACATGGTTTCTGCTGCCAGCAGCAGTGTACACAACGCTATTAATAAACAAAATGCATAATGAATAAAGTAGTGATGCTCAAAATGGTTCTTCCCAGTAAACACTTATTATTTCTATGTATACAATTTGCGAACATAGTATTCCTAACGTGTGATCTGCAGAGCAATCCTGCATTTTGTGGGGTGCAGGATTGATATAGTGTCACCTTCCCACTCAAATGGCTCTGTGAGGCATATTTACAACATAAGCAGAATTCCGCTGATATTGGGATAAAAGCCCCTCTTAAAGAGTAAAATAGAGATGCTTTGAAAATTGGAAAGGAACAGGATTTCCCCGCTTGCCCGACTTACATCTTTGACAGTGAGCCAGGCAGGGTGAAACATCATTGCACTGGCAGCGCACAATTGCTCTTGGAGAAAGGAACATGGATTCATGACGATTACTTTGACAAAGCTTTGAGCAAGTGGATTTAGCTGTGAAGTGATATTTCAACTGTAACTATTTCTTAATGCAACAATGCAAAGTGAGTCATCCCCAGGCCCACTCACGACTCCACGTTCATACAGAGTGCAGGTGTGCAAGTGGAGTGTATTAATTTGTTATCTGAATTTGATGCACTTTGTGAAGGGTTGTACTTGGATTGCTAGGGCATTGCTGGACAGATCTTCCAAGGAAATATTTGGGCACACTGCTTGACGGTGGGGGAAAGGAGGGGGGGTCAATAGGGGGGTGCCTGGGAGCAGCATAGCAAAGCTGTGCTCCTTTCCTTCCAGCTACACCATGGGAGTTGGTGTGAGTACCTAGACATTAATGGCAATGTCTGGCAAGTGTGTGAGTACCTGGGAATGCATTGGTATTGCCTAGAAAAATGGCGAGCACCTGAATCTTTGAGAGTACAACTTGACAGTGACGAGATTGCCTTGACGTTTAAATGTTATATCTGCAATTGCGGAAATGAGTGTTTGATGTTATTACATGATAATGTGTGTGAATAAGTGGAGTGAGTGCATTTATATACCTTTGACAGTCCCTATCAACTTGTACGTGATTTCAATCCGGCACACACCCACGTCAAAGCCCAGCATCTAGTGCACAACTGAAATCCTTATTTATTTTTGTCTAAAAGTTCAATATTCTGAAGGATATACCACTCATATCACAACCTTCACCTGGAACCCCCCGGTCACACTGAACCAGGAATCAGGCTGGTTTGCAAAGGTAAATATTTATTAATGTATTTAAGATTTAATCACAATATATTTTAATAGGTAAACAACAATCACCAATGGGGTAACAGAACACTGAATAATATCTTTAATACACGAGAAGTAAGTAATGAGCAAAACAAATGCAGCACAGAAAATAATACTTTTGTGTTGGTTTCAGATCAGATAGCACTATGGTTAGAAGTTCCCCCTGCCAAACCACTCAAACCCCCAATAAGCAATGTAAAGAGATGGGAGGAGAGAGCAGGTATTCAGAAACGGCACAAATCAAACAGAATATCAGTCCCACTTTCCCCCAGCAAACATAAGAGAAAAACGGAATTGACCTTTCAGCTGCCGGACTGGCTATCAAATTATCTTTAGAATGGACTAGGCAAAAACACCACATATGGTTAAAAATACTCCTATGGGAGCTGCTTTGAACAGTTGCACACAATCACAAGCAATGATTTAGTCAGCAGAACACATTTGAAATCTTAAGGTCCATGTCGGAAGCAGTTAAAATCTATTTAAAAGCTATTTTACACATGTAAACATTTCAGATTTTTTAAATCGCGGCAAACTTTTCACTGTGCGATATTTGTGGGATATTTTGGGTTCCATGGCTAGCCATGGATGTTGGATACAAGTAGGAGTTGAAATTTTGTTTCTAGCACAAAAAACGATGGAGTTATAGAGGTTTTAGTAAAAGTTGTTTTTGTAAAATAGGCGCAAGAATGGAAAACAGGAGTGCAGTTTTGAAAATGACAGATGAAATGGGTTTGCCTACACTAGAGGCTTACACTAGAGGATGACTATGAAGAAGTGTATACCACAGAGGAGATTACAGTCACTGGATCAGGGTGACCCACCTGATAAGGAAACTCGACTTCTTCAGATGAGAAAAGGGTCAGCGTAAAGATAGTTCTAACAATACAGGTCCTGAAGGAATGATAGGATGGGTTGGATAGGGATGAGACAAGGCAAACATACTCCTAACAATACTCGTTCTGAATGAAAGATAGGATGGGTCTGAGATAGGGATAAGACTATGCAAAGTACATATGCCATGGGCTACAGTTCTTCCTATTCATACTCGCAGGATATGTTTTTAAATGGGACCATCAGCTCTGGTCAGGATTGGGTCTGGTCTAGGAAACACAGCACATCCGGCACAGGACTGGATCCTCTAGGCTGGTCACTGGATTGGCACAAGATCTGCTCTCCTAGTCTGTGGGTATTTGGATCAGCTGGATGGTGAATTCCTCAGGCAAGCCTAATGGTGGCAAGCCAGAGAATTTCTGGATACTGGTTCAAAAGGACTTCTCACACCACACATCGTTTACTGAGTGGAGAGAATAAATTTGAGGATTTGGGGCCTTGCTGAAATCAATAGTCTCTATTGCTGGCAAGAGATTTGGCATCTGAATCTGGAAGACTATTTAAAGCTGGATGTAGAATGCTGGATCAGAGTGCTTCGCCGGAATCAGGAACGTGTCTGGATCTGTGAGTCCCTATCTGTGGTCAGCTGTCTCTATTTAAGCAATAGAATGACATCACAAAGGGGGGTGTGTGCTTGCTTAGCTAAGCTTGCCCCTGTGAGCTGGGATAGGACCACACTTCATCTCCACCTTGCAATTTGAGTGATTGGATCAAAGCACGTTTTATGATTTGCTTTACAGTCCTCAGAGACCTCCCTTTAGCCACTGGTCTCAAAATCGGATTTGATACTAAATGTACATTTCTACATTGGTCACCTTTATACAAATCACACACAAAGATGCCATATTTTACATAGCAGCTATTCCTCAAAACCCTGCAGTGGTGGGATCTTGTCCCCCTTTATACAGAATGTTGCCCTTTTCGTTATGAACACAATTTCCATTTTTTCTACAAATTTCCTCAAGTGTGCATGTTTAACATAGGGATATGTGTGTACATTTTCACAATTCAAACAGTAATTGCATACATTTTGCATAAAACCACATATCTTGCCACTCCTGTCCATAACATGTCACACAGTTCTACCACCACTTCACACGTACAGCCAGAAATAAAATTAACAACTCTGTCCTTTTTACATTTTTCACCATTTTGAATAGCAAGTTATGAATCTTTTAAAAATGTGTTCTTTGTTCATGTTTAGCAACAGATGGTCGCTTGGCTCTGCCTCTTTTTGTCTCCCTGCAGTCAAGGGCATCCCCCTCCTTGCTTGTTCCTTCCAGAGGCCATTTACGACCCCTTTCACACTTCCAATTTCCTGGGCTGCAGCTTTGTCATTGTTCCTTTGTTTTCTGTAGACAAGATTCTGTTCTAACCTGCAATTAACACCTCCCTGTGAGTTTCTGCTGAGAGGAAGGCCCTCCTTCTGTGAGAAAACCCTGCGTTTCCAGTTTTTTGCAGCTTCAGCCAAGCTGATTAACTTTTAAACTTAGCAAAAACCACATTTGTTGCATCTCATGCAACTACATGTCTTTCTTGGCCTTAAATCTGTGGAATCAAAAACACAACTAAAATCTGTGTTCCTTTTTGGCAACAATCCTGTTTATTTTTGCCAGTTCAGCAGACATTTTAGTTTTAGGTCATTTTAAAGCTTCCTCAGTACTCCTCTGTCAGCTGTCACTCAGGCAGCCCCGGGTACTGCACCCAAATTTTGGCATAGAGGCTGTCCGTTTTCAGACTTTGTATGTTTCACAATGTTTGATTTGATACATGGATTTTAGCACCAGGCAAGATTGTGAATGTTGAAAAGTGTTGTGTTATAGGCATTTTGGAACTCATGGGCAACAAGGCAAATGTCATTTGTAGGCACATTTTTGGGTTTCATTTGCAAAGTGCTGTTTTTCTCTCCGCACTCTGTTTTCTGGTCATGGGACCCACTGGCACATTTCTGCAGGGTGTGCTTTATTCCACTGCACATGCACCATGTGCATCCCTCTTTTTGTATGCTGAAGCACACAGTTTTTGTAGGTTGTTGTAGGTTTTTGGCGCGCACTAGGGTTTTGCTGCCAATTTTGCTGTTTTTTTCCCCATAATTGGCAGGGTGATGCCGCATAGGATAGCGGAGTGGATCAATACATCCTACACACTCTATTTCGGAGATGTTTTTGTAGTGGACAGTACGGCAAACAATCTTATCGGGTGTAGCATGGATGCCTAAATGTTTTAGAGTGAAAACAACATGCAGCAAATATTGATGAATGAATCAATTTTGGGGCTTTTTCTGAAGGTAGCCAATGATGGGTAAATCTTTACCTTGCCCAGGTGAATCTTCTGTCGACTCAGCTGTCTGCTAGTAGAGTACTGCTGGAAGATGTTAACATTGCCAAATATCCCCAGCCCTTTCACTCTGACTATTTAATGAAAAGAGAAAACATGTAATGTATTTTATGTAAACGGAAATCGTCTTTGACACATTTTGATGTATTCTGGATGAACATGATCATGCTTACTGTGGCTAATTATTTTAGAGGCAGCTCTATCTCAACATGGTACCAAATGAATTGAGTCTATCAAGAATAGATTATCCGGTACTTGCCACTCAATAATATCACATGAACAGGTCATTTGCCAAAAGCAAAAGTAAGAGCATGTTTCACCTACATGGAACCAGTAGGCTTTCCTCTAACCATCCAATAGATACCCAGGATTTGGGACTATATCCTTCTCAAATGGGGAACCATCCTCTTGATCATTGTACAACCCTGTTTAAAGTACCTGTATATTAGTCACGCATGTGCTCCAATGGTAACATGGTTCATACTCAGCACAGAGAAGAACTGGTGAAGTGTCTATTGCCTAAACAGATGGCATAGGACTTCTGAGAGTCACCTGCCTCAAACGGTCAATTCCAAAGGACACACAATTCGACACCTACTTGGATCTTGAAAGGCATAGAAAGGCCAATGAAAAGAAATGAAGATTAAGATACACATATTTCAACTGTAAAGGCATGTGGGTTGTCATCACCTTCACTTCACCACCCTCTCTAACCACCCTCTTGTGACAGTCATGCACATAGAAGAGGTGACTAACATGTTTCACTGTGCCGGCAAGGTCTACCGTTCCAGCCAGTTCTTTTGATGTAATTAGTAGTATCCTCCAAGTGGTGATATAGTCCAAGTAAAACATTCTCTTTGTGGACTCTGACAGCCAAATCCTTTTGATTAGCTCTTGTCTGGTGCACATAAACAGAATCCAAAACCAGGAAGAGAGGGAGGAGTGAAACCTCTGCATTCAACACTCCTATCCAGTCAGGGATGCCCATGGGCTTTGGCGCAATACAAATAAAATAACATAACATAACACATAACAGGAAGCATGACAAGCTGTGGAGAATGCCACTGCTGCCAAAGGGACGCATCCTCCCTGTAGCCAACTCTGCAACATTGAAGATACGAGGGTTGCCCAGGTCTGAGGGAGGTGTAGAGAGGAACAAGTGAGTGGGGAATAAAGAATGATTGCACTAACTCCGTGCAGGGTCCCATAGTCCCAGAGAGAGAAAGAACGAGTGAAGAAGGGTTATGGGTGCCAAAGAAACCAGAGTAGTATTAACCTTCCAATGGGTAATAGGAACCCACAAGAGAGCCACAACAAAACGACCAGAGAGTTAAGTGAGACAGATAGGCAGATAGGCGGAGAGCACAGAGGCACCAAACACCTTAACCAAGTGGGGTTAGACCAACCAAAGTGGTGGATAGGGATCAGGGAAATATCCCTCCACCTAAAGACATTTGGCCAGTCTGTTTCTACCAGAACGTAAGACTTTTTTTTGTCAAACTTGATGGACTTTGATAAACTGCCGCAAATTGTGAAATAAGGACAGGTGGGTACTTTGATATAATTTGATGGACTGCTCAGACATAAGGCAACATGCTTTCTCGAAATTAACACATTTTTCGGCACCACATTTGGACCAACTTAGGTGAATATATATATATATCCCCAGGTTTCATCTTTATGGCTAGAGGCATCGAATATTAGGAGGCTCACTCATTATATTCTGTATTTTAACATAAAGTTTCTTTGTTTTTTCTATTTTGTCTGTTTTAATGTGTTTTATTAAGGGTCAACGTCTCTAACAGACTTCTAGATCTACAATCAAGCCCTCATGAATTGCACAAAGTTTTACCTGTGAGAACTACTGAATGATAGACACAAATTTAAGCATTAGTATGTTCCAGGTTTATATTGGCAATATTTAGTGCGCCCTGAAGAAGGCGAATACTGGCTCGTTTAACTGAGCCAGATAGGTTGATTTCGCCGAAACTGTTATGATATTTGAAGATCATGTATGCATAGTATTGAAGATCATGTATGCACAGTAGGCACCTAGCACTTTTTTGCTTTCAGTACCTTATTCCTTTGTTAACAACTTGGTACTTAGCACTTGGTTGCATTCAGCACTTTATCCAATTGTTAACTATTCGCTTTTTCTACAGCATTTCCACTATTTGAATGAAATTCTAAAATGAGATAGTGATATTTTACCTCGAGTTATACGAGGTTATGAATTGTGGCAATTAAATTGCGATTGAATGGGTTAAAGTATTAGATTTGATAAGTAGATTATACTAAAATTTAATTCATCTATTTTATTGTTGTTTTGATGTTTGTTTATTATGCAATTTTATAATGGTAATAAATTTCTAATGAAAATGTGAATATTTATGACTGGGCTCCCTTCTCTTTTTCGCCTCTATTCTCCATAACTGAGTACTCAAACTAATACAGTACTCTTCCATGTGAACTCCTTTTTTCCCCTTTGGGATTTTCTTGTGTTACATTGTTGTTCCCCAGTTCCATGGTTTAGGGGTTACCCATCCGCTGTGATGTATTATTGGTGCAACTCTGTGTTGCATGGGTTGATCGAAAGGTCAATTTGAAATTTGAGACAATATTTCGGGTTATTTTTCCCGTATTGCTTTACACAGTGTTCCTTCCTCTGCATTGTAGATCTTTTTGTTCCTCTATTTATAGTGCGGAGTATACACTAATCTACTCTGCATTTTTCTTTGACCATGGCAGCCATCGATGTGGTCTCGTTTAGTGAAGAACAGTTGGCAGATGCCATTAATGTTCCATCATTTTTTGACAACATTGAGGGGACTTTGGGCCCTAACGACGGTTCTTCGATTACTAGTGACAGCATTATTAAAATGAAAAAGAAAAAATTTCGAACAGAAATGCATAGTCACTTGTTGACAGAATATTTAAAAAAGAATATCATCCCCCAGGGCCTTTTGGTTAGAAATGAGCCATGCTTATTTATAGATGATGAAGAATACAAAACATTATTCTCAGGAGTCGCAACTAAATGCAGTCGGGACTGGATGTTGCTGACAATCAATACTGCCCTCAAGAAAAGTTCCATCATTGGGGACGAAATAGATAAGGCAGAGACAGCATTTGCCCTGGATACCACCATCATTAACATAAAGGAGAAATTAGAGCTTATAGAAAAACATACTAAAGATTTTGTTAAAATCACTACTAACAAAAAGATGGACAAACTAAAAAAGGATATCCTAGCCTTTTCTAAGGAGGCGGCCTATCCCTATCTGTCCTCAGATTATCAGGGCCCAGGACATTGGCGAGATCCTAATAACCCTCAACAGGGCACTATTCCTTTTCAAAAGAAAGTTACGTTCTCGGATACATCATCCGTCGGCAGCGGATCTTATCCCACTAGAAACTCTCGAGGTAATAGGGACGGAGGCAGGAATTGGAATAGAGGGCATAATCGAGGCCGAGGACGTTCTTATTGGAATTATCAAAATCGTACTCGTCCAGTTAATTTTGTTCCTCAAGGCCCATATACTCCTTTTCCTCCACCCAACCTCCCTTTTCCGCCCCCGGCACAAGGGGTGCCCCCATTACAAAACTATTTCGAAACCAGGAGAAGGGCATACCGCAGGTAGCCCTACCATCGGCAGTATATAACATTTCTAAGAGACAACTTAGTGAACATGAGACTCGAATCTTGGAGAAGGGTTTCTCGTTTGTACCCATGAGAAACCCCTCCAAAATGGAGGTAGAGATAGAATTACGCGGTTTATTTCGTAAAATACGATTGCGTGATTTTTTTGGGAATCAGGCCCATGACAATGATGACGATGGCCTCCATACCACTTTGAAATGTAAATCGACCTTCACTCCTACTTTACAAATGGTTTCTGACGAGACAGCGGTATTTGAAAAGGCGGTCCTTAAAGATTTTAACTCCTGCTATAGTACCCCTTATAAACATAGCAGGGGTCCTTGTTTCAACTTTGGTAGACAAGATTGGGCCAGCCTTCAAGAACTCAAGTCAGACACCTCGATAATTATAAAGCAGGCAGATAAGGGTGGCAGAATTGTTGTCATGGATTCTATTCAATATGACAATGAAATTTTGTGCCAGCTTGATAATTCAGCTATATACAGGAAACTTCCGAGTGATCCCACAGAGAGCATTAGAGCCCAAATTGCAGTTATTGCCCAACGAGCATTAGAAAGTGGAGCCATCAATGATAAGGAATTTCGTTTCCTTACTATTAAGGGAACCAGGACTCCGCTTATCTATGTACTTCCCAAAATACACAAGGATCTTCTTAATCCGCCGGGACGCCCCATTGTGTCATTATGCGGATCTATATTAGAACCCATTGGTCAATTTCTAGACTATTTCCTGAAGCCATTGGCGGCCTCTACTGAAACATACCTGGCTGACACCACTGATGCTATTAAACATCTTGAGGGTTTTCCTTTCAATCATGATTCCGACATACTTATGACTCTAGATGTGGAGTCATTATACTCTAATATACCACAAATGGAATCTTTAAAAGTAATGAAAGACTTTTTGGACTTACGGCCAGGTATTCAAGTAGTCCCAACTGAAATATTAATAGATTTACTGGAGATAGCTCTTTCACGCAACTATTTCCGTTTCAAGTCTACCTATTATCTACAAGTGAAAGGAACAGCGATGGGGGCAGCCTTTGCCCCCAATTACGCCACACTTTTTATGTGGAATTTTGAAAACAGGTGTATCTTGTCAGATATTAACCCCTACAGAGATGCTATTAAATTGTATAAACGTTATATCGATGATATAATTATAATTTGGGACAAAACAAAGGCAGATCACCTTTTATTTCTTCCATGGCTAAATGCGATGGATACGAACCTTAAATTTACTATGTCAGCCAACAGCACCTCTTTGCCATTCCTGGACTTATTAATTAAGAATTTTGAGGGCCACATTACCGTCGACTTGTATCGAAAAGAAACGGATCGGAATACCATTTTAAGATTCGATAGTTTTCATCCTGAATCATTGCGCAAGAGCATTCCTTATAGTCAGTTCCTTAGGGCTAGACGAAACTGTACCAAAGTTGAAGACTATAAGATACAGGCGAACATTATTGAAGATAGACTGCACCAGCGAGGCTACCCTAAATATTTACTTCGTCAGGCTCGTAAAAGAGCCAGATCTCAACATCGAGATATCCTCCTCGAGAAACATTCTCGGGAAGACATCACTAAGGAGCGGCTAGTTTGTGCCATAACTTTCAACACCTTTCACCACAAGATCAAACAAAGCATTATGAAACATTGGCATTTGCTCCAATTAAATAATCCAGGCCTTGCAAAACCTATTTTTGCATTCAAGAAAGGCAAGAACCTTAAAAGTTGGCTCACTAAAGCTGACAGGTCGAGCACTGGACCTAAATCAAATACGGTGACAGGATTGTGGGGTGGTAGACCCATCCAAGGTCATTTTTCATGTGGTTTTTGCAATCAATGTGCTTCTACAATCACTGGAACTTCTGTAGTGATTAATGGTAAAAATTGGAACCTTAACCATCATACCACGTGTAACACTAAAAATGTTATTTATGGAATTATCTGTCCCTGCGCCTTAACGTACATTGGCAGAACATCCAGGCCTATTAAAACTAGAATTGGTGAACATAAATCCAAAATTCGAAACAAAATTGTGTCTGCTCCTTTAGTGTCTCATTTTGTTGAAAATAATCATGATCTGAACAGTTTGAAATGGTGCGTCTTGGAAAAAGTCTACGGCACGGATGTTAACAACACAGCAGTCCGATTGGCGCAAAGGGAACAATGGTGGATGTATAACACCAATAGCTATGAGACAGGATTAAACCGCCAAGAAGAATGGCTCCATTGTATACCTTAACATGTAACATAATTAAATATTTCTTTATTAGAGCCTTGTAGGCGTTCTCTTATTTGTTTTCGCTCATGATTATTTAACATATCCATACCAGCCAATCGTGCCTTTGCTTTTGTATTTTAGAGATTAAGTCCCTTCTGAGTACTAAAGTAACCTAAAACTGATGTAGGCATTTTTACCTTGATTAGGGGGTCGTCCGCGTGTATTGATGAACAAAGCCGCGGTTATAACACTCAATGGCGTCTTTTTACGCCGGTCTTTTAAATATAGCCCCATTATGTAACATCACTGGCTTATTCCTAGTATGCTACATTTGTTAGCATACACTCGCTGTTTCTCTTCGTTGCGAGGCCGCTCCTAGTCCTTTTTTAGTGTTCATGGGACTAAGAGCACACATACAGTCCTATTTCTGCTTCCAGCACCGCATGTGTTTATAAACACGGCCACGGATGCAACACCGGACGGCGTGCATCCCAGGCGGCTGCTTCTAGAGACGAGAGTGAAGGCTCGTTCCGGGTGAGAATTTTGGTATTTGTGTATACACTCATAGGTTCTCCCCTTTCCGAGGCGAACTTAGTCTCCATTACAGTACCGACGGGACATAGGGCATGCATGAAGTACTATTCATGTCTCGAGTCCCGCGTGTATTTATATATTTAGTCGAGGAGACCACATTGGACGGCGTGAATCTACGCCGGCTGTTTAAAAACCAATATTGATGCAGCTTGTTTTTCTTCTTAAAATGCTTTTTAACCGCTGCATTTAATGTTTTGCAATCACTAAAATGCAAACTTGTTCCATATCTTTCACTTAGGAACCTATGGTCCTGTATTTGTTGGCCTCTCCTTCCGGCTTGACCCCACACCGTCCAAGATTCTTGGATTTGGAATATTCTCTATCTTCATCCACAATTGAGTCTATTGCGGTTATGACCACAGTTTGAATTATTCAACATTTTAAGGTTAGTAATAGAAGGGGCAATACACAGATCTGCTCGCTGTGGAGACAGGGGACACTGTGTTTTAGCAATTGAAGTTTGAGATAATCTTGTGATATCTCTCTTAGCTTCCTATTTTTGTCTTTTTAGATGTAAATTCATTTGCATCATCAGTCCTGCTTGGGTGGCGGATCGAAATTAACACATTTTTCGGCACCACATTTGGACCAACTTAGGTGAATATATAAATATATCCCCAGGTTTCATCTTTATGGCTAGAGGCATCGAATATTAGGAGGCTCACTCATTATATTCTGTATTTTAACATAAAGTTTCTTTGTTTTTTCTATTTTGTCTGTTTTAATGTGTTTTATTAAGGGTCAACGTCTCTAACAGACTTCTAGATCTACAATCAAGCCCTCATGAATTGCACAAAGTTTTACCTGTGAGAACTACTGAATGATAGACACAAATTTAAGCATTAGTATGTTCCAGGTTTATATTGGCAATATTTAGTGCGCCCTGAAGAAGGCGAATACTGGCTCGTTTAACTGAGCCAGATAGGTTGATTTCGCCAAAACTGTTATGATATTTGAAGATCATGTATGCATAGTATTGAAGATCATGTATGCACAGTAGGCACCTAGCACTTTTTTGCTTTCAGTATCTTATTCCTTTGTTAACAACTTGGTACTTAGCACTTGGTTGCATTCAGCACTTTATCCAATTGTTAACTATTCGCTTTTTCTACAGCATTTCCACTATTTGAATGAAATTCTAAAATGAGATAGTGATATTTTACCTCGAGTTATACGAGGTTATGAATTGTGGCAATTAAATTGCGATTGAATGGGTTAAAGTATTAGATTTGATAAGTAGATTATACTAAAATTTAATTCATCTATTTTATTGTTGTTTTGATGTTTGTTTATTATGCAATTTTATAATGGTAATAAATTTCTAATGAAAATGTGAATATTTATGACTGGGCTCCCTTCTCTTTTTCGCCTCTATTCTCCATAACTGAGTACTCAAACTAATACAGTACTCTTCCATGTGAACTCCTTTTTTCCCCTTTGGGATTTTCTTGTGTAACATGCTTTCTCACGTCACAAAACCTTGATCAGTCAATTTCTTCCTTCAAGTTGCCAAGCAGATATGTCTCTTGGAAGATGGAGATCCCACATTCCCTCCAGTCTCCTTTACACTGCCAATTTTTGGTTCTGTCTCCCCTCAAAATATCCTCCTACTTTGATGGGAAGTACATTTAAGTATGTTCTGGTTAAGAAGCCTCCACACCTCAAGGGTATGCTTGAGCACAACCAAAGTATCACCCAACCATGCAGTCACCAAAACTGGCACCATGAAATCCCTGTACTAGAAACTGCTCTCAGCACAAAATTCCTTGGTATCATGGGTGGGTTACACTTACTTTCTTTCCAGTCTGGTGGAGTCAGTTGATCCATTGCCAATGATTACATATGCACCCCTATGACCACAAATATACGCCATCCCCTTCAGCACCTCCCCCATCCGTATATGTGTCCATTTGTCTAGTTCATTTTTATCACACTGCTGTTTCTTTTATCCTCTCCCCCTTTTCCCAATTTCCTTTCCACCACAGTGTGGTCTGGGCTGGGGTGCTATATGCCCCTATGCGTATAGGCCTCGTGCCATAGGACCAGTACAATGGTGATGGACAGAGCCTATAAAAGTTTTTTAACACGACATATTGGTAAAATGACAATTAAAGGGTGCGTATTTGTTACTTAGAGTAACATACTTTCAAATGGGTTTTTGCAAGATAAAATCCAGACTAAAGGGGATGGTCTTGTGACAATATGAAACAAACATTTTCATTCATTGAAATAGTTGGCGCCTTAAAGTGCCATTGCTGCTTTGATTTGTTTTAATTAATATACTGTTTTTGAAAGTGAATTTCCAGCTTTGTTGCTAAAATGTGTTTGTTTCCAGAACATTTTAGATGTTTTATGCTCACTTGAATCTGTGTTGTTTCTTCTTACCATTGACTGAGCCAAATCTTAATGTAAGGATTCACACACTCATAGAATTTTTTATGCATATAAAATAGTAGCGAACATTGCGCTGTTGCTAACAGAATTAAGACCTTCAAAATATACTTCCTGAAACTTTATTACAATGTCCAGTAAAAGTATTCTTTATTATTATTTTTTTTTCAAATAGCAGAAGTAACATTTTACACTGATAATTGTACAGAAAATCTTTCCAATGGATCGGGTGCATTTTGTCTTCTGTGACAATTTACTGCATTTTACAATGGCTGCTGCGTATCCCCTGATCTAGCCTATCAACCACCCCGCCATACCCGTCCCACTACCAGACCCTAATATATTGTTCCCCTGTAGCCCGCCTTTGGTAAACTGCAGATTTCTGCTGGCCTTTCCTGATTGTTGTCTTGTTAAAAATGGCCACCATTTTCCTGTGCACCACATTACGCTTCAGGGCTAGACATGTCTAATTGAACAATTCCTCTCGTCCCCGCCTTCTTCAAATCAATATTTGACTCCTGCACCATTCTCGTAAAGCGCCCCAAAGCACCCAATTCATAGAACTCTACCAAAGCACCTTCCTGATAGTCACCCCATTCTTGAATTACCTATAACCGCTTCCAGTCTTCTCCAGTTTTGTATCCTTGCAGTGAAACGACCTTTTACCACTCTACTGTGCCGGCTGCATATTTGACCTGCCACTTCTTGAGGGTGTTGGTTGAATCAAAGGAATTGCTCCCCGTGTGCTGTCTTTGGCATTGCTTCAATGCCTGACGGGGTACAGCAGGATCCTGCTTATTTTTCCTGTACAAGTACCAACATTTCGGGTAACTGGGAACATCGGATTTCTTTGCCCTAGTAGAGATAAACTCCTGTCCCAGAGGCTAGTAGGGCGACACTAATCATGAAGCCTCCCTAGCTGGTCCCACTCTAGCCCACTTCAAATGTTTGTGTTGCACACCAGTTCACACTGAGACGTTTGCACATACCCACAAAAGGTCAGAATAGTTGCAGACCATTTTGAGAAATGTGTCCTGAAAGGAGTGATATAACAACATTTATTTAAATAGCCTTTCAAACATCCTATTTGTAAGTTTGAAATCCAGAAGCAAACATGACATACGTGAGTGGATGGGGTTTAAACTTGAAGCTTGGTGTGAACTTGGTCATGGGTTTCTGAAGTTGAGTGAGAAAAGACTGTTTATTTTCCTGTGGGAAGTCCAATGTAGTATTGATTTTCAGGGGTGGGCTGGGAAGAAAAACTGGACCTGGCAATGATTTTAAAATGACACCATATTACACAATGCATGTGAATATAGCAAGCAATCCCAACCGACCGCCACCCCCCACCCCCTGTCAAACCCCCAGCCCTTTGTGCACAGGGTTTAGGGGTGTTCTGTGTCCACGAGAAATTGGAACAATTAGAGTTATAAAGGACATTTCTCTCTGAAACGAATTCAAAAGTAGTTTAACATAACAAAAAACGGACAACACATTTGATGGTTTAGATGCAAAATTGAGCATTTCAGAGTTCTCTGTAGACTGGTCCACCATGTCTAATTTATAATACTGTGTGATCTGCCTTTGTATATTCTTATTTCTCTAGGTGAAAAGATACTCTGATAATGCCCAAAGCGGCACAGGTCTACCATTTGTGGGGCTCCATCCCTCGTATTCGACAGAGGCAAGCACCACTTTAGCCAGGGATCTGGGCCTATTTCTAATGTCCATTAGGTTCACTTAACGTTTATTTTTATTTTTTAGACTCACTGCCTTGAACCTGAAGTGTCTGACGTCGGGGTCTTTTGTTTCTTCTGCATGGCTGAGAAGGTCAGATGTTTGGTTCTGGTGGTCATGATGCCTTAAGTAGACTGTAAGTTAAGTGTTCTTGCAAACCCTTCACCCATCTGCCAATAATGTTGGTCTTGCTGGGTTTGGCTCTGTAGGAAAATTTGGTGGGGGCAGTGAACGTGGGAACGCAGGTGTGGAAAAACTGGAATTGATGAGTGGAGGTTGGAAGCACATGGTTGGGACGGGGGTCGGCACACGGGGGCGTGCTAGCCGTAAGGGAGCTCCCAGGGTTTTGTCGTGGTTGTTACAGTTGTTATGGCTAGTAGACGTAATAATAAATGGACGAAAGATCCATACCGCGAAGTCCCAGTAACAATCAAATAAAGCATTATGCTGTAATGTTACTCAACAGATTCAGAGAGCAAGGTAGAGTACGACCCTTCTGTAATAGATATTTATAGAACATTTACAGATGACTATTGCTGAAACAATCCAATACCTTTTAAGGAACAAAGGTGTCCAAGACCATGGCCTCTATAAGCCTAAAGATGCTCCATTAGACACCATCCATTGACTGATTTACATGTTTGTGCTATAACTTCAATGAGAAAAACGCCTTGGTGGTTCAGAGATCAAGTTCAAAGGAAGCCAGAGAGTTCACATTATATTCAGCGACATCTTGCTACCATGAATCCTAGTGTGAGGGGTGGTAGCGAGTGTGCTGTGCCAGTGATGGATTACAGGAAAGGAGTTTCCCTTCCAATGGATCAAAAATGTTGTGTTTGCTGAAGGGGCTGTCTGAAATTCATTACTGCGAATGCGCCAGACTCGAACATGAGTAAACTGATGTTGGGTCCAACGCGTTGTTTTTTGACACCCTTAAAACAGAACCATGTTGTGTTTAGCCTGGTATCACTTAAAGTTTACTTGGGCAATTTATTTGATAAACTGTTCGGTACAAGATCACCGTAGGTAGTCATAAACAGAAGAAGTACATTGTGCAAATAGTGATGTTTGAGATCTTTGTTTGACGTAGTAGCCTTTTACTCGCCAGGCAAGCATGTGTGCCAGACCTGTCCTTGAATCTGTTCAGGCTGCAGTTTTGACTTTTATTTCAGCTGTAATCATCACGTAAAAAGCAGTACACGTTGTGCACAAAATCAAATGTGATGGTAGAATGTCCTGAACAATTCTACCAACAAATCGCGGGTGTCTGATAAGCAAGGACTGTATTTATGTTTTTCAGTTAAATTTGAAACTGGAACATGACACCCTATGTGACAAGGCTGCAAATGATAAGTTACAAGCTAGTAGCTGTCCCTAAAAAGTAATTTTCCACCTCAATTCTACACATACACACAGCATGCATTTCTGTTTGTTTTTGCCAAGGGTCTATCGCTAAACAATGGCTAGAAGCAAGTACTTATTTTACACCCTGTAC
Source organism: Ambystoma mexicanum (assembly GCF_040938575.1). NCBI lineage: Eukaryota > Metazoa > Chordata > Amphibia > Caudata > Ambystomatidae > Ambystoma > Ambystoma mexicanum. The sequence goes on along the minus strand of NC_090926.1, from coordinate 704,390,343 downwards.
CCAATGTATGCATGGTTAAAGAATTTCAAGTAGTTAATGAAGCTTGAGGATTTCAATCTGGCTCTGAAATGGCAAATGTTTCATGAAATCATTATTTGAGTCTATTATATTTATTAGGATAATAAGCGTTTCTACAGATTGTACATGAGCACATATGGTTTACTGGGTATGGTTTACTGGGCAACTTAAAGATTGGGTTCCTTATAGCAGTAAGTGAGATGCCAGGACACAACATTAACCAGGTGTGGTAGGAAGGTGATAGGGCCACACGAGAGGAAAACTCTGTCAAACAATGATTACAGATGAACGTTGTGCATGATAAACATTTGGAATCTTTGCATATGCAACACAATTATGAACTTCATTATTTAAAAACATAACATGTGGTAGGGCAGGCTAGGAGACTATGGGTGTTCCTTAAAGGAAAAGGCGAGATCTCAGACTGATGCAGTAGGGATGAGTCTTTTGCCGGGGATAGGGAGTTCTAGTGTGGGGGCGGTGTATGCTGGACCGAGATATAGCAAAGGTTGATATTTTAGTGTGAGGGCGTGAGTAGCGAGAGATTCCCCAAGTTGAGGACAAGTGGGGTGCAAGTTGCATTGAATGAAAGGAAGACGTTTGAAGAGGCAGGGTTGGAAGCCTGCCCCATGTATTCAATGGATTACCTGAAGACTTTCAGGGGCAGAGGAACAGGATACTTTTTTGAGGGTTAAATACCTGAAGCCAACAATTCTGCGGAGATTCGTAAAAGCTATAAAGCGATTGAAAATATCTGGAAAGTTGATGAATGTGAATAATAATGCTCTTACATTCTAGAAACTGGTAGAGGAATAATGGACTTTCACAAGTAATATGGACACCATCAAGTGCAAAGTCGGCACTTAAACATGCCACTCTCCAGCTGCAAGGGTACTTTCACGTTTACCTCTTCGTACAAACACTTAAAATTAAATGCTAAAGAAATGAAAAACCAGAGTCCTTCTTAGTCCTGAGTGCTCTACCAGTCTGATTAAATGCTCACACTAGCCCCAACGCTAGCACACTTCTGTAACACTTCCCTTATGCTGGACTCAATATGAGACAGTGTTCCTCAAATTTCAAACCCTCAATTGGAATCAAATCTTTGAACTTCTTGCAACTACCCAAATCCAAAACCACAATGAGAAAGATTACTTTACATGACTACCTATCTGTTTTTATCCTAATAGAGGCACTAAATAGACCTTTGTGTACAAATAAGGGAGGGAAACCTAAAAGACAACACGGTTGCCCTCCCCAGCATCCCGATGTATCTCTGTCGACATTAGCTGGACATCACTGGCTGCGTAATGGAATGTGATGCCTCCTTCATAAGGAATCTGTCATGTTAAATCAGACTTGCCTAATATACAACACCCCAGTAAATTATTGAGTACTGCAAGTCACAGCCTTGTCCCCATGACCTTTAAAGGCTTGAACGGGGCCCCTACACAGCTCCTTATTGCACCATGTCTACTCTTAAGAACATGGCACTTTCCAATATGAATGTGTGTAAACAAGAATTCTAACAATCTTGCAACCATTTCGTAGCATATTGGGAAGGTCAAGACTGGATGAGCAGTCTCCGCCTCATCATGAGCAAAGGTTAAATCCTACTCTTTGGGGCTTCCAATTCTGTCTACCCTCTTTCTGTGGCCATCCTTCATGAGTTCTGCACTACTCCCCAAACGATACAAATGAGAATTCTGAAGTTCAACACACATTTTGCATTTGGCTCTCCGATTAGCACAGTAATAAACAAGCAAGTTACAGCAACAGTGCACACGGGGCTACAATGTATCTCTTCAGCACTCACATAAGGTGTGGGGTTCTGTTCTTACAATGGGGATTGTAGAAAGGATAAGACATATCTTTCTACCCTTGAGAACATTAGTTCAAACAAGGAACCCAGAATAAAATAAAAGTGGCGCCCAATGGGCACCCCAGCAACACTGCACAGAAAGTGTTGTGCGGTGCAATATGAGCATGTAGATGTCCAAAATGTAAAAGTAATGCATAATTCCAAAACTGAAGTATGGAGAGTCATAAAAAGGACACCCGTAAAAAGAGCAAAAGAAAGGGTGAGTGGGGAACAGATTTCCACTCACTCAGGAACATAGAGGTCCTGGGGGTCTCACAGGTTATGGAGGGAGATTAGCTGCAGTCCCAGCAACATTCCATATATTATTTAAATATGTCCCCCATGCTCCGAGTGCCACCCTCCTCCCAACTCCCTACCCTGTCCCCTCCCGCCTTCCGTGATCGGCTGAATCCCTATGGAAGCAAAATCCAACAAACTTGCATCAAGCAAGGAAGTTCAACATGGCAAGCCAGAGAGGTTCTATTCTCCCTGCTGCTCGGATTAATGGTGTAGGTGAGTGGCCCCCTACCTCCAACCTGGATCATTTATCTAATTTAATTTCCCCATGCTCCCGAAGCATTTCATTTTCTTTATCTATTTAATTATTTCCTCCTCCTGCATTGTTTTAATTTTTCCTGCACCCTGTATTATTTAATTATGTTTCCTGCAACCCCAGTGCCACCTTCCACCCAACTCCCTACCTGGTCACCTCCCCACCCCAACTCCGCCTCCCCCTGACGTGATTAGCTGCTTCTGTTATGCAAGATGCTCTCTTAACAGAGGTACCCAGGGAGGTCTTTCCTGAAAAGCTCTCAACTAAGGATCAGAGGCAAAGGGCAGCTCCCTACTAAGCAGCTCCACTCTGTGTTTACCCCTGTCCGAGTGGGATGTCTGCCGCATTCAATCAGCACGGACGGATAAGTGTGGTGTGGGTGGGGAGTATAGCCATTACTGTACCCCATTAAAACCCCACCACTCTTATTACCTATTATAATAAAGCATATTAGTGTTAGCCAGCCATATCTTGAATTTAACCAAATTGTGCAAAGAAGCTTTACCTTGCTCTTAGCCCACTTGAGTTAGTCACCCATATCTTGCATATAGCCAAATTGTGTAAAGTAGCTTTACCTTGCTTTTAGCCCATTTGAGTTAGTCAACCATATCTCACATTTACCAAAATTGAGTAAGGTAGCTTTACTTTGCCCTTAGCCCATTTGAGTTAGTGAGCCATATGTCGCATTTAGCCAAATTGTGTAAAGTTGCTTGACCTTGTTTTTAACCATGTGATTTAGTCAGCCATGTCTCGCTTTTAGCCAACTTGTGTAAAGTTGTTCTACATTGCTTTTAGCACATTTGTGTTAGTCAACCATATCGTGCATTTAGCCACATTGTGTAAAGTTGCTTTACCTTGCTTTTAGCACATTTGAGTTAGTCAGCCACATCTCACTTTTAGCCACATTGTGTGCCATATTCTGCACTTAGCCCAATTATGTAAGACAGCAATTTTCTGCATTTTGCAGTGATAAGGACATTATAAGGACAAGCCACGTGCCACACTTAGACAGAACTGTGAACCCTAACCACGCGTCTCATTTAGATAGAATTGTGAAGATTAACCACGCGTCACAGTTAGATCATTAAATTAAGCATATGAATCACTAGATAGGATTGTGAAGATTAATTATGCGTCACATTAGATAGAATTGTGAAGCTGAACACCTAGGAGAACTTGGAGATTAGCCAATGTACCAAGCAACCCGCTCCTGCGCCCATCCAGCACATCACCCAAGTACTATACAGGGCCACTGGGCTAGCCAATCCATACAAAAACACACACCCAACATAAGCAAGACTTTAATACAACAAACAATCCCTGATGCTTGACCAAACCGATACGGATACAACAGGCCATTGCACACAACCACATCCTTAAATACAAGGCAATCTACACATAAAACGCACAGACACACCAACATAAGAAGCATTCACATAAAAACAAAACAGGTATTGGTTCTTACCCATATGGCTACAACAAGCCAGAGCACATAACCACAACATTAAATAGAAACCAATCTATACATAAAACACACAGACACACCAACATAACAAGCATTCACATAGAAAACAACCCAGGCATTGGGTTATACCCGAACTGATAAAACAAGTCCCTGCATGCAATCAACCATCTGCAAGCCAACACACACAGACACCAGTTTCTCCTGGTTCTGGACCTATCCTATCACTCTACCCTCACTAACCAATCCTGTACTCTTTCTTGGAGAGCCAAAAGTGATTGGAGACTGCGCCTGTGTGGTAGCAGTGTGTGGTATAAATCAGCATAACATAACATAAGCTTTCCCACATGATGCTCATGTTTGTCTCCCAGTACTTAATGGAATTTTTTAACTTTGTAATATATATGAGATAATGCACCCATTCATGTATAAGAGTCCCTATTAAGACATATGGAATCCAGAATCAATATGTTTATATAATAAAAGGCAATGCTCCCAGTGCTCACAATAACAGTTCTCCAGGAATTACTTCAACAGCATTTACATTATGTGCAGCATTGGTTTGAATACACAGGGTCGGTCATACGGGGGAATGGCAGTCTTTTCAAGTCCTTGTATAAATGTAATCATGTTGAACTAAATGTAGAAAATTGTTGCTTGCAGGTGGTAAGGGCTAGCCTCGGTGCTAATATGAGTATTGTCCTGGTTAACTTTTATAATAGCCCACATAAACCCAACAAAGGGGTAGTGACTAATTCAACTTAGGCAACTTGTTGAAGATTATATTGGTGACTTGGATCAGGGCACACATATAAATGTTGCAGTCGGCCCCCATCACACTTACTAGATGACTCAGAGGATTGCTTGCGGGGAATCCAAGAACCAGAAATGATGGATCCCAGAGCACTTGGGGATGGGCTTAAGCTAATAACTTGGTTGTACAAATGGGGTAAATGGCCACACCAAGTGTGATAGACCGGGAAAAGCAACCTTCAAAGGAATCAATGGAAGCACAACTATTGATGATTGCTGCCACCCAATATACGTTTTTGGAACATGATCAAGGATTTTCATGTTCTGGAAGATGAGCTGAGTGATCATCATTCCTTGGTGATTAATAAGTTGCAGGAGCACAGCATCGTCCGGCACCTCGATGCAAACGTATTCAAATGCATCAAGCATACGATAAGGTGTTGCCCGGATAATAAAGACAAACTGTTGCACAGCATCTATAATAGTCCTGCATGTTTCATTAGCTATATACTAGAGGAGATGGTTGAACCCTGGGGGGAACCAACATTTTGGTTGATTTGACCTTTTAAGTAGGAAACTGACAGCAGGGTGCCAGAAAGAGGTGACCAAAACTGCTAGCAAAAACAGGTCTCTGGGTTTAATAAACAGTGCAAGAAGGCAACGTTATCATTGCTTGCCAAACTAAAAGGAAAAGAGACTAATAGAAACCTGATTAAATTGGCTAGAGAAAACTATAAGCAGGTGGTAGCAGAGCATAAGCGAGAGCTGGACAGGGAAGCATAGGACGATCTGGTGCTAGCTGCCCTAACCAATGATGCCAAGATGTTCTGGGATCTAGTCCCTTTGGGGCCCAAACATAAAAGATTGGTTGACGGGTAATAAACTAATGCTGAGGATGCAGATTGGATTGAGCTCATTGCAGCCTTTAGAAACCCTCAGATGTGGCATTGGGCTTGGAAATATTGACCCTGATGAGGCACCTGAGTTGCTCGGAACAAGGCAACAGAGAGAGGAAGCACAATTGGTGTCATTCTCAATCAAAAAAGTAGCAGATGCAATTGTCCACAAAAACTCTGACATTTGCCAGGATTAGACAGCATTCCGGCTGACCTGTTTAGAGAAGAGGTAGAATTGCGGGCCCAGTATTAACAGTTTGTTGTAATGCCATGTGTACAAAGGTGCAATTTCCTGCATCATGGCAGAAGGCAATAAATCAACCGATCTACAAAAAGGGTCCAAGCAACATCCCGTCCTCGAATAGACCATTCTCACTTATTGACTCTCTGTTTAATATCTATGGAAGAGGGCTGGTGGGCAAAATCGAATCTTGGATAAACACCAGCTGCAATCTTGATGAGATACAATTGGATTTTTCGTCCAGGACTAGGGACATGTGAGCAAATCCTAAATCTCTATTTCACTTTGGCCAATTGACTCTATCTGAGGTGCAAACCTATATATCTTGCATTCATGGACCTAAGCACAGCCTTTAACAAAGTTAATAGGAAAAAGTTGTGGGCTATGCTTGGGCCACAGGGTTGCCTGTTGGGGATAATGGACGTGTTGCTTGGTTTGCACAAATGTACACAGGCCTGTGTGAGAAGTGGTTCTCTGGACATTGTACTGCTTACTTTCAGGTCCAGGCGGGAGTACGACAGCGATGTGTAAAGGCTCCTGTCTTGTTCTCTCTGTACATTAATGGGTTAAGGGAGGCCTTGTTGCAAGCCATCACTGATGTTCTGAAAATTAATGGGAAGCTATACCCTCATACAACGATGACACGGTCCTGATCACTCGTATGACAAGGGCTTTTCAGGACCATGTCACGGCGTACACAGACTTTATGATATCATTGGATCTGAAGGTTAATGCTGCCAATCGGCTATTATGTCTTACCATTTGAGCAGGACAAGCCCAAAAATGGTATCAATCTCTACAAAGGGTTTAATCATCCTGACAGTCATGTTTTTGACTTCTTGGGGGTACGTCTCACCCCAAACTTGAAACTTGCAGCTCATCTTGAGAAGCAAGGGGTCCGGTTCAATCAATCTCTTGGGGGGTAGGAGATTTAGTCCATTAGACATCCAGTTCTAAGCCACTATATTTGATAAAGACAGTGTATATGAGCAAAGCAAAAGCAGCTGCAAAATAGGGTGCTATGGGAATACACAAAACATCCACGTCTCTGAGATTTATTTTTTAAAGCTTATCCTCTGCCTTCCCAAATCAGCTCAAGATTATGGCACCCATACTGAGCTAGGTATGCTGTTCTTGGGTGATGAAATGGAGTTGGAGCAAATCCTGGCCTAGCTCAAATTATGGGCACATCCAAAAGCTGGGATAACACATTTTTTGATTAATAATCTGATACCAAGAGATGTATCTAAGAAAGTCCCATGGCTGTCACAGGTAAAGAAGTGGCTGGTAAAACTGAATACTGAACACCACGCTAATCACCAAAGCTGTTGGGACTCAGCTTACGTTTCAAGCATTTTCTATTCCTAGGGCTGAGAGAGAACATAAGGAAATAGAGAGGGGCACCAATAGACATCTGGCAATTATTTCATTCAATAGATGCTCAGGGGTAACATGCTCACCTTGGAAACAAGACGACACAGAGCAACACAGATTCGATCCCCGGATCCGCGCTTAGAGACTTCTGGGTATTAAGCATGTTATAAATAACCAATTATAATTACAATACAAAACTATGTATTTTGGGCAACGATTCCTGGTGAGAGAAACCACCTAACCCAAGCATGATCTAATTGCCTTCCAATAAGATTCACATTCTACCGATGGTCAGGGGGAAGGGAAGGCAACGTGTGTCCCTTTGGTTGTGTGGCAGCAGAGGATACTCTGCATTTTGTGCTTTTTTGCTCAGTCTTTATGGACATTAGAGCAGGAACGTTGATTCAAGTCTTTAAGGACAGATAATTTGCACAATGCCGAACGGCGTTGTTATATCTTCTCTGGGCAGAAACCCGTTTGTGAGCTGGTCGTTGTTATCATTTTTGAGACAAGCATTAGCAAGGATGGCATTTGTGTTATCTCATATTGCTAGTAGGTGGGTCCCCAATACCGGTTTAGCTCATAAGTAGAAACAGGGTAGACACACGTGATTGTGTGCTGATTAAGGTAACAGGTTGGAGATGCAAAAGATTTTAGTAAATGTATGTAGTTTCTTCTTATTTATCTCTGTGTCAATCATAGATGTATTGTTTAATCTTGTTGTATTGGCATGCACATACAGAGTTTGTAATCTAGAATCTTTGGAATTTTATAACGTTTTTGAAATGTACATCATTCTAAATGTCTGTATTTATATTTATACCTTTTTTTATTCTTTTATGGCCATACGCTCAAATAAAGTGATTTGATTGATTCATATTTACCTCTCACAGGTTTCATTACATTTACTGACCAGGATAAATACACTTTCTTTACTTTCACAGCAGTCAATGCTTGTCTAGTTTTCACCTATTTTAGTGATATACCGACATCTGTTGTTGAGCTTCTGGCTGCCTTCTATTACTGCAGTGTTTGCTTACAACTAGAAGTTAATTTCTGCTCAGATTGTTGCCGATGTCCCCATCCAAAACTAACTGAGACGAGACCCTGCATGCAATCCTAAATGTAAAGCAAACAGGTGCGTATTCTGAGTCGGAATATATGAATGCTACGGGGACCATGGATGAAGTCTCTGGTAACACCTGATGTTTGCCGAAAATTCTTGCTGGATTGTGTATTACATGTAAATCCGCAGCAATCAATGTCATTGTTCATCTAGTTCTCTCGGTTGAGCTCAACCCAGCTTCACAGCCAGAGTCTTGTTACCTTGCTTTATGGCAATGTACTCTCTTAGTACACACACACACACACACACACACCCCTTTGGAATTAACATGTTAAGGCACAGTTTACAGGTATTATTGTATGAGTCTAATTCTCAAGAAATTCAACCATGTAAATAAAGTGCATGGGATGAAATCACTCTACTTGCATGATTTTCTTTTAGATATTTGAAGCTCACCATATTCACCATCTTCACAAAGGTAACCTGCACAATACTGAGGGGTTCTGCACTAGTGCCACTGCTACGCTGCCCATTATTGTCAGGAGAATGTTCACAATACCAGTGAGACTGCCTTTCTCGGTGATTTGGGGATTAAAGGAAGTAAGAAAACACATCTATCACTGTTTGTGCCATGGAAATGCTAATGGACAGAAATGTTTCAACCCGCTGCTTTTCCACTGAAAAGACATGCATGACACTGTCAGAAATGATCCTCTTATTCAGTGCACATCCTCTTGCATTTGTTTCAAACTGGAGGAGAGGAAAATGTTCATTCCATTTGGAATTTGGGATGCATGTTGCTTTTAAGCAGAATTACAATTACAATTACAATTAAGACTACAGATGTAAGCACAATCTCACCTTTGGTACAAGCCCATACTACACAGTTATGTGGTAGCAGTGGCTGAGCAGCCAGACTTATCCCAAGAGTGATGTGAGCAGTACAAGATGTTACACAAAGGACTTGCAATCACAGTAGTTCAAACAAACACTATTCAAGGTATCTTGGTAAAAGAATATACATTTATTTACACAGTCATTTGGAAAACATTCCACTAGTAAGAAAGCAGCTCAATATCACACTCGAATATACTACAGTACACAACCAATACGTTTCTGAACAATTTAGGCTCCCCTGAAATGGGAGCAAAATGGCACTTCAGTTACTTTGAAAAGGGATAGAAAGACAAGGTTAAAAGAACTTAAAGCACAATTACTTTCATAGGCAGGGCAAATAGTTTCAGTTCACTACAACCAGCAATTCAATTCAATGGACCTGGGCCAAATTTAATGGTTCAGAGTCTTGGATAGGATAGCACAGTTCTGATAGTACACAGTTAAGTATTTGCCAATGTTCTAGGAAGTAGTTTGCCAGAAAAAGAGTTATATGTTGGTTTAGCAGCGAACACGGCCCCATGTTGGGAAAGTTTCAGAAACTTTCACCATGGCAGAAAGGATTTCCACAACGCATTTGCACAGTACCATAATGATGAAGAAAAGATGTAGCTGAGTCAGTTGTTCGGCAGTTGTTCGTGGCAGTTCCTGCAGATCTCGCTGTTCCTGAGCTTCAGTCATGGGGACAAGAAGGAGGACATTGGGAGGTTCGTGCACTGCCCAGGGAAGAGGCCACAAGCTTGGCTAAGCGTCGGTTTTAAGGTGTGAATGCCTTAAAGTCCACAAACTGGTATCCTTCTCACTGGCTTTCCGGTTTTCAACATCACTCTGAAGAAAATTCGACCAGTATGCAGACGGTGCTCATGTGGCTTACGAGTTGGTTGTTCCCACCAGCTCAAGGGGAGAAGACGTCCTTGAAGGAGCTTCTATGTCGATAGAGTTTCAGGCAATTCGGACCTGCAGCAGGGCTTCACCGTGCAAACCAACGGTCCAGGAGTTGCAGCAGTCGTCTTCCTTCAGCTCGTATTTGGTTCTTTCGTTCCAGTGGTCGACTATGCCTTTTAGTCCTGGATACTTGCCATTTAACAGTTTTCTCCCATTCATTCCAGCATAGCTGCCACTCACCCAGCAGGGTGGCTATCCTTGCTGGACAGTCAGCCAGCCAATCACACCAGAGTGTATTCAGGTCTCCTAGGAGACTAAGCACAGGGAGTTTCAGGAACCACCCACACATCCTGTTCACCCCAGACACTCAGGAAGGCACCAAACCTGGTTTGGCGTGCAGAGTTGAACACAAGAAGGACCTTTCCTAAAAGAAATGGTGAAAAAGGATGACCAGAGTTTGTTTTTATGGAGGGGTCATTGGCGCTGTATTGAAAAACGTGGCTGACCCGATTTTTAGCTACCAGTGTTCGCGGTCGGAAGAAATCATGGTAGTTTGTTCTCAAACCACTGCCACCAGCCATTTCAAGAGGAAAGGGTAACATTTGACTGTTGCATTAGTGTTTAGACATAGGGGATGCCAAGCAATCCAGCACTCTATAGGAAGATAGTGTGTGTTGGGTCTATGAATTTAAAAGGACTAACAAAGTCAATTTAACTTCACATGCTCTGGGACATAGTAGTCAGTCCCAGAGAAGGTATTTAAACCTTGGGGAGTCTGAACGACACCCCAGTGCCACTGCACTAAAGGTGCTGTTTGACACATAAGAAAAAGATGATGCCTATGGAGTTGTTTAAACCCCCCTATCCCAAGAACACAAAAGTAAAACACACATCACAATACATGAAAGAGTGGGAAAAAGGCTCACACTCTTTCCAGATAAAAAATAAAATCCTAGAAATCCAGCAAAGTTGCTAGAGGTCTCAAAAGGTAAGGGAAATTAGCAGATTCTTGAGAATTCTCCCTAACATTTTCAATGTGCAGAAAAGTGCTCTTCTTTTTGTAGATCAACACGGGCATGGAAGGGCATTTGCGTGTGATGATTTGAACTTTTAGATGCCTTTGTGATGCCTTTGTGATTTGTGTTCACATATTGTGGTTAGAAGTTAAGTGGATGCTTTAATTACAGCAGTCTCACTGACCACCGACCTAAGCAAGTTAGAGTAAGGTTTGAGGCAGCTACAAGCCTGACATCCAATATAACAAGGAAGTTGACATCAGCACCTGGGGTTTCAATATATAAGGCAGCCCTTTCCCTGAATCAAAGGTTCAGGCCTTCAATAACCCTTAACACGTCATGCATGGTAATGAGTTGAGTCTACTGACTGCCTCCTTCACTCCCCTGCCAATTATCAGATCCTTGCAACACATACTGTGCAATGGCGTGGTGTAAGAGGGAGTGAGATAGAGTGATAGTGTGTGTATGTGTGTGTGGGAGAGAGAGAGGGAGAGTAGGTGGATGAGGCAGTGGCAAAGATAGAAAGTGAAATTGGAGATGCTTGAGCATGCCAGTGGAACACGTGATGAATCTGATTGGTATCGCCACTTCATATTAGTTCCAGAAATAAACTTAATATATTACCATTCTCATAACTGTCAGAATTGTTATTTACTTGCAATTGTAAACTCACAGTTGGATGTAATGTTGTTTCCCTGCAAGGCAATGTTCAATTTATATTTTATGTCCAGATGATATTGATACACCATTTGAACATGAAATGTTTGCCATGTGTCCATGCTGTGTACATATAATGTGTCTGTATATTATTGCAGAGCTTTCAACTTCAATCAGTGGCTCGAGGGTCAGATATTCACATTTATATGGGGCTTATTAACTAATCTTAAAAATAGTGTAATTTACACTTACATCAGAAAATGGATTAAGTTCTAGTCACACTATTTTCTTTTAGCTTAGTAAATATAGTCTTAGTTAAACAACATATGTAGCTTAGTACATCCGCCCATGTATGTTGCTTGTTTCCCCTTGTGGTGCAGCTCCCCCATATTATTTGATTGAGTTCTATGCTAAATTGGGTTCAATACAGTAAACAGATATCCACTGACATAGCAAATCCTACAGCACCCGTACCCATTTCATACATCCACTAAATATGTTAGATTAGTTGCCATTTCTGCCAAAGAGTTATGATTTCTACGCAATAGCAAACATATCTTGCAATGCGTTTTTCATATAACCTAATGTACTGTCTATTATCTCTGTTAAAAATGTGTCTGCGGAACTCCCAGACAACCTAACTCTTTTTCTTTGTGGGTTGCTTTTACCTGATATAAACTTTGTTGAGTGATTGGTGACTAAGGTATGTTTTCTTCTTCATCTGGCCTTAAGATTTTTATATAAGGTGAAGACATAAGAGGAGATACAGGAAACTAGCTCCGAAAGGGGGTGGAAGGTGGCGCCGCATGGTACTTTCTCAACCAGTGCTGGAATATAAGTGAGTAAGAGGAAATAAGTGGGAATCCTGAATATTGAATAGACTCGGAAAATAGTAGCAATTATTTTTCTTTTTGGTATTGATAATCATCTCGTAGAGGTCGGCCCAGGAAGGGCCAGGGATGAGGTGAATGCGAGGTATGAATGAGGGGGAAACAGGATATTCTTAGCAAATGGCAAAGGGTATAAAGGGATATTCAAAATATATCTTTTATGTTCTATGTTTTATGTTTTATGTTGTCAAGTAAAGTGCGGTGAATTGTCTGGTCAACCTGTTAATTGGTTTATGTTTGTATGGTTCTTTGTTCTTTCCGTGAATTGGCCAAAGTAATATAAGGCACAGGTCAAAGGTTTTGAAATGCAATTCGAAAGGTTTATGCTAGGGGTATAAAATTGTTGAAGTACTGACAGTGGTAACTGACATACACACACACACACACACACACGCATGCACACGCACGCACGCACCCAGACAGTGGGAAGAAATAAAGGGAGCATATACACATCTCCTGCACATCTGCCAATACCTCCCCTTGTATAGTGAGAAAATAAAGAAGTACGATCGGCAAAGGCTAACAGAGATTAAGGGGGAAGGGTAATCTCAAATATGGTCAGAAAGAGGGCCTTTCGATAAGAAAGTGTTGGATCTTGTGGCAACATACTTAATGGCTGTTAGGGAGAATTATCAAGAATTTGCTAATTCCCCTTACCTTTTGAGACCCCCAGATAACTTTGCTGGATTTCTAGGATTTTATTTTTTTACCTGGGAAGAGCGTGAACCTTTTTTTCCCACTCTTCCATGTATTTTGATGTGTGCTTTACTTTTGTATTCTTTGGTTATGGAGTTTTAAAACAACTCCATAGGCATCATATTCTTCTGTGTGTCACACAGCCCCTTCAGTGCAGTGACACAGGGATGTCTTTGAGACTTCCCAAGGTTTAAATACCTTCTCTGGGACTGACTACTCTCTCCCAGAGCATGTAAAGCTAAATTGACTTTACTAGTCTCTTTAAATTTACAGACCCAGCACACACTATCTTCCTATAGAGTGCTGGAGGGGTTGTCTAGCTTCCCCTGAGTCAAAACACTCATGTAACAGTCACATGTTACCCTTTCCTACTTTAAATGGCTGGTGGCAGTGGTTTAGATCAAACTACCATTATTTTTCCCGACCGCGAGCAACGGTAGCTAAAAATCGGGCCAGCCATGTTTTTCAATATATCTAAGACCTATCTGTAAAAACAGATTCCGGGCACATTTTTTCACCATTTCTTTTAGGAAAGGTCCTTCTTGTGTTTGTCTCTGTGCGCCAAACCAGGTTTGGTCCCTTTGTTTGTTGGCCTTTGGCAGGTTTCAGTGCTGAAGCCCTCCTCTGGCGCCTGAGTGTCTGGGATGGACAGGATGTGAGGGAGGTGCCCAAAACTTCCTGTGCTTAGTCTCCTAGGAGAGCTGAATGCACTCTGGTGTGATTGGCCAGCTGGCTGTCTCGCAAGGACAGCTACCCTGCTGTGTGAGTGACAGCCAGGCTGGAATAAATGGGGGAAAACTGTTTAAAAGCAGGTTTCGGACTTGGAAAGCAGAGTCGACCACTAAAACGAAAGAACCGAAGATGAGTGAAGGAAGAGGACTGCTGCAACTGTGGATGACTGGTGAAGCACTGCTGCAGGTCCGAATTGCCTGAAACTCCATCGACAGAGAAGCCCTTAAAGGTTAACTTCTTCCCTTGAGTTTTGTTGGAACAACCAACTTGTAAGCTGCCTGGACACCGTCCCTTCCCGGTCGAATTTTCTGCAGAGTGCTGTGGAAAACCGCATAGCCAGTGGGAAGGATACCAGTTTGTGGTCTTTAAGCTACTCACACCTTAAACCAACGTTTTGCCAAGCTTGTGGCCTCTTCCCTGGGCAGTGCAGGAACTTCCCAATGTCCTCCTACTTGTCCCCACGACTGAATCTCAGGAACAGTGAGATCTGCTCGAACTGCCAGGAACAACTGCCTGAGCTACAGCTCTTCTTCACTTTAAAGGTACAGTACAAACGCGATCCAGAAATCTTTTCGGCCACAGTGAAAGTATGTGAAACTTTCCTGACTTCGAAGGCTTGTCCTTCCCTAAACATTTGTCTAACTTTTCGTCTGACCAAATTCTTCTGAGATCTGTGGCAAAGACTTTTTACTACCAGAACTGTGCTATCCTATACAAAGATTCTGAACCATTGACTTTGGCCCAGGCCTATGAACTGAATTACTGGTTGTATTTAACTGAAACGCTTTGCCCTGCCTATGAAAGTATGTGTGCTATTGATTCTTATAACCTCTTCTTTTTACCCCTTTTAAAGTAACTGAAGTGCCATTTTGCTCCCACTTCAAGGGAGCTGAACTTGTTCAGTAACGTATTGGTTGTGTATTTGTGGTGCATTAGTATGTGATATTGAGCTGCTCTTGGTAGTGTAATGTTTTCAAACTGACTGTGTAAATAAATGTATATTTTTTTTACCAAGAAACCTTGAGTAAGTGTTTGTTTGAAACACTGTATTTGTTGGTCCTTTGTGTAACTTGTTCTACTGCTCACTCAACTCTTGCGATAAGTCTGGCTGCTCAGCCACTGCTAAAACATAAGTGTGTAGTGCAGGCTTGTATCAAAGGTGAAATTTGACTGACACTTGTAGTCTTTATTGCATGTAGTGTTCCCAAATGGTGCTGCATGTGATTCTGCCTAACAATGGCTAAATATAATGGGAAGCACCTCCAAAATAGAAGGGAGGTGCTGGAACTCTGAAGGAGGTTTGAAGAAACCCCTCCCACAAGTGATAAGGCAAAAGAGTCACAACCAGCATGGATGGAGGAGGTGGAAACAAGGAAGGAGAAGAGCCAAAGAAGTTGTACCCATTGCTGACAAAACCTGCTGAAGGATATTGTAACCCACTGTATTTACCCTGACCAAGTGCATCAACTGCGCCAACAGTAGCCACCTCCCCCTCTTTTGACCCCAAGGGTCTATATGATCCCACAAGTACACCCCCAACCCACATAGGATGCATCACTCAGAATTTTGAAGACCAAATGGCCAATAACCAAGCAGAGTTGTCCCAAATAAGAACCCTGTGTGACCATACACTACTACTGCCAGGGGGAGGGCAGACACTGCCACCATCAAAAAACTCCTCCATTATAGCAGAGGATGAATGGAAGTCCAGGGACTTCCTCTTCCACATTGATAGTACCCCGGTTAAGGTAGTGCGAGTAGAGCAGGAAGGTGAGCAGGTGAGTACGGTGCAAGGTAGCGTGACATCTGACAAGGAAGAAGAATGTTGGAGCCATATTGACGAGTAGGAGGAGGGAGTGACAGGAGGGGGCCTACAAGTACAGTATCTGACACTGCAGGTGGGAGGGGAAGAAGAGGGGTGGCAGGGAATGCTAAGGAACAGGATGGGGAGAATGGCACTGGCAAAGAAAAAAGGAACAACGGTAAGTAAAGGCAGGGGGTAACAAATCTACGATGCCTCTCATTCATAAAGGTGCGAGAAAGCCTCACTTCGTGCCTTGGGCGCTGATGGATAAAGCCAATCTGTTGAAAGCACTACCCCTGCTCTACGGGGGTGCAGGTACATGGATATATGCCTTTGAGAACAATACCGCAGGCGTTCCATTGGCCATAGGGAACATGAAGAGATTGTTAGTATCTGCAGTGGGTGATGAAGCAGATGGGGTGTGGGTGAGGGCGTGGTTCCCGTGAGTAACAATGGACTGTGACCGGCACAATGGGGCATCATTTAATAACGTGAGAGCACAGGTGTGGGAAGCACTGCGGAAAACTTTCCCTGATAGCCCTGATTTACGTTCAGTGATGCAATGCACAATGGGGGGCGAGGAAGATGCTGTGCAGTACATTATCCGGGTGCAGGATATGTGGCTGGCAGAGACGGGCATTGCCTGGGACCAGTCAACCCCCCTCTTTTACTTTATTATCAAGAGAGGCCTCCCAAAGGAGGTACAGAAGGCCCTTGATAAAATTGCTGGGATAGAAGGCAAGGGGTGGCCAGAAATACAAAGTATATAGTACATCATTGTAGGAGGATCAAAGAAAGGGAGACAGAAATAGCACAGAAAAGGTTGCCAGACAAAGCAAAACTTGTACAAAGTAAGTTGGTGAAGGTTGCGGCAGTAACAGCTGTGTCACCCTCAGAGCGGCAGGGAAATGAGGAGGAGGGGACAGTAGCCTTGCAAGCTAGGATGGCAGCTACATGGAACACAAACGGTCAGGAACAATGGGTTGGAGAAGAGCAGTGCAGAGAGCCACAGTGGCAAGGAAATCCTGGAAGTGGTGGGTACTGGGGTCAGAGAGGGGGGGTATGGAGGACAAGGACCCAGAGGAGGGGGACAGGGAGCATGTTGGTCATGTGGGAGGTGGGGCCATTTTGCAAGGGAATGTTGCACCCGTCCCATGGCGTATTATCAGAACAAACAAGGATTTAATAATGAACAACAGTATGACCATCCCCACCCATGTAGTCCCTATGGGTTGCCCATGGGAGGATACAGTCAAGGGGAACAGGTTGACATCCGGTTCACACAAGAACACAGAGCACCACCACAAGGGGCACAACAATGATTAACGCGCCAGAGTCAAATGGGAAACACGCACAATTACCCTTTCGCCACAGCTGCAAATGGTGTACCAGCGCCATATCAGGGATTGACCATGGTTGGGCAGAGCATATTTACTTTCCTGGGAACAAACACACACCCAGACTAGACAGCCCAAAGAGAGCATTTGCGTGTCCAATCCTATCAACTACCCTACGTCCAGACGATGAACCACTGGTGGGGGCGGAGATAGGAGACAGACAGTTCATCTTCATGGGGGACTTGGGAGCGGAAAAATTGTGTCTAATGGAAGGCAGGTTTCTGCTGTCTGGCAAAAATTTCAAAACGCAGGGATTTTCTGGGGCTGTGGCCATGGTTCCATGCACTAAAGATTTAGATGGATGTAAAGATGGGGGGGACTGTGCGAGCACCCCTATTTTATCACGAAGACTGACCGGTAAATCTGCTGGGGAGGGACCTCCTTAGCAAGCTCAATATGACTATTTCCTTCACTGAAAGGGGTATAGTGTGCTCAATCCCAGGAATATGCCCCCTCCGGGCAATGCTGTTGATTAACACACGTCCGAGGGGATTACAGTGATTCAATACGTAGACAACCTTTTGATTTGCGGTGAAATTGAGGAACAGTGCAGAGCAGACTCTATAACATTACCGAATTTTTGGCACACAAAGGATACAAGGTGGACAGAGGAAAGCTGCACTACTGTTTAACAGAAGTACTGTATCTGGGCAACTAATACCCAAAGATGGCAAAAGAATAATCCCAGATAGGACAGTAGCCGTGCATGCTGCCGCCATGCCCCACACAGTGAAGGACATGCAAATGTTTCTTTGTATATGTAATTATTGACGAGCATTGATACTCGACTATGCAGCATACACGAGGCCCCTATTATAAGCACTAAAGGAAGCACAAAAGGAAAATAACATGGACATAAGAGATGCACACTGCCTTTACAACACTAAAAGAACATATTTCCACATTTCCCGTTCTAGCGACCCCTGATTATGAACGGGAGTTCTATTAGTTTTCACACTGCAATGGGACAATCATGACAGCTGTATTGACACAAAAGACATCATTGGGCCAAAAGGCATTGGCCTTTTACAGTGGCACTCTTGATTTTGTGATACAAGGGAACTTTGTGTGCGAACAAGCTCTCGCAGCCGCCACCTTTGCAGTTGAAAAAGCACCACCATAGTGATGGGATGCTCGGTCACACTGTGCGTTGAACACTCCTTGTTTGCAATTATTGAATGATCTAAATATGCACTCACCACACAAAGAGCAACTTCTTTTCAAATAATACTCTCTAGCTCAAGCATTCACATAGTACATTGCAAAACTGTAAATCCAGCCACATTCCTCAATGAGCCATGCACAGTGGAAGACATACAAAATCATGATTGTGCCATGTACAAAGGGGAAGGAGATGACATTCCCAAAGCAAGTGAGAATGCCCTAGAGGCAGGTGAGGTATATTTTGTGGATTGGTCTGCATCTATTTGCCCAGACACAGGAGAGAAGCATGTATGTGCAGCGGTAGTAAGATTGGAGGAAGGCGAGCATGAGATCATCGTGCAAACGCGACTACCAATGCATTATTTATCACAAACAGCAGAACTAGTAGCACTAATTGAAACATTGCATGCAGCGAAAGGATGTGCCGTAACCATTTATTTGGATTCAGCATATGTAACCACAATAGTACATGCTGGATTGTCCAGGTGGAGGAGGAGAGGTTTCAGGAGAGCAGACAGGTCCCCAGTACAACATGTAGAACTCTTAAACAAACTGATAGAAACTCTAGCGAACCATCCATAGTGGCTTTGGTAAAATGCCAAGCCCATACCAATAATAGTGACGTAATATAATTACGAAACATGGAAGCAGACGCCACTGCAAAGCAGTCAGCATACTTCCAAAAGCCACAAGCAACAGAGTATTTGATAAAAGGAAGCGCGCAAGAGGAAAAAAGAAGTTGGATATAATTCACTGCCAATCACACAGATAATTGACATACACAAAAAAGCCCCAATTGCAGAACAAGAAATATGGTGAAAGAGGGGTTGTGCACAGTCACCCGCTGATCTTCTTTGGCGTCAAGGAAATACAGGAAAGGTAGTAATGCCCGTGGAATTATTACAGCTCACATTTCAACAACTACATTTTCCAGCACATACAACAAAACAACACATAGCTGCTGAGATCCAGGAGGACTGGTTTGTTCCAAACCTCCAGGAGCACCTAGCAAAAATGACAGTTGAATGTATAACTTGTCAGACATACAGCTCTGGATTGACCCTCAGAACACTGCGAGGGACACTGCCCCACCCCATCGAACCTTTTGGTGAGCTGTACATTGACTTTGCGGACATGGGAGAAAGGTGCAATGGTGCAAGAAACCTAATAGTGGTGGTCTTCCCCTTTTCACGCTGGGTGGAAGCAGGACCTTGTGCACACCCAGACGCGAAATGCACAGCAACATTTTTAGTGAGAAGTGTTCCCGCATTCGGGCATTTGTGATGTCATACGCTCTGACAATGGAACACACTTTGTTAATTACCTTTTTAAGGAAGTAACATCCCTACTGGGTATAAAAAACAAATCATGTTCAATTTACCACCGGCAAGCGAATAGAATGGTTGAGAAAATCAATGGCCTCCTTTAAAGCAGACTGTGCCACACCCACAAAAAGAACTGGGTATATTGTCTGCCCTTACCATTATTCCAATTGAGAACACAACCAAGCAAGGACCACCACTTATCCCCGCACAAGATAGTAACAGGAAGACGCATACAAACCCTGCTGTCCCCAATAAGAAGAGTATCAGATGCTCCTCGGACTGCCACAATCCTGGGGGAGGAAATTCGGGAGTTCCTGACACAGCTTACACGAGCAGTGAGGAGCATAGCTAAGCAAGTGGCCCAGCCTTCACTAGGGAAAGGGGGACTGACACAAACACTGCAGCACCAGACAGTCACATGACAAAGTTAATGCCCGGGGAGTTGGTATACGTGCAGAGCTTTTTGAGGAGCTGGAACTTTCCAAGATTTTGCGGCCCTTATGAAGTTATATACTGCACACCCTCCATAGTAAAGGTTAAGGGCCTGAAATATTGGATACACCGCTCTGATGTCAGAAAAGCACATGGCAGCGTAATACCAAAAGGAGAACAGCCAAATGTGCAAGAAGTGGCTGTGCCCTAATGGGAACAATTTAAGTAGAATTACAATATTTGGGAATAGCAGCAAAGATATACAAGTGTAAATATAGGTACAACTAAGTGATTAATGAGTTTATAAAATTTGAATAATGGTTGGATGTATATAGATATAAGATATATGTCTCTCTCACCCTCTCTAGCTCTCACTCTCTCACCCTATCACCCTCTCTATCTCTCACACTCTCACTCTCTCACTCTCTCTATCTCTTACCCTCTCACTCTCTCACTGTCTCACTCTCTCACTATCTCACTGTCTCACTCTCTGATTGTCTCTCTTGCTCTCTCTTAATATGGAATAATATGTTTTTGCATAACCGAAAATGCACTTAGCCCATTGTATTCCACTCTGTAGGTGCAAACATGGCAGAAACGAGGGCCCTCAATGACAACGCGACAGAGAAAGCTAGCAGTAGGGGAAATGTTAGTGCTACTAGAGTTTATTCGTATGATTGTGGCCTTTATTTTAGGGCCATTGTATTTTCAACAATATTATTATATTTAGGGCTTTATTGGAGCATGTCTTTCATTATGGGGGATATGAAAGAAGGAGGTGTGGGGGAAATCTGGTGCAAGAGGGAACACAGTTAATATGGGACGGGGTAAAATTGATGTGGGCCCATATGGTCTCCACAAATCTAACCTCACTGCACAAGAATCATACAACGAAAACCCCTCAGCCTCAGTCCTCAACAATGAATAGTGATGATAATGTGTTGTATGTTTACAATGAGGACCAGCCAACTTCTGATATATCAGTATTACCATATGCATACCAACAGACCACCTTTGATCCTACCTCAAATGACAATCTTATGCACTTTAGGTCCCAAATGCACACCCCGGGTGCCCCTCCTACTATATAGTATTGGCAACATAATTATGATCAGAATGTAATAATGAATTTAGGCATTTTTCCTATCCTCTATTAAAGGGTTATGGAGCTCCACAATGGTCTAGGGGGGAGTAACAGAAGGACAAGGGAAACAGAACGAAAGAGATATGATGTTTATCATGGCCTAGGGTTGGATATAGTAGAAGACCCCCGTCACCCAGATCAGTCTAACAAATGGTACTCTGATATGAGAACCATGGGAAAACAAGCAACAAACAAAAGTTGCTATGTGTGTTCCCTGATACCTCACGCTTCAGGAACACATTCTTCAAGATGGCCGCCGCTTTCTGAGGCATCCGACAGAAGCCCCACCATCCACCCTCAGCCCGCCCCGCATGCTGATTGGGCACACAGCCTGCAAAAATCACCAATCACAAATCGCCGGAAGGCGAAGCCGGGCCCCGAAACGAAGGCACGGGAACCAAGGCACAACGCCTGTCCTTGCCTGTCACTGCCGAAATCTGCCATCTGCACGGAACGCTGCCCATGCACGTCAAGGTACTGGTCACGAAACGCCCATTTCTGTACAAAACAATCCATAGCTAGCCGCTCATAATCTGATTTAACCTACCCATACTCGCTGCACGATCCATCTTGTTTATGTTCACTACACCACAGCCCAATGCCATTATTGCATGTTATGTGGGAATCTACTGCTGTTTTACTACTATTAGCTTGAGCAGATACACGTTTGCGCCTACTGCGTGAGATGATATCTGTATCCGGGCATACTCACAACCTAACCAATGACGTGTGCTTCCACTCTTCCCGCACCCTTGTGTATAGCCTCTCTGCAATTTCGATCCTAGGTGTGCCACAGACTGTAAATTTTGAACTGTGGCTTGTCTGCCTATACTGCAGAATTTTGAATCTAGGTAGAGATCCAATCTTGACCTGCACGCCTACTTGTACTACCTTTATCAAGCCTACACACATCGCATGTGTTCCACCTCTTTGCTAGCCTATGTGCGCATCCTCATCAGACCTATACCTAGCCTGTATTGTATGTCATCAACCTGCAAATTGCATGCGACTGTAATGCGTTATCCAAAGTATGTATCCACCGTTCTATGAACCACACGTAGTTTGGATTGCATGCCTCTATGTCCTGTAATGACATGTCTTTATGTGTGCACCAACCAGCCTAACGTGCTGTTCTGTAGTTTACTTTCTTCTCAGCCTAGACTGCCTGTATTCACTCTGACACTGTAAATGCACTCTTCTGGTTATGCATGTATTGCAGCACGAGCTGTACTTAGGCTGCACCATATGGATTTGCTTGCCATGATACCATTGCATTCATTACTTAGCTATTGTGAAACTTTATAACCATTATGTCCATTTAGCCCTAGCTCTGCACCTTTGCGACCTAGCCTTCATTACCCTGTACTGTAATAGCTTTATCATTTTGTCCTAGAACATCCTGTGTACTTGCATACTGGGTTACAGGCCCACACAGCTAAAGTTGAATCTACTTATTCTGATTTGTCTTAGAACATTCAGTATACCGTGCATATTGTGCCTCAGGCCCACTTAGCTAAAGTTGAACTGGCCTACTGCGACCCACTTCTCACTACTAATATGCCAGGCCACCGCATCCTATATATCCTAATGCTACTATCACTCTTCAACTGCTCATCAGTTCAGTAGTCTACTCTAACGATACCCCCCTAGTTGAGAAGAAATCACTCCTTCATACCTCCACTAACATGGCACTCAAGCCTAGTAGTCTTGACCATTCTAACTACCAGCCCACAGGAGAATATACTATGATCCCTTGTACTACGTACATTAGAAATCTTAAATTACGTAGCAGACTTCCCAAAATCTATGAGCCTCTGACCAGATCGCTACCACCTTCTAATTAGAAAACAAACTATGACCACACTATGACAACTACTAGCGTCAAACAGCCCGTCACCCTACCCACCTGTAGCATTCCTGATACTCAGACTCCCATACTCATCTCCAAGCCAACAGCCCCCAATAGCCTTACCACTTGCCCAACCACAATTAAAGAAGATAATCAACCCCTTAAAGGAGCTCTCCTTAACGCTAGGTCACTGGTGGCTCATGCTATTGAAATAGCCGACCTAATCACAGAAGATAGCCTAGATTTCCTTGCCATAACTGAATCATGGTTACACAAAGTCGCAGGACCGGCACTCACGCTAGCCATCCCAGAAGGATACACTATTCTCAGACAAGAGAGAGATGGCTCCAGAGGCGGTGGTATAGCTATCATATCTAGAGAAAGCTTATCTCTAAGACTAGTAGCCGCACATGACCTGCAATCTTGTGAATCCCTTTCTATCAAGCTACCACTAAAGAACTCCCAATAACTCACCATGCATGTAGTCTACAGACCCCCTGGTCCTATTGGCACTTTTGAAGAGGACCTGCATAACCTAATTGCTAGAAATCTCAAACACACCTCCCAAGTATTGGTGCTTGGTGATTTTAACCTAGGCCTGAATGATCCTTCGGATAAACAGGCCGTGCAAATAGTAAACTCCCTTAATGCATTAGGATTAACAGAAAAGGTGAACTCTCCCACCCATACCAAGGGTAGAACCTTGAACTGGGTAGCTGACCACAATTGCACAGCCACCATTATCTCTATTTCTCCCCTATCTTGGACCAACCATTTCCTTGTGTCTTTGACACTCTCCACTACCAGACAGAAACTCATAGCTCTCCAAGTAGCGCCACCCTGCCTAACCAGGTTAAAAAAGAATAACAGTGGACAGTGTGATCCCAAATATTCTACCCACCCTAAATTATCTGCCAGACAACCTTGACCCAAGCACTATGGTGCAAGAATATAATAAGTTCATGCTCTCCACCTTGGACAAAGTCGCCCCCTCAAACTGAGAGTTAGTAAAGCTAAGCTACACCTCAACAAGTGGTTCACTCCACAGTTAAAGGACCTGCGACTATTAAAAAGAAAATGTGAAACTGACTGGCGCCTTTGCCCCTCCCATGAGAACAAAAAGAAGCTGGCGTCCACTGCGTCACTCTATAAAAAAGAAATCTGCCAGGCAAAAAGAAACTCCTACAATGAACAGATAGCTAATTCCAACTCTAGTCTGAAATAATTATTCACAATC
The DNA here is from genome assembly GCF_040938575.1 of Ambystoma mexicanum. NCBI lineage: Eukaryota > Metazoa > Chordata > Amphibia > Caudata > Ambystomatidae > Ambystoma > Ambystoma mexicanum. The sequence goes on along the minus strand of NC_090926.1, from coordinate 704,365,997 downwards.
CTCAAAGAACTAGTGTCCCCTATCTCTCCACCCGATACCTGCACCAAAGATGAGAACTGGTGCTCAGAGATACAACAAGCACTAACCAACAAAATCAACACTCTCCAAATCAAAATAAAAAACAAGAAAGACTCTCTGAACCTATCTCAACCAACTAACTACCACTCTCTACCAAATGTAAATATCTCTGACCCAAATACCACATTCTGTGTCACCAAAACAACAATCCTTGAAGTGGAAAAATACATCATTTCTCTCAAACTGTCTAATTGCAAAGGAGATATCTGCCCAGCACACATCATAAAAGAGGCGGCAAGAGACCTCTCCCCCTTCATCTCCAAACTGATTAATGCCTCCTTTGCCTCCGGCACCATCCCAGCCAATCTTAAACAATCATGGGTGCTCCCGCTTCTCAAGAAGCAAACATTAGACCCACTTATCGCTACCAATTACCACCCTATCACAACAGTACCATTTTTACTTAAGATTTTAGATAAAATTGCATATTTACAGATCCAGAAACAGCTCAAACAGCACAAACTCCTAGGGGTCCGACAGTCAGGATTCCGACAAATACATGGGACGGAGACTGCACTGATAGACCTGAAGACTCAGATCGATGAGCTGAGAGATCAAGGGAAAACAGCATTATTGCTGCTACTCTATCTCTCAACTGCATTCGACCTGGTCGATCATAAATTTCTCTGTAGGCATCTAGATACAGCAGCCCATTTCTCCACAGGCGCTGTTAAGTGGATAGAATAATTCTTGAGTGACAGAACCAGCAGAGTATTCTCACCCTCTGCAGCTGTGGATCCTACCCCTATCATGTGTGGGGTCCCTCAGGGTTCTTGTGTGTCCCCCACTCTCTACAATATATACACCAAGCCACTGTTCGATGATCTGGACCTTCTGGATGTCACCTACACTAACTACACAAATGACACTCAGATTCTCCTCCCTCTTCATAGGGATCATGATAGGGACCTGGCGTTGGTGAATAGAATCTATCTCATTATTCAGGCATGGATGGACACTCATGGCCTATGCCTAAATGATGACAAGACAGAGTTGATAATTCTCGGCTCCCCTTCCAACATTTCCAAACTAGGCCATGAATATGCCTCCTTCTTCATTGATGGTAATAACACTATCATCTCCAAGGAGGTAAAAACACGGGGTTTCTACCTTGATGCAACAATGTCCTTTACTAAACAACTGAATACTCTGGTGTCTACCACAGCCTACACTTGTAAGCTGATCAGAGCAGGTAGGTCCTTCCTTTCTAACGAAAGCTGCCTCATACTGGGCAGAGCATTAATTCTATCAAGACTAGACTACTGCAATGCCCTCTACAGCAGTGCTAATAAAACCATTATCCAAAAACTTCAAATACTACAAAACAATGCCATTATAGCTGGATTAGGCATTAACAAAAGAGTGCACATCTCTGCTATCAGATGTCATCACAAATGGCTATCTACCGACAACAAAATACAACTAAAATACGCCTCTTTGACACATAAAGCACTACACAACGTGGCACCGAGCTACCTAATGGACAGAATATCTAGAAGAACTTCCAGCAGACCGTCTAGAACCATTAACACTAACTGTCTGGTAGTACCCAGATTCAAATCTTCTAAGATTGGCGGCAACAGTTTCCCTGTGAAGGCCGCTAAACTTTGGAATTCCTTGCCACACCAGTTGAGAGCCGACCTCCCCTACTCCTTCTTCAGAAAGAACCTCATCACTCACCTCAACTTGACTGAGAATTAGCTCTCCTCTGAAACTGTGGTACGTTAGTACGACCTGCTGCTAGATTGTAAATGTGTAAATTGTGTACATCCCTAGTTACCAAGATGCAAATAACTTTTTCCCTTCTGCGTAGCTTAAGTCTTGTATATTGTATTATTTCTTGTGTAATGTGACTTTTCATTTATTCCCTGTATACTATGTAACATGTGTAAGCTTTGCATATCCTTCTGTGCCCTGCTACTCTTGGGTCTGGTGCACCTTATAAATGCAATAAACAAACAAACAAACAAACTTAAGGTTCTGTTAACACAGGAAACCCCCATAGTGGATGCCCAGTGTCTCATTCATCTTGCATTTTGTAGAATTTGAAGTACCTTCCAAGCTCACACAGTAAGGTTACAACTGCTTCAGAATGAGAAGACCTGTCACAGCAAGCCTCAAGGTGTACTTTGCATCAAAGAACCATTTGAAAAAACAAAAAAAAAAGTGACAGTTTCTGTGGAAAACAAATGGCAAGAGGAAACAGTGGTGTGCAAGGCAGAGGCGCTACATGGACTGTCAGAAGAAAACTTTCAATGGGTCGTAAGAACCTGCACACAGACTTGGTCCCAGCACATTGCCAAACTAAAATGGGTGACAGCTCTCGAAAAATCAATCAAGACCCAACACAAAGTGCAATACAAACGTTGTTTCCACAGAGAAGGGAAGCTGCCCATGGGTTCAAACAAATATTGCAACAAGACACTTATCCTCCCCGACATGAAGAAAGGAACAGCTGCTTTGATGGACAATTATTGGGTATGCGGCAAACAGGCATACTTGCACCTCCCAGGGTAATGGAGAGGTACTTGTGCCGTAGCTACACTGCATTTGGCCCTAATGGTTATTCCGGAGAGCCATATCCAGGAGGAGAGGGTGCCTGCCAGGATGTCCTCAACACCCCAGTCAACAACCGAAGAACCTCCCCCACATACAATGTGCTGTCGGAGGATAAGCTACAAGACAGAGTGTCACACAAAAGGAGAGCATCAAACTATATCTCCAAAGACACTTCCAATCTTTTGGCACAGATACCAAACCAGTTTAAGCAGAGACATTTTTTTCATCACTTATACAAAGCATCCAGGCAGAAGCAAACAACAAGTGTTTACAGATTGTAAGGTGGGAGCTGATCCAACTTGCAAATGACAGAGAAGAAGGGTTCAATGACATCAAGGTAGAACCCAGAGCCCTGTGGTTAATGACCATGCAAAACCGTTATGTCTTGGACCTCCTTACAACAACAGAAGGCAGTGTTTGCCGAAAATCGGGAGTGCATGTTGCACATTCGTGCCTTCTGCAGATGCTGACAACGAGACATTATCACATATAATAACTGCAGTACACAACCTTGAAGAACGGATGAAAAGGGAAGGTGGAGTACAGCCGAGTGACGGGTTTGACACTATTTTTGACTGGGTACCGTCCTAGTTTGGGACCGCAATGAAGCTACTGGTACCCATCATTGTATTTTTGCTGTTGATTTTTTGTGTGTGCCAGGTAGGGGTTTGATGCTGTGCAGAATCTATGCCTAGTAGTGCAATGATGATGGTGTCAGTGGGCAATCCAACAAAGGTGCCTCATGAGACAATGGATGTGCAAGTACAAACTGGGGATGGCAATGAGCCCAAATATTGCATGACAGCAGTGTGCAACACAGGGGATAGAGTGGATAACATATGCTACACAAACATCAAAGAACCCCATAAACTAGAGTTGTACAAGGAGGTGTTTTTGTACATCGCTGGGGATGGTGGGTGTATACACATGACATGCACTCTAATGACAGCGGAAGGAAGCCATTGGATGACACATACAGACTCCATTTTGCGCCACCCCAGACTCCATCTTTTTACTAGGCTGCATAATGATTTTAAAAAGGCCATCTTTTCTCACGGAAGCCGAGGCACAAATTGTTGCAATTTGATACAGTATTCTTTCTCTCTTCCTCTGAGCTCATTGCCCTGTGTGTGACCGGGGCGTATCTTGCCTTGTGTGCCTTGTGTGCCCATCCGTCTCCACAAACCTGCTCTTGCTCCCTCAACCCCCACCTCTAGAAATTACTGCCTGTACAGCTTTTGCCCCTCTACTCTCTACTCTACCCTCTACTCTCCTTTCATATAACTGTTTGTAAGACCCTTTCCCGCAGACCACCCTAAATTGCCCACCATATACCTAATCCTGTGTGATCATATATTTTTCCTTGGACCAACATCTATCAATCTATTTGTTTGAACCATGAGGCAGCAGGGATAATTAATCACAGATCAAACAACCCAGATAGGGTACCTGGGAAAAAGGGCCACTGCACTTCTGCCCCCAAAAAGGACTGGGTTAGAATGTGTGTATGTTTGCCCACGATTTATAGGCAACCCCTCATTCTGGTATAAGTTTTATGCCTAACATTACTCTTTGCATGCCAATAATTATTGTGCATTTTAGATTAGTTAGAACAGTTACATCTTGTGGACTCAGCCTGACATTCACCCCATGATGATGAGCCCAGCTGACCCATGCATTGTTACATACTGAGCCATAAGGGCCCACCAATGAACGTTGTTATTCCTCACTGTATGTCATGACGTGTTTTTGCTTTATAATATACCGTTTATGTATTATCTGGCAGAGCGCTCTCAGAGAAGCAGAGTCCTTTGTATGCATATTTGACCTGATATAAACTTTGTTCAACTTGCAATCTATCTCCTGGTCTCATTCCCTACTGGGGTGTGTCCATTTATTCTAAGTTTGGGATTTG